>NC_134353.1:100747653-101119319 GCF_048569485.1 Anomaloglossus baeobatrachus
CTATTTTTACAGATTAGTTCTATAATAAATATAATACTAATAATAATAATTTTCTATATCGCCAACATATGCTGCAGCGCTTTACAATTCAGAAGTTCATATACAATCTCTTAAAGGGAAGGTGTCATCCAAAAAAAATTCTATAACTGAAAAAATGTAAAGTATTAATGTTTTAATGTTTTGTTTAAATATTTGTTTTTAATTGAGCAAAATATAAAAAAAGTTTCATATTTTCTACTCAAATACTAGGGGGAGCAGCTGCTGAAATCTTACAGAAATCCTACTGTAGAAGTAGCTCACATTACAGCTGCAGTAAAGTGGGCAGAATCTGCTCTCCTGTGTGTGATGTCACAGCTCCCCCTCCCAGTCTGGGTGTTTCCATAAGGATAAGGGAAGATGACGTTTAGGATCACAGTGCGGAGCCATTTTGTTGTTGACTACAAATGTGTAAAGTGTCACAAAGGACAGCTGCACAGTGCTCCCCACATAGCGCTCTGCACGCCCCGGTCCAGCAATGCTCTGCCACATGCATGCCCACCCGCAATGTTCTGCCACGCTCACACACAAACACACAATGCTCTGCCACATGCACGCCCACCAGCAATGTTCTGCCACGCGCACTCACACACTGCTCTGCCACACGCCCGCCCACCTGCAATGTTCTGCCACGCGCTCGCGCACACACAATGCTCTGCCACATACTCGCATACTCGCCCGCAGTGCCACACGCGCAAACACACAATGCTCTGTCACACGAACGCCCACAATGCTTTGCCACATGCACACCTGCTATGTTCTGCCACGCGCTCGCACCCACAATGCTCTGCCACGCGCCTGCTCGCAGTGCCACACGCGCACACACACAATGCTCTGTCACACGTACGCCCACAATGCTTTGCCACACGCACGCACACACAATGCTCTACAATCTACAATGGTATTTATTTACTACAATGGTCTAGCCATCTTGAGCAAATGGGGGATAGAGACAAGTTGCAGGAGCCAGACACCAGCCAATATCTGTAGTGCTTTTGGGTGCGGTGGAGATTTTGATGGAAAGTTATTCTCTGAGAAATAGTGGCGGTGTGTGGGAGGAAGTGGCATGTAGAAGTGTGTTTACTGGTGTCTTTTTTTCCGAAACACATCAGTCTCTACCATTCCTTAGGCTGCTTTCACACATCCGGTTTTTGCTGAGCAGCACAATACGGCGCACTGCAGAAAAATGCAACCGGGGTTTTTTTTTGCCGCCGGTTGCGTTTTTCCCGCATAGACTTGCATTAGCGCCGTATTGTGCCGCATTGCCTTGCGTTGCTTCCGTTTTTTGCCGGATGCTGCATATTTAGCCCATGCGGTGGCCGGATGGAACGTTGCCTGGCACGTTTTTTTGTGCAGCGAAAAAAACGCATCGCGCCGGATCCGGCGCGATTCACTATACAAGCCTATGGACGCCGGATGCGGCGTCCTGCGGCGAAAAACGCATCTGGCCGCCGGATGCGGTTTTTTGTACTAAGCATGCTGCTCAGTATGAAGACGCATCCGTCAAAAACTGGATGGGCCGCATGGGAAAAACTTATGCAACGTATCCGGTTTTTTCGCCGCATCCGTTGCATAGGTTTTTGAGCCGGATTGTGCCGCTCAGCACTAACCGGATGTGTGAAAGCAGCCTGAGGCTATGTGCGCACGTTGCTTACAGTCACTGCAGAAATTTCTGCAGCGATCTGAAGAGCACACGTGCGCTTCAAAATGCTGCAGAAAATGTCTGTAGTGAAAAAAAAAAAAAAGCCGATTCCATGCGCTCTGCCTGCAACTCCTCCCATAGACAGAGCAGGCGCTGCAGGCAGAGCGCACGGAATAAGTGACATGTCACTTCTTAGAATGTGCACTTCGGGCAGCAGCCGAATCGCTGCGCTCTAAGACACCACGTGCGCACGGCTCCTGCATAATCTTCATAGATTATGCAGGCGACGCAGGACGCATGCAGTTATGCTGCGCTACAAAGCGCAGCGTAACTGCATGTACTTACGCAACGTGCGCACATAGCCTTATCTCTGCTTTTAGGATCTTAATATCAGGAAAATCCACCTCAGAGTAATTGAAGGAGTGGGTCAGTCTAATATTCAGAATGTTCCCATTTAGACCCACCAAAAAATGCACTGTGACATCTTACCTCCATCCTTTTGTACCTATTTTTCAGTCATTTTTGGTCACTATTGTATGCAGGACCATTCACTTTACGACCTCCCTCTCCCTTTGACCTTTTCTGTCTATTATACTAGGTGTACCCTCTTTTAAGGTAATTTGTTTGGGATGTTTTCTGACTATAATAAAAACGACTATTTTGTACTACACAATAGATCTTTTTTGGTCATTCTTTTGATCTCCGTTAGATGCGCACAATTGTGTACACATTTTTGCTAGGCTGCTTTCACACTACGTTTTTTTAACATGCGTCATGAACGTTTTTTTAACGCAAAAACTGATCCAGTGCAAATGCGTTTTCATTTCAATGCATTTGCAATGGACTCGCGACAACATGCGTTCACATACGTTTGCGTGCGTTATAGTGAGGATCCAGCGAGTTGCAGTTTTTTTACTTTTTTCAAAAACGCTACTTGTAGCGTTTTGAGCTGCATCCAAATACTGTTTTTCACTGGATCCTGACTATACTGCACGCAAACGCATGTGAACGCTGGCATGCTGATAGACAGGATTCTGCTTGCTCTACTGAGCATGCCCAGAAACCAGCCTGGCGTGATCAGTCTCTCCCTCGCTCCCCCCTCCCTCGCTCCCCCCTCCCTCGCTCCCCCCTCCCTCGCTCCCCCCTCCCTCGCTCCCCCCTCCCTCGCTCCCCCCTCCCTCGCTCCCCCCTCCCTCGCTCCCCCCTCCCTCGCTCCCCCCTCCCTCGCTCCCCCCTCCCTCGCTCCCCCCTCCCTCGCTCCCCCCTCCCTCGCTCCCCCCCTCCCTCGCTCCCCCCTCCCTCGCTCCCCCCTCCCTCTGTTTCTCTCTCTCTCTCTCTCCCCCGCCTGACAGCAGTGGACGTACGTAACCAAGGTAAATATCGGGTAACCAAGCAAAGTGCTTTGCTTGGTTACCCGATGTTTACATTGGTTACGTGTGCAGGGAGCAGGCAGCCTGGCTCCTAGCAGCTGCGGACGCTCGTAACCAAGGTAAATATCGGTTATCCAAGCAAAGTGCTTCGCTTAGTTACCCGATGTTTATTTTGGTTACCAGCTTCCGTAGCGGTCAGATGCCAGCTCCCAGTCTATCACGTTCAGTTCCCCTCACTCCCAATCACATGACTTCAATGCCCGCCCATAAACTTTAAGTAACAGGATCCTGCAAAATAAGACATGCATTTGCATGCGTTTTTGTTTGTAAAAACAGGATCCACTTTTACAGCAAAAAACCTTTCATGACGCATGCTAAAAAACCGTAGTGTGAAAGCGGCCTTACCTGCATTTAAATACTCACTTCTGTTTGGTTTAAAATGCTCTCGAGTGGCAGCGTGGTTTAACATGGGTTTCATGTTTTTTCTAAAATTTGCATGACTATGTAGATGTTGGCCAAAAAAATCCATCTAAACTCAGCAGTGCAGTGGCTCAGTGCTAAAGATTACTGATGATGGAGGCTGTGAGGGTTAATCCTGGGAAAATCTCATTCTTATCTATACTAAAAGCATTTACTGAGCTCACACAGATGAGTGACCCCTAGATTTTTTAAGGGCCATTTTGCCATACACATATGTAGATGTTACATTTATTTACGAAATAAATGAAAGCCATTTTCTGGTCGTCGTAAATAAAGTGTTGTGTTGTGCAGGTTGCTAGTCACAGGGATACCAAATATATTCTTGTTTTATACTTTTTAAAATTATTGTAAATATATAATTATTGTAATTTTCTCCAAAGAGATTTATATTTAAATGTACTTTATGTAAAGGCATAATTTTCCACGCACCAGTACAATATGCCTGTAAAGAAGAAGAATGCGGTTTAGATATCTAGGCACTTCACATGAGCCCAGAGCTGCAGCTGACCTGGCTGATATCCAGTACGTCTTCGCCTGATGATGACCACCCTGTTATAATTAGAAGGCACAGATTGCTGGAAATGAATGAAACAAGACTTGACACACTCTACATTTCCCAGTGATAAGATGATTAACATATTGACCATATAATGCCAGAGAGCGAGCTGATCTTGGCTGTCTGCGCACGGTTTTGCCCGTAGAGGGGTTCTCCATGTCCGACACTTGTCTGATGTCCATATATGACACAGATAATGGCATATGGTGTCATTCTCACCGCAAGTTTCTTTTTTTGTTTTGTTTTATTTTACCATTTCGTTGATCCCTTGCTGTTGTCTTTGCTGAGTCCTACTGTTTTGTACCCCAAGAAGTAGCTGCAATAATCCATTCAGGATATTTCCTGTACAGATTCCTGGAAAGTCTGAAATACATGCAGGCTTCTGGTGACTGAGAGCCCCGTTACCAGGAGGAAATTAACTTTGTTCCTCCTGGCAGTGTTCTGCTTTCAGTCATAGGGTGCCACCAGCGTGAGTTCAGTCACCGCTCAATACACCGCTCCCCCGCCACAAACTGACACCTGGTTCACCCGAAACGTCGTCATCTTGACAATCCGGGCAGGTTCATCCTTATGAAAAAGATGTGGGTGTGTGCACAAATGTGTTAGCAGATTTCACAATACAAGAGCATAGTGAAACAGATCTTGCATCTGATGAGGCTGATAAACTTACTTTGAAAATCCATGTCTGAACAGTTAGATACTTTGGTTTTAAAGCAACACTCCAGTGTGCGGCTTTTTGTAATATTTTAGCACTGTCGTGATGCTTTAAATCGAAGTCCCCTGCCCACTACCTTATACTCCCCTTTTGGCGGCTTCACCCTCTATCGCCGTTGCTCCATTCGGTCTGGTGATTTCTGACCTGCCGGCAGCTCCAGTGCTTCATGGAGCGCACTAGGGATCACAACTCAAGACAAGTCTATGAGAGCCTCTGGCTTTCTTAGTCTTGCAATGAGCGCTTGTGACATAACTTCTGACTGGCCTGGAATCAGAAGTTGTGGGCACAAGATGACGCCGCAGGACCGGAGACACATTGAAAAAGCAGAAAACCGCCGGAGGCTAAGTTTATTTATTTATTTATTTATTTATATATATATATATATATATTATATATATATATATATATATATATATATATATATATATATATATATATATATATGTATGTATATATATATTTTTATATATATGTGTATATATTTATGTGTATATATATATATATATATATATATATATATATATATATATATATATATATATAATATATATTTTTATTTATTATATTATATTAAGCAGGGGCATACATTTGAAACGGCACTCCAGCAATGGATAAAATGAAAAATAAACTCGCTGAAGTGGTGCTTTACCTTATCAACAGGTGGGGATACTTAAACATTGTCAAAAAATTACAATGAGATGATTAGCTTTTTTTTTTATTGGATCTGCATTTAGATTCCTGTAAGCGTATGTGCTCACGATCAGGACACGATGCCTCCTGGACGCAGCATGTCCTCCCCTGCAGGACCACCAGTGCTCTCCACAGGAGATCGCCCACGATCAGGACACGATGCCTCCTGGACGCAGCATGTCCTCCCCTGCAGGACCACCAGTGCTCTCCACAGGAGATCGCCCACGATCAGGACACGATGCCTCCTGGACGCAGCATGTCCTCCCCTGCAGGACCACCAGTGCTCTCCACAGGAGATCGCCCACGATCAGGACACGATGCCTCCTGGACGCAGCATGTCCTCCCCTGCAGGACCACCAGTGATCTCCACAGGAGATCGCCCACGATCAGGACACGATGCCTCCTGGACGCAGCATGTCCTCCCCTGCAGGACCACCAGTGCTCTCCACAGGAGATCGCCCACGAACAGGACACGATGCCTCCTGGACGCAGCATGTCCTCCCCTGCAGGACCACCAGTGCTCTCCACAGGAGATCGCCCACGATCAGGACACGATGCCTCCTGGACGCAGCATGTCCTCCCCTGCAGGACCACCAGTGCTCTCCACAGGAGATCGCCCACGAACAGGACACGATGCCTCCTGGACGCAGCATGTCCTCCCCTGCAGGACCACCAGTGCTCTCCACAGGAGATCGCCCACGATCAGGACACGATGCCTCCTGGACGCAGCATGTCCTCCCCTGCAGGACCACCAGTGCTCTCCACAGGAGATCGCCCACGATCAGGACACGATGCCTCCTGGACGCAGCATGTCCTCCCCTGCAGGACCACCAGTGCTCTCCACAGGAGATCGCCCACGATCAGGACACGATGCCTCCTGGACGCAGCATGTCCTCCCCTGCAGGACCACCAGTGCTCTCCACAGGAGATCGCCCACGATCAGGACACGATGCCTCCTGGACGCAGCATGTCCTCCCCTGCAGGACCACCAGTGCTCTCCACAGGAGATCGCCCACGATCAGGACACGATGCCTCCTGGACGCAGCATGTCCTCCCCTGCAGGACCACCAGTGCTCTCCACAGGAGATCGCCCACGATCAGGACACGATGCCTCCTGGACGCAGCATGTCCTCCCCTGCAGGACCACCAGTGCTCTCCACAGGAGATCGCCCACGATCAGGACACGATGCCTCCTGGACGCAGCATGTCCTCCCCTGCAGGACCGTAGCTGCCCATGCCCACGATCAGGGCTTGGGCCGCTGTGGTCTTTCTCGCTGTTCTCCCTGCGGAGAGCTCTCTCGTTTCCGCTTCAATAAGTTGACGTGATGTGGCTCGGGAAGCTGCAGGTCAGTTTACACTGTGGAGAAAAGAAGCACAGGGGGCAAGAGATTTCTATAAATCCCGTCCATTGTGTTTGTACTGCACAACGCAGCAGTGAAAATACGCTGCCTCCAAAACGCTGTGAACCCTGATCATGGGCACGCAGCCTAAAGCCTATGTGGCAGCCATAACAGCAGTCCCATGCAAGAGCCATTATTCTTT
Organism: Anomaloglossus baeobatrachus; assembly: GCF_048569485.1. NCBI lineage: Eukaryota > Metazoa > Chordata > Amphibia > Anura > Aromobatidae > Anomaloglossus > Anomaloglossus baeobatrachus. Next base: position 100,754,685 of record NC_134353.1, read on the forward strand.
GTCAGAAAACCAGTCTACATCTCGCAGTTACCAGTGATTTTTCTGTTTTGGATTTTCTTCGGTCACTATTTAGTGATATACACTGGTGATTTCGGCTCTTATGCTGTCATAGTAACATTTCCATTCTTTCTTGTATTTTTCTTCTCTTTGGGACCACCCAGTCGCGGGACAGGAGCCTCCATCCGGATGCTGTAATGGGGGGGATTATATGGCTCAGACGATCGGGTTTCCCACTGTCTCGCCTTCACCTGACAGCGGGATGAAATTGTTTGCACAACTTTATCCTATTGTGCATTTTCTCAAATATCCCCGTGCTTCACAAATTCTACAAATTGAGATGTATAATGAAATCTCATTGTGCATCCAGATGTGATTAACGTCACTGCCTTCCTGTTAACTCTCGGGCTGCTGGGCTCCCCACACCAGCTGCTTACTGGTCAGTGTCTGGAGTGTCGGTGGTCACACCACCCCAAACATAGGCCCGCTATCTCCTAACACCGCTGACTGTTTCGCTCCTGTACTTTCTAAACGTTTCTTTAGCTGCTAAAGCAGATACCGTGTTTTGGTAGATTGAAGGGAATGTGTCACATAAATATATATATTTTTAATTTTTAAAACTGGATTTTATTACATTTTAATGTGTTGCTTTATTTTGGTACTGTTTTTTTCATTTTCTGTACGTTACTGGTGGCAGCCATCTTGCCTGTGCCTTTACTTACAGTATTTGGAGATATGTTTTACGGCATCCACGTGCATATAGGCAGCAATAGACGGGCTCTGACTCCATGTCTTATATAGGAGAGCTACTAGGTATGCTCTAATCAGGGCAAAGGTCAATGTGAAGGGACGAGGGGGAGGAGGTGAGCTGTGACCATCTCCTTATGTGAGTGGTGGATGCTGCTTAATCCACTAATATAAAGAGGTGCTCTGTGTAGCTATAATCCTGCCCTTGATGATAATGAAACTGCTGAAAAGTCCTCTGCAAAGAGTAGCATAAGGCCTAGTAGCCTGTGTGAAAGCTCACAAAATAGATATATATATCTATACATCGAGATAGATATATATATATATATATATATATATATATATATATATATATATATATAATATATATATCTCTCAATAGATTATAGATATAGCAATAGATTATAGATTTATATATTATATATAATATATATGTAATTTGTTTTTTAATCAAAACATTAAGAGTTAAGGAATCCATTACAATATTTTAGTTTAAAGGGAATCTGTCGGTGGGATCAGCCCTCTAAGCAGTCTATATGGACATGTAGGTCATAGGAAGCTGAATAAAGTAATACCTTCTCTGCGATCCAATGTTTTATTACCGAAAAATCAATATAAATGAGCTGTTAAGAAATATGAGCCGCATGCAAATATCTGAGAATTGGCCTCCAGTGATTGTTTTATACGAAAGGGGACTTTATCAATATGACTTCTGTAGATCAAGAGAAAAGGAAACTCAATTGGTTTCAGAGAAAGACAATAAAGCTGCTAGAACGACCCTGCAGTCACCTGACCTGAATCCATTAGAAAATGTATGGAAGATTCAGACAACTGTATATTTTGTCTGAAGATCGCATCTCGTGCTCAGACTGACCGGCGGCTCTCCTGACCTGAGCATGTCAGCGTGTATTTCTATGCAGCTTTCCTGTTCGTGCAGGAGAGCCGTCGGCCAGTTCGAGCATTGAGATCCTCGGAGAGGTCATTCGGCTGTCTGACTGTGCCCTAAAGCCCAGAGTTCATAGAAGCATACAGATCCTTCAGGATTTGAAGTGTTTGTGTGGAAAAATGGACAAAATCACACCTGAGCAAGGCATATGACTAATTTCTCCAAACAGAAGGCTTTTGAAGCTGTCATCACCAACAAAAGCTTTTATAAGAAATATTCAGTTTCAGAAAGCGTGCTAAATACAGTTTCCCTGTGTGATTTCTCATTATTACACATCACTAACTTTATAGACCTCTATGGTTGGATTTCTCTGCCTGTATGGATTGGATGGGTTGTTACTGTCATCTGGTGAGAAATTCATGTCAATAGCATCTTTAGAAGTAGATTTACTTAAAAAAAATAATTGGTGAGCTGTTCAATACTTATGTCACCCACTGTACATATAAGAAAAAACATGAAGTTCTCTGGAATAAGACATTGATCGCAGATAGCAAGGTGTCATTTTATTCATTTTTTTATGACCTACATGCCATACAGATGACTTGGGATGGTTGATCCTACTGACAGATTCCCTTAAAAGGGAATCTGTCAGCAGGTTTTTGCACCTTCATGTGAGAGCAACATATTGTAGGGCAAGAGACCCTGAATCCAATAATGTGTCGCTCAGTTTACTGGATGCAGCAGTTGCGACATAATCGGAGTTCTTAGATGTTGCATGTAGCAGAGCTCAAAAAGCTAACCGCACGGACACCATAGCTTTCTGTGTACATTGACAGCAAGCTGCTTATCAGCGGAGGGGCGTGGTTGGACGACTTATCACAGGGCTGCTAGTCACCGCAATGATAATGTCTTAGTGATAAAACCTTCATTGTAAGTAAACCACATATAGCAAAATAAACTACACATCAATGAAATGTGGGTCACCCCCTTCTCCTGCTGTCTACAGATTGCTTAGCAAAAACCTGCAGACAGAATCCTTTTAAAGGGACATAATGAGTGTTCAAACCATCTACAGGTGCTTGGTGCATCATGACGTGGCCAAACATTTAAGGGCACCTTCCCATCTACTTGTTTTCCCACTGTCTCCACCCTCCCTGTTCATTGATTGACAGCTCTGACATCACAGAACCTGAGAAGGGAGGAGATAGAGGGAAAACAAGCAGGTGGGAAGGTGCGCTAAATAATTAGCCCCGCCATGATGCCCTGATTGCCTGTGCTTGGTTTGAACAGTCATTCTGTGCTGACAGTCCCTTTAGGCTGTAAATGCAGCCAACTGCACAAGTGAGAACAGCGTCTAAACTGTAAAGGTGTATTCAGGAGTGCACTGCGCCTGTACATGGCCTCCGCTTACAATCTCTGGCCCCTTTTTTCTCTAATGTGTGTATTGCCTTGTTTTCTAGTTTCTGCGTGAAGACATGAACTACAAGGACGCGTCTCACAAGCACAACCACTTACACAGAGAGGACAAACACATCACTGTGGAGGACCTGTGGAAGAGCTGGAAAACATCCGAAGGTGATGAACTACTGGCTATGTAACTCTTAAGTGTCGGCTAGTGCGTATTTATTAGGCTAAAGGGGTGGCCACTTTATATATAGGTGTACAAAAGCGTAATATACTGTATGCTCCTTCAAAGGTCTTCCTTGTTAGGCTATGTGCACACGTTGCGTATTTGCATGCAGTTACGCTGCGATCTGCACCGCAGCGTAACTGCATGCGTCCTGCGTCCCCAGCACAATCTATGAAGATTATGCAGGAGCCGTGCGCACGTGGCGTATTAGAGCGCAGCGTTTTGGCTGCTGCTCGAAGCGCGCGTTCTAAGAAGTGACATGTAACTTCTTCCGTGCGCTCTGCATGCAGCGCCTGCTCTGTCTATGGGAGGGGCTGCAGTCAGAGCGCATGGAATCGGCTTTTTTTTTTTCCATTACGGACTTTCTGCAGCGATTTGAAGCGCACGTGTGCTGTTCAAATCTAGGCAGAAATTTCTGCAGGGACAGAACGCTACGTGCGCACATAGCCTTAATCTGCATTTCTCCGGACAGCACCACCGAACCCATCCGGAAAATATCCGATGGCGGACCTCATCACCATCATGGGGAAACTTGCTGTGCCTGCGCCATTTTCCTAGTTGTCCTGGTCCTGCAGAAGGACAAATGAAGGATTGGTATGAGTGCGTACACCTCAGAAAAAGTGTCACGGGCGCATTGCATTAAAGGGAACCTGTCAGCAGATTTGGGGCCTATAAGCTGTGGCCACCACCAGTGGGCTCTTATATACAGTACTCTAACATGCTGTATATAAGAGCCCAGGCCGCTGTGAAAACATAGAAATCTCTTTATAATACTCACCTAAGGGGCGGTGTGGAGCAGTTGGGTCAGATGGGCACCTACGTTCTCCGGGTGCAGCGCCTCCTCTTTCGGCCATCTTTGTCCTCCTTCTGAAGCTAGTGTGGATGACGCGTCCGTCATCCACAATAGCCGGCATTGAGTTTCTGCGCATGCGCACTACAATACTTTGATCTGCCTTGCTCAGGACCCCAGTGTTGGCTTGTGTGAATGACGTAGGACATGTCATCCACACTGGCTTCAGAAGACTGAGGACAAAGATGGCCAAAAGAGGAGGCGCCGGCACCGGAGAACAGAGACACCCATATGACCCAACTGCTCCGTATCAACCGTTTAGGTAAGTATTATAAAGTGATTTTTACATTCTACACAGCGGCCTGGGCTCTTATATACAGGATGTTAGGTGATGGCCGCAGCTTATAGTCCCCAAATCTGGTGACAGGTTCCCTTTAAGTAGGAGGTGGTGATGGTTTGGGTCAGGTCACATTCACCATCAGCGGCTGTGCTGACAAGGAAGCACGGCTGTACAGTGTGAAGGAGGCCTGTATTCCCCCACACCGCTGTGCAGCTAATATATAAAGCAGCAGCTCATTGTTGGACCGAAGTCTGCAAAACTGCATGATAATGGTAGTGTGCATCTTACTATATCCCGGGAACGTTCCTTCTCTCACACCACAAATCCACTGTGGCTTATACCATGCCTCACAGTATGGGAAAATGCAGTCTGTCACCCCCAAAACTCCAGTATAATTGCATGTACCATCATATAGGGGGACGTAGTCTCTAGAAAAATCATGCTTGTCTGATAGATTTATTGCTTTTACAGAACAGAAAAATAATCAAAAAACAAAAACATTTTATTTAACATGTAATTCAGCTCTCCTCAGTGGCTTCTCAGCGTGACCCAGGGTTCTGTGAACCTTTCCACACCATCAGCATGGGTCACAGTGCCTCTTAACTTGATTGATGGCGCTCGCTTGAATGACTGGTGTGCACTGACACAGCGCAGCAGTGCGCACACTGCTAGTGCATGCACACTCTTATTTACTGTGATAGCTGCTCCCTACACTGATGGATTCTGGGGTGACGTAATCCCATTAAATACAACTCGGCACCTCTCGACATCTGACATATTTAACTCTGGAGCATTATTTATTGTAATCATTTGTTGTGTTGTTCCTCTGTTAATCCCTCTGGAAATGGAGGAATAAATTGAAAAGTGAAGTTGTGTTCTGCGTCGGTGGGGCGTGTTCACTCAGTCTGGCACAGTTGGCTGTCCCTGGACAATCTTAGACCTATAGAGATATAGATATAGATATATATAGATATATATCTATATATATCTCTATATAATATATGTGATCTGCTCCAGATGAAAACACCCAGTTGTCTATTTATGCTTTTCCAGGAGGACTAAAATGCATAGTTCTAAGAAAAGATGCTATAGTATTTTTATTACATGGGGAATACAATTTCTGACTAAGGCTAGGTTCACACTTCCGTTTAAATTGTATCAGTCACAATCCGCTGCTTTGGTAAACAACGGTATCCGTTTGGCAGATTCCGTTGTTCTCATAGACTTGTATGAGCGGCGGATTGTGACTGATGATGCTGCGTTGCACCCTCTGCCCGACTGATCAGTCGTGGAACGACTGACCGCCGGGCGGGAGGAATGCAGCATGTAACGTTTTTTGAGCAGTGCGATCTGTAGGATTTCGCTGCGTATGCGCTCTCTGGCTCACTGCACACGTAACCAGGATACACATCGGGTTACTAAGCAATGCGCTTTGGTTAGGTACCTGATATTTACAGTGGTTACGTGTGCAGGGAGCCAGCGCTAAGCAGTGTATGCTGGTACCCAATATAAATATCGGGTAACCAAGCAAAAAGTGCTTCAGGGAGCCTGACACTTCCCTGCTCGTCTCCGCCCCCTCCCGCACTTTTTATTTATATATATATATATATATATATATATATATATATATATATATATATATATATATATATATATATATATATATATATATATATATATATATATATATATATATATATAAATAATTACACACACACACACACACACACACACACACACACCTACACCTGTCCCCGTCCCTGCGGCACTAACGTACTCAGTGCCACGGCCCCGCTCGGCTCCACCCACCCCGAACTTTGCCCCCTTGCGCTCCACCCCCCTCACACAACGAAGTCCGACAAAGAATTCTGTTCTTTGCCATCTGTTGTACAACGCACCAGTCACATGCGTCAAGTGACGCATGTGACTGATGCAAAACAACGGAAATGTGAACTTAGCCTAAGGGTACCTTCACACTTTAGCGATGCAGCAGCGATCCGACCAGCAATCTGACCTGGTCAGGATCGCTGCTGCATCGCTACATGGTCGCTGGTGAGCTGTCAAACAGGCAGATCTCACCAGTGACCAGCCAGCAGCGACGTGCAAGCGACGCTGCGCTTGCACGGAGCCGGTGTCTGGAAGCTGCGGACACTGGTAACTAAGGTAAACATCGGGTATGGTTACCCAATGTTTACATTAGTTACCAGCGCACACCGCTTAGCTTTGTGTGTGCAGGGAGCAGGAGCCGGCACTGGCAGCGTGAGAGCTGTGGAGGCTGGTAACGAAGGTAAATATCGGGTAACCACCTTGGTTACCCGATGTTTACCTTGGTTACAGCTTACCGCAGGCTGCCAGACGCCGGCTCCTGCTCCCTTCACATTCAGGATTGTTGCTCTCTCGCTGTCACACACAGTGATGTGTGCTTATCAGTGGGAGAGCAACAATAAAAAAATGAACCAGCACTGTGTGTAATGAGCAGCGATCTCACAGCAGGGGCCAGATCGCTGCTCAGTGTCACACACAGCGAGATCGCTAATGAGGTCACAAAAAACGTGACTCAGCAGCGATCTCAGTAGTGATCTCAGTAGCGATCTCACTGTGTGTGAAGCACCCCTAAGCCAGACATGTCAGGAGAGGTGGTGGGCTCTGTGTGATGAGGTCAGCTATGGTTGGAGGTGACTACTGATTAGCACAAGGCTGTATTAGACATGATTGGGCTTTGAGTCCTATCTTTAACATTGCAACTGGCCCACATTGTTCAGTTTTATCCATCCAACAAATCTGTATTGAATGGTTAAGAACTGAGACAGAATGAAGGGAGAACCACGTTCCCGTCAAGACCCTAGAGGCCAAATGTGAGTCAGTCCTAGCACTGGAGGTCCAGGATTATGTGCTGCGCAGATTTGAGCAGGCGTCAGCCTCGGCCTACACCAAAATGAGCAGTTGTCGTATGTGAAAACATTGGTGCACAATTGACCCTTGCTTTGCTGTGTAGCCTCTGGCTACATAACGATTTATTTCCCGTCGTACGCCCTGAAGAGCAGCGTACAGATTCTATAGTCACATATAGGGATGGTTGCTCAGTATGTGCTCTGGCTGCGTTGATGGCTCAACAGCCAATCCGTGAGCTCAGCGGCTCTGTGGGTTGCGCGGCGTGTACACTGGCTGAGCCACTGAGCTCACTGATGAGCTGCTGCACGGTCACATCATGTCTTCCGCACCCCAGCCAATACCAGAAGCCAGGATCAGTGGCGGAGACTCATCAGTGGACCTGGGGAGGGTGGGGTGAGTACAGCGTGGTGTGTTTCTTTATTGATATCCTGAAACCCAGGACCCACATGTCCTGAAGGGGAACAACCCCTTGAAGTCAAACCAGGAGACCCACAGCCAGACACAAGGAATAAGCTTTCAGAGTGGGCCAGTGTTTAGTCCTATTTTATTCCTGCTGCTCCCCTGAGTACACCGCTTGTGTTTTTGTTTTTTTATTCTGCCATCTAGTTCCAGATATATGGTCCTATTTATTCAGTGTTAAAACATTTGGCCTTTTACCCAGGGGAGTGGGCTCACAGGATTGTCTGGTGGTGTATGTGGGCTGCTGTGTATTATTACCCGCTGAGCCCTATGTAGTGTACGGCCGGCGGCTGCGGGGGAGGCCATGCACTGATATCTCAGGTCAGTAAAAAGACGTATTGGTGGTCAGTAGGGGTTAATCTGATTCCTAAGAAAATGTGATAATTGATATTGATAATTATCAATATCAATTATCTGTACAGTCCCTCACTGGCGATAGCTGTGACTTTTTCTTGCTAGATTTGAGCAGACATTTTTGCGTTGCCTCCTTTGCCATGGAGGAGTTCTTGTTAGTTTGGACGTATCGGGGTCATATAGGCAATGATGGGGTGTTCTCCAGTGCCATGTACCTGGCGGTAAGAACAGTACCTGAGAGAGGCCACGTGCACACGGTATTTGGTGAGTTTTTTTACCTCAGTATAAAACCAGGAGCGGGTGATAAATCCAGCAGTGGTGACGTGTTTCTATTATACTTTTCCTCTGATTGTGCCACTCCTGGTTTTAACTACAAATACTGAGGTAAAAGTCTCACCAAATACTCAGCGTGTGCACATGGTCTTACTCCGGTACTGTGCTTACCGCCAGATGATTAGTTTTCTCCAGTGATGAGTGGTATCCTCCACATGCCGGACATACGTATCGAACAAGGACTGTCTGGCCCTATTCCCCATTATTAGGGCACACCGCACACATTCCCATACTATTACTGCTTCATAGTGCTCAGGTAACGTCTGGGCATATAGAGAGGTCAGTATAATAAAGTGTAGAGTGGGGACAGGAGCACACACTGGGGTGATACGCTATGGAGGGAGAGTGGGTTAACGCTTGTGATGGCCACGACTATGTGGGCATGAAGAAGACCACTGCTGCCCCGAGTCTGGTGGAGGAATCCTCCAGGAAATGTTGGATCCAGGTTAGGTGGGCAGCACTGCAGAAGTAAATGGAGTCTTCAACAATGATAGTAATAAGGTTGTTATTCCCGAAGCCTTTGGACGCCATAGCTGTGACTTTATCTAGTGAAGAAAACACAATTATTATTTTTTTTCCCACTTGATAAAGGCGCCAGTACAACACTGTAACGCTGTGTGACTAAAAACCCTTATTACTATCATTGTTGAATGGATCAGTCTTTAGAAGAAATAAAAGATTAACATCCTATTAAAACCAGATACTTTAGTTTCCATCTTGCATCTGGTTTTGTTCTGTGTTTTTTTGTTTTGTTTTTTTTTCTAGCGCCTGCGCACCTCCAGCGTTCTGGGCATGTGCAGTACTGACAAACGGATCAGTCAGCGGACATCGGAACAGATGTGCACCCATTCTGATCCGTCATTCTAAGGCTATATGCACACGCTGCAGTTTTGTTTTCTCCTAAACTGCAACAAAAACTGCACCTTGTCCCAGAGTGCCTGGAAATGTGTTTAAAAAAAAAAAAAAAAAAAAAACTTGTGATGTTGGTGCGTTTTTGTCAATTCAGATTTGATGTGTTTTTCAGTAGAAAGTGCAACAAAAACACAAGGAGATAGAACATGCTGCGGTTTGGGTTTTTTTGGCAGAAGTTTTTGACAAACTGCAGACAAAAAACTGCAACATGTGCACAGCAAATATGAATTCTCAGACTTTGCTGGGAAGTCAAAAGTGAGAAGCTTCTGACAACAAAACTGCACTAAAAAAAGCGACAAAAACTGCAGCGTGCACATTTAGACTTGGGGTGCGTGCCCACAATCAGCATTTGCAGTGTTTTGGATGTAGCGGGTTTTTGCTGTGTCCAAAACGCTGCGTTGTACAGTACAATCACCGTGGATGGATTTCTAGAAATCCCGTGCCCACTGTGCTTGTTTTTTCCGCAGCGCACACTGACCTGCGGTGCGTGTTTCCAGGCCGCAGCATGTCAATTGTTTGCTGCAGAATCGCATGTGTCCTCCGTAGGGACAACACAAGCGAGAGACCGCAGCGCACTGAACCCTGATCATGGGTACAAGCAGCGGCAGTCTCCTGCGTTCCCCTGCGGAGGAGACTTGTGGCCCCGCGGGTCAGGACCTGCTGCATCCAGGACGCAGTGAGTCTGGATTGTGGGCACACACCCTAAGGTCTCAATGTTAAAAAAAAAAAAAAAAAAAAAAAAAAAATCCCCTGCTGTTTTGTTTTTTTCTTGGACCAAAAAGTTGTGATCAATCCAGTTTCTGATCCAGCTGACAAATGGATAACTAGAAAGGAGACTGATATTTAGTGACCCGTCCGTTCCCGTTACGATGAATGGATCCAATACCGCAGTGTTTTATTTCTGTTTTTATGATTCCAAATGTAAATAACTACTGGACTTGTGACCAAGGCTTAAAATGCGTTATGTAACAGTACCAAGGTGTATTTGTATCCTAACAATGGTGAGAATCCGTACAATAAATGTATATTGTCAGTGCATAAAAAAATAAATTGTGGTGGAAATTTTTTTTCTGCACTATTCCTATATTTAAATATGTCCATATATTAAACGCTAATTTATACATGTCATGTTGCCTCTAATGGCAAGAGTTAGCTGAAGAATGCCGAATTGTGTGGTGGGTCAGCGGGCGCACGAGCTCAAAATAATGTCCAAATATGAAGGTAATATATAATCTACCTGCTTAATAGTAATCCAGTGGATGCCTCCTCCCAGGAGATGATTACAATGTGTATTTTGGCACTACAGACGGCAAAGCTCTGTCCTTAATATTGCAAAATTCATCCTTGCAAACCGGAATAACTTGAGTAAATGAACTTTAAAGACGTTTTCTCATCATAAATGGGTTGTTAGATAAGCTGCATTGTAATTTACCTCTTATTAAAACTTCTGAAGAGCAAAGGGATTTATAATTTACCATATTTTTCGTTTTAGAAGACGCACCCCAAATTTAGAGATTAAAAAAAAATAAAAAAAAAAAATAAAAATGGGGTCAGTCTTAGGCTATGTTCGCACGTTGCGTTTTTTACCGCGTTTCTGCAGCGTTTTTGGCAGCAGCGTTTTTGGGCAAAAAGGCATGCGTTTTTGATTTCCAGCAAAGTCTATGGGAAAAGCAGAAATCCTGTCTGCACTTTGCTTTTTTTTCAGCAGCGTTTAATTTGCATATTTGTGGTCAAAAACCATGCTGAAAAAGAAGCAGCATGTCAGTTGTTTTTGCCATTTCTGCAGCGTTTCCTTAACATTGGAGTCAATGAGAAATGGCAAAAAGCTACCAAAATCACAATTCCTGCGTTTTTCATGCTTTTTACCTGCTTTTCAACTGCGTTTTTGGCTCCAAAAACGCATGCTTTTCTGGCCAAAAATTAATGGGTTCTAATGTTCCTTTACACACACACAATAACCGAAAATTTAAATGTTAAAAAATAATAAACTTTAGCTATTTTTCTGTTAAAATGTGCATAACCACTATTATTACATTAAAATTGATAATTTCCCATATAATTTTATTAAAAGTTAATTTTATACTTTTTTTCTCTTTTTTCATTCTTTTTGACTAATTAAACTTTATTTCTCAGTGTCTTGATCTCAAAAACGCATCTGCAGAAACGCAGGTGAAAACGCAGGTAAAAAGCGCTAAAAACGCACTAAAAACGCGGTAAAAACGCATGCGTTTTTAGCGCTAAAAAATTGTCAAAAGCCATTTGGTCAAAAACCAAGGGAAGGAAAACGTGCAGAATAAACTGCAGGTACACCGACGCAACGTGCGCACATAGCCTTATACTCCGGTGTTGTCTTACCGGAGGAGGGCAGCAGTGGTGGTGAAGTGGGGTCACAGGAGGCAGAGGTTGTGCTGGCAGCCGTGGCAGGTCCGTGGTGGCAGCAGCGGTCAGTGGCAGCAGTGATGCCAGGTCAGTGGTGGAGCAGGCCGGTGCGGTGAGTGTCCCAGTGTGTTCGCAGACCTGGTTCAAATGATGGCGCCTTGAGTGGTGCATGCGCAGATGGAGCTCTCATCCAAGGACTCCATCTGCGCATGCGTTGACTCCCAGCGCCATTATTTGAAACTGGGACCGCGGACACACTGGGAAATCTGCCGCACAGCCACTGCAGTCCGCACAGCCACCCGCCTGCACAAACAGTGGCAGACAGCAGGCTGCCCACCCGCACAGAGAGGCAGCCGACACAGACAGGCACCCGGCTGCCCGCGCGCATCCTGTCGCCACACAGACAGCCTTCCCCGGTAAAAAAAAAATATTTGAATTTTAAGACGCACCCCTCGTTTTCCTCCCAAATTTTTGGGAGGAAAAGTGTGCCTTATAATCCAAAAAATACAGTAATTTTTTACTCATTGCCTCAGTTACCGACCACTTCTGCAGTGTCATAGAGCTGGCTGGTTTCCATGGTATGGAGCACAGTGCTCACAAGCTTTTGCAATAGAGCTTGTAAGCATTGCTTTGAAATGGTCCCGATCACTGGATCCATCCAGCTTGCATTCTCCTCCTCCTCCTCCTCGCTGTGGTGATGCTGCTCATCTGAGCTGTCAATCAGGATTGCATTTCCCTCAGCAAACAAGAGTCGGGGAGTGGTGCCCTCCTGTAAATCAATCATGAGAACACTCATTTATGACTTTGGTCATGCAATATAGCCAAAATGTGTCCATGATGTGGCCAAAATTGATTGCAGCTAAAAGGAATGTAATTGTTGTGCAGCCAGTAACTTTTTTTTTTTTTTTTTTTTGCTGCAGTCAATTTTAAATATGTGCCAATTTGCATGTGAGTGCGATTTTTTTTTTTTTTTTTTTTTTGTTTTGCTGCAGTGTTTTAAATAGTGTCTTTTTGTATAATAAGTCTCCATTCACCCCCCCCCCCCCCCGTGCTGTTCTTAGGGAACGTGTCACCTATTCACCTCTGGAGCAGTGCAGTCCGATGGGCGTCACTAGTTTGACCTGACACTTTCTCTATCCTTGCAATCGCCTTAATGCACAGGAGCGCAATAGAGGGCTCTGTGGATGACGTAGGATCCGTTATTCACATGAAGCAAAATAGATGATGGTGATCGCAAGGATAAAGGAAGCGCTGGGTCAAGACCAGCGATGAGTAATTCATGAGATCAGAAGAAGCGGCACGACCCACGATGTAGCCAGAAAATTTAGTTTTTTCCAAAGGGTGCGATAAAATTGCGGGAGAGGAGCCGGGTGCAGGACCTCTACGGACAATGGCCGTTTCGCGCCTGCTAGCGATGACCATCGGACCAGACCGTCCCGCGGGTGAGTGACAGGTTCCCTTAAAGCATAGAGAACATATAGGGGGCTGGTCCAGCAACACTGGTGTAGGGCACGTTCACACTACTTGAGTCTTCATGGAGCACAAGACGCGCCAAATTCATGATGAAGCAGACGCCACGTAATGAATTCAGAGGCTCTTCTGAACAGTTTGCGCCTCTGGGATTGGGGTAGCATTTCTGGTGGGCAAAACGTCGGTAGAGATGAATCCGGCAGGCGGGTTTGGCCATACCCTGTCTCTTCTCCAACTCTGCCCATTTTGGCGGAGCTGATTCAACACTAATACTTGCAGTTATCTTCGCGTAACCGTGCCTTGCGTAAAAATTGTGACTTTTCTAAATTGTTACGCCACTTAAAAGCTTTTATGAAACCGCACCATAATGACTCATCAAGTGGGGAATATAGTCCATGTTTTGTAGCCTCCCATCTGTGTGGATTTTACCTGTAGATTTATAAACATTTTAGATCTCCAAATACAAATCTGGCCACAGTGAAAAGACGTGCAGCCGGTGAAAAGTCAATTTCTGGGCTTTTCAGCGGTCAGGCCCATGCGGATTAGATGGGGTATCCCTTTAAGGGTATGTGCACTCCAGCTTTGTTTTAGGTAGATTCCACCTGGAAGGAACTGCCTGAAAAAGTGCTAAACAATGAACATATACACTGTAATGTACCACTGCTTGCTCTGTATAGTCCCCGTTTATTTTAGTTTAATAACAACTTCAGGCTTTCAAAGCCACTAATTGGTAACTGCCTGTGCTACTAATATATACAATATAAAATGGAAAGAAGAGAAAAAACAAAGCACAAACTAGCAGTAAAAGGCTTTCGAATGGACGGAGAAATGAAGAAACACCACTGGCATTTTCCTGAAATGTTATTTTTCGGGAAAAACGCAGTGTCTAAAATATATCATGTGCACAGACACTAATTTACATGCTCCAACACCCCTGATCGGCAGTGTCTGCGCCTGCGGATAAGTGACGGGACCACCATTGCGTTACTCCAATTTGTGTCCTGAAGCTCATTATAGGCGGGAGCGGCCATTAATGGTTTGTTGCTTTTTACTCATATTCCACGAGAGCTGAGGTTTTATGTTTAGTTCCCCAGAAAATATTATTCCAGAACGTCCCCATAAAAGCTTGGCTGGGTCTCGCACTTCCTAACTCTCCGGCATAGGGTTGAATAAACAAGGGATTACACTTCTCTATTAAAGAATCAACTATGGAGTCCAAGATGAAAGGAAATCCTCGCTTACAAAATATACCCGCGCTAAAGTACAGCCTGTAAGTGTGATCCACAAAAATGTCCTGAGTATTAATCTGGATAAATGGCGTACAATGAATGATTGTAGTCATTGTCCAGCGACTAAATCTGGGCAAGCTGTGGCTTGTGGGATTAATTCCTCACCAAAACATGCGGGGAAAAAAGTGTTTTCAGACAAGAGCACTGCAAAAGGCTTCCCTTCTTTTCCAAATCTGCCGTCTTGAGGAGTAGTTTCTGTAGTATCTGAGCTGTGACTGATGAAAGAGTGTTGTCCGAGAAATATAAATGATCCACAAAAAGGATCCTCGATGTGCTTCTGGTCCTTTCCGGAGCTTGCTTGGTCCATACGGGTTTCTACTTCATGGTTCTGCCATTGACACACTACAAATGGCCAGAAATGCTAACCTGTGCCTTCAGAGGGTCATCACCGGTGGCAGGGGTCGGATGAGTGGAACCAGAAAACATGGAGCAAATGGGAGAATGGCCAGTCCTAGTCTGGTGCGCTCCCCCGCCAGCTTTTTCACATCTCTAGGTGATTGACTGGTCTCTAACTCTCTCTGTACACATGCAAGAGAGCCGTCGATTGCCTGGTAGGAGTGATTGGATGAGTGGAACCACAAAATGCTGAGTAAATGGGGGGAATGGGCAGCACTGAAATGGCATTCTGGGAGAAAAGTGGGTATGAGGATCATATATCACTTTTAAACTGTCACTAGAATTGTGCCCCCATACCATGGGCAGCACTAAGCTAAGCCTGGCTGCACAAATGCACCTAGTGCGGTGCCCCCCCCCCACCGGATTTTTCACACCTCTCTAGGTGATTGACAGGTCTCTCGCTCTCTGTACACACATACAAGAGACCTGTCAATTACCTGAAGCCAGGGCAGGAAGAAGCCGGCCATGGACCCCTCAGAACCAGTTGGGTCTGTACTTCTAGTCCCCAGCTAGCTTTTCAAACTATACCTGGCTGCCATCGTGCAATCCGGCTCTGGTTCATGTTGCCTGAGGTACGGGAGGGTTCCCTTTTTAATAATATTTTATCTCAACAACCCCTTTTTAGGACTGTGACCATAGTCTCTACATGATTCCAAAATGGAAGAGGATTATAGTTAGGAGCAAATACCGGACATTGGGGCTAGTTGAGGCCCCCCTGAAAACGTTTGGGTGGTTCTTGGCCGTGAAGCACAAACCAGTACAGCGAAAGACACCCAACATATCTAACCAGCAATACACATAGAGGAACAGTACTGTGTCTTTATGTACATTGCTGGTTAGATATGTTGGGTGCCTTTAGCCGTACTGGTTTGTGCTTCACGGCCAAGAACCACCCAGATGTTTTCAGGGGGGCCTCGACTAGCCCCAATGTCCGGTATTTGCTCCTGACTATAATCCTCTTCCATTTTGGAATCATGTATATTTTTAAAACTGTTTGGAAAAGATTAAAAAAAAATAATAATCTGCGTTCAGGAAGGCTCCGGCTGTAATCTCTGATGTAGACCATTTAATTGAATAACAGGAGAACCTCTTCTGCCTTATATGGTCCCCGTGCAGGGGCCGCCAGCCGCACTTTATACTTCTCACATTCCCGATGGCCGAGGTGATATGGATTTTTAACTCCTACAAGGCCTGTCACTATGTGAGGGATTGGATCACTAGTAAATGTTGACTTTGTAGATAGTACCTTGGTGTATTCTCCCCAATCCTCCAAGCTTTTACAACTTCACATTTGTATAAAAAAAGTGAATTCTGTATATAGTACTGGTCAAAAGTTTGCACGCAGCTGTTCATGCAATGGTTTGTTTTTTTTTCTTTTGTCTTGATCTTTTGCAATGTATGTGACTTTTAATAATCCTATTAAAACATCACATTCAATTCACATTGGGTATTTGCTCCCGCTATTATTCACTCTTTTGCAATGTGCACATTGTAGACTCAGATTGAAGGCAGCAAAACCACAAGGTGACACATATGGAAACAAGGAGTAAAGAAACACGTGAAACAAACCAAAAGATTTACTGAACTTTAATTCCTCAACATACGAGCCATTTACTTAAATATCCTGAGTGTCTGTAGATGTATATATCCATTTGCAATTATTCAACCCCATTGCAAATTGGGTTTATTAGCAAAATTTACAAATTGGGATCAGGATTCCTGAGCAACTCTTCAAGTAGCTGCTGTCTGGCATCAAGTTTGGCGCAGGTCGCAACAGCCAAAACAGCTCTACTAACTACTAAGGAGGGGTTGATGTTTTATTGCTCTACCTTATCCTGTTATCTTGCTGTACGCCCCCTAGAATTCACTAGTCAAGTGTATGTAAATACAATTTGCATATTCACTGCTCCCCCCGCCCACCTGACTGTGCATTCTCCAACACTGCTGAGAGGTGGGAGGGAGTATTGGTGGGTCAGAAGTGTAAAGTCAGTTCAGATTTACGTTCGCTTCTGCTAGCATTGGTGGGAAGGCTCATGCGCCTAAAAATTACATCCCTCAATTCTCATTTTTAGCTCTGACCTGAGCCTGATTGGCAAAGCTAGTTTCCCTGACCCCTGATGGAATGACGCTAGGAGCCCCCCTCATAATGTCATCTCCTCCCTGAAGGTTTCGCTACATCTGTGGGTGTATCAGTGCAATGGGCGGCGGCTGCAGGCATGAATCGGGGATCAGAGCGCACCCACACTGTGTATGTGCCTCTGGGCTCCTGCAGTGTCGGTGCGCACTCCAAGGAGGACTCACCCACACGGAGTATGTGCGCATGCTCACCCTGAGGAAGAGCGGGCTGTCAGGGTAGAGGGGGGAGCTAAAAATGCAAACTGCTCTGCGCAATTGGCCACACCAAGGGTTCACCGAAGCCCCCTATTTGCATATAGATTAAAAGTTGATTTCTCTACCACCAGTATACTAAAATGTATACTACTGGTATTATTTTTTTTATTGGTGCCGAGTCCTTTATATAACTGTTTAAGTATTTTGTATTTTGGGTGTGATGGGCCCCCTATAAATCAGGTTGCCAGGCTCAGTACTTCTTTGGTCAATGACCTGTTGGGAAGCTCCTTCAATAGGTAGACCGCTTCTAGAGGAGCTTGTTTGCATACATCTTTTCCCAAGGGGCAATCTTGTCCTATAAACCTCCCCACGGCTCGATTTAAGGATGAGAAGTAATGATGATCCTTTTACATTTTATCAAAGTGGATCTCTAAAAAAAATATGGAAGAAATACAGTCCACAACTCATTTTTGTGAGAACATAAGCGCGCAGATGAATTTCATGGTAATGTGGATACAGGAGCTGACAGTAGTTTTCGTCTCCTTATAGTGAAATATGAGAATATGTAAAGTCGCCCAGGCGTGCAAAAGGCTGAACTGTAATGTGACCTTTGTCATCCTTAACTTTTCTATGTGTTGATTTAACTTGTGGGTGGTGGGTTTTACACCCACGATACTACGCAAATACTTGTATTGTTGGGTGCTGTAAAAGGGAGTATCCGTACGAAAATATGTGCGTGTAAAGTAATGAAAAACTTTAATAAAAGTAAAAGGATTGGCCATAAAATGGACTCTACTTTTCCTGCAGTTCACAACTGGACAGAAGAAGAGACGCTGCAGTGGTTGTTTGAGTTTGTGGAGCTCCCGCAGTATGAGAGGACCTTCCGGGAAAACTCGGTCAAAGGAACAACTCTACCAAGGTAGGGACCATCACAAGCCTCGTAGGAGATAATGATCTGTCCAACTGAAAGGACTGTTATAAGCTACTTTGGGAAATTAAATCCGTTGCCATGTTAGACTTCACTACTTCAGGACCATGTAAGGCTAGGTTCACATTTCCGTTGTTTTAAATCCGTCAGCAACGGATGTGTTTTTTCACAGGATTTTTTTCACAGGAATCCTGTGAAAAAACTGATCCGTCGCGTCTGTTACATCCGCTGTGCGTCCGTTTTGTTGACGGATCAGTCATGATCCGTTTGTGTTTGGGACAGCCCAGTGGGTGTGCCAAACATGCTGGGCATGTTCAGTAGAGCATGACGGAATCCAGCCCTGGATTCCGTTGTAAGACTGATTACGACGGAATCCAGCACCATAGACATCCATTACAAGCTTGACGGATGTCGACGGATTCCTGCGTGGCGCGTTAATTTTGACGGCCAGAAAAACGTTACAATCTGCGTTGCTCCCTCCCGGCGGTCAGTCAAAAAACGACTGACTGCGACGCAGCGGATGCAACGCAAGGTCATTAGTCGCAATCTGCCACTAATACAAGTCTATGGGACACAACGGAATCCGCTAGACGGATGCCGTTGTTTACCATAGCCGCGGATTGTGACTGATACATTTTAACGGAAATGTGAACCAAGCCTAAAGGCCGCTTTACACGCTACGACATCGTTCAAGCGATCTCGTTGGGGTCACGGAATTTGTGACGCATATCCGGTCGCTTTAGCGATGTCGTTGCGTGTGACACCTATGAGCGATTTTGCATCATTGCAAAAAGGTGCAAAATCGCTCATCGGTGACATGGGGGTCCATTCTCTAATATCGGTGCGACAGCAGTAACGAAGTTGTTCCTCGTTCCTGCGGCAGCACACATCGGTACGTGTGACACCGCAGAAACGAGGAACCTCTCCTTACCTGCCCCTCGCCTGTAATGCGGAAGGAAAAAGGTGGGCGGGATGTTCGTCCCGCTCATCTCAGTCCCTCTGCTTCTATTGGGCGGCGGTACAGTGGCGCTGTGACGTCGCTGTGACGCTAAACGAACCGCCACCTTAGAAAGGAGGCGTTTCGCCAGTCACAGCGACGTCGCAGGGCAGGTAAGTAGTGTGACGGGTCTGGGCGATGTTGTGCGCCACGGGCAGCGATTTGCCCATGTCGCACACCCGATGGGGGGGAGGGTACCCACGCTAGCGATATTGGTACAGATATCGCAGCGTGTAAAGTGGCCTTTAGGCTACTTTCACACTTCAGTCTTTCCATCAGTCACAATCCGTTGCCTTGAGAAAATACGGTATCTTGCGTTGGAAGTCATGGAATGACTGACCGTCGGTCGGAAGGAACGGACACTGTAACGTTTTTTTGAGCTGCAAAAAAACGCAATGTGCAGGACTCCGTCGCAATCTGTCAAGAGGTGTTATGGTTTTCTATGGTGCAGGATTCCGCCGTAATCATCACACGATGGAATCCAGTGCTGGATTTCGTCATGTTCTACTGAGCATGCCCAGCATGTCTGGCACTCCCATTGGGCTGTCCAAAAAAAAAAAAAAGATAGTTACATCCATTCTGCGTCCGTTTTACGATGGATCCGTCGTGGACGGGACGGATCCGTTTTTCACAGGATTCCAGTGAATGGAATCCTGTGAAATAACTCATCCGTTGCTTCTGTTGACAGCTAAAAAACGACGGATCTGTCGTTCAGTCACGACGGACCTGGCGGATTTGAAACTACTGAAGTGTGTAAGTAGCCTAAGCGATGTGAAGTTGTGCATGCTGCTTTGCTGATGCTAAAGGTGCCTCCACAGATGGAAAAGAGGAGCGCGGTCCTGTCGTTTTTGCCTTTTGTTGAGACGCTAATCATTTATTTTCTAGAAGTCTTGTGTGTAAATATAGACTTCTCAGTGCTAAGGGAAGAGTGTGTTTAGAAAGGCCAGCTTTGAGTATATATTTCAGATACTTATCAATTTCTTGGTATTTTTAGATACTTCTTGCTTGGTACACATCAATAATTTACAGAAGTCTTCGGCTCTTTGAATATGCAGCTTAAATACAGAATGCAAGTGATTATCTGAAATTGAACCTTTCTAAAACTGAACTTGTGTTTCTTCCCACACTAACCTATCTACACCTGATACTTCCATTTACGTGTTAATAGTTACTGCCATAAGTCCCAGAGAGCACAAACGCTCTCAGATTTTCCCTTCACTCCATGTTTCTAGTCAATCCCTTGTTTGTTACCTGGAACTCAAAAACAAAATCAAAGCTTTTCTTACCTTTTTAAAATGGCATAAACTCTTACCATTGCCTTCATTCTTGTCTGAACTACTGCAGCCCACTTTTAATCGGTCTCCAGCTACTACACAGATGCCGCCACTCTGTGCCAGTCATTGCACTGGTTGCCTAACAGCTACAGAACACATCATCAGCTTATCACACTCCATCACAAAGCTCTCCACAGTTCTGCTGTACTCTACATCTCATACCTCATCTATGTTTTCCCATCCTAGCCATACTTTCTGTTCTGCTATTGATCCAAGACTTAAATAATCTATAATTCGACACTTCCACACCCATTTCCAGAACATCTCTTGTGCTACATCAGTTCTCTGGCATGCACTACCACACACAATCTGGTTTTTGGCCTATGACATCATTTCGCTAATCTAATAGTTCAGTTCTCCATTTTCCTTCTTATTTATTTTCGACATTAGAAAGGACTAAATTTTGTTTCAACACCCTCCATGCACTCAGTAGCACTTTATATCTGGACATATACAGATACTGATTGGGAATTGGATCATGCAGCTTTACATGAATATCTTTACTTACACAACAAGCAGTTTTTACCATTTTGTGTCTCCACTCTTTCCTCATAGATTGTAAATAGGGATGATCGAATACTTCGATTATTTGGCTTTGCGAATGTTTTCCGAATACCTCGCTGATATTCGACTATTCGATGCGCAATGTAAGTCTATGGGAAGCCCAAATAGTACCGAATAGTTGTTATTCGGGTTTGCCATAGACTTACATTGCGCATCGAATATTCGCGAATAGTCGAATAGCGGTGAGATATTTGGAAAATATTCGCGAAGACGGATAATTAAAGTATTCGATCATCCCTAATTGTAAACTCTTATGAGAATTGTGTTACTGTGCAATGTCCTATCCCATCTGAATGGTAAAGCACTGTAAATATATTGATGTTATTTAACCCCTTCATAATGTCCGCCGTACATGGTGCAGGTCGTAAGCAGGTGTATGGAGTGAGCTCACCCCATGACTTGCAGGTAATGGCTTTTTGTTATAGCTAGGACCTGCCACTGACAAGGGTGGAGTGGAGCTCCGTCCACGTTTGTTAACCTGTTCAATCATGCTGCCAAACTCATGGAGGTGCGCCATTTTAAGCTCCCATCGGTGCACTCATGACGTGAACGTGGGTCACCGATGGGTTGCTTCACATAGCAGCATTCCTTTGAAACCTGCCTGTGGCTGTGCTTCAAAGGAGTCTGACTTTCACTATACACATCAAGTGATTAGACGATTGCAGGTTATTGTCCCCTAAGTATGTTCCCACAAAGCGACTGCCTCCGCATCGACGGCCGTAATGATTGTCACCTAGCTGATACAGGCAAACATCAATACTTGACAGAAGAACACAACTGAAAGGCCTAAACATTGAGGCCAAAAATACATGGACATTTGCTTAGTGATCATCTGCTTTTATGAATGATAGGGAGTTGATCCTCCCGACCCTCTGCCTTTCCTAAACTGTTGACTGTGCGGTAAAATCACATTTTGGTGACAGCAATTATCTATGTCATTTGCATTTTGTTCCATTCTCTGGAACTAATGAGTTTAAACCCAAACCGTAGAATATGACCTCAAACCATGACTTCTTCCCCATCCACCACATTTTTACTTGACCCCTGCTGCATTATAGGAGAATGGTGACTCCATAGAGAATCCTCCTGTTTCGTGCTCCTCCATGTATCTGCCTGACAGAGGGCAGACGAAGCTTTCCAGGTGACATATCGACAGTGGAGGTGACTGCAGGAGCCCACCCAGGGTGACCGGTCATTGTGCACATAGGCGTCTGATGGCAGGTCGGCCGTTCTGCAATCACTCCGGAGATACAGTTAGGTCCAGAAATATTTGGACAGTGACACAATTTTCGCGAGTTGGGCTCTGCATGCCACCACATTGGATTTGAAATGAAACCTCTACAACAGAATTCAAGTGCAGATTGTAACGTTTAATTTGAAGGTTTGAATAAAAATATCTGATCGAAATTGTAGGAATTGTACACATTTCTTTACAAACACTCCACATTTTAGGAGGTCAAAAGTAATTGGACAAATAAACCAAACCCAAACAAAATATTTTTAGTTTCAATATTTTGTTGCGAATCCTTTGGAGGCAATCACTGCCTTAAGTCTGGAACCCATGGACATCACCAAACGCTGGGTTTCCTCCTTCTTAATTCTTTGCCAGGCCTTTACAGCCGCAGCCTTCAGGTCTTGCTTGTTTGTGGGTCTTTCCGTCTTAAGTCTGGATTTGAGCAAGTGAAATGCATGCTCAATTGGGTTAAGATCTGGTGATTGACTTGGCCATTGCAGAAGGTTCCACTTTTTTGCACTCATGAACTCCTGGGTAGCTTTGGCTGTATGCTTGGGGTCATTGTCCATCTGTACTATGAAGCGCCGTCCGATCAACTTTGCGGCATTTGGCTGAATCTGGGCTGAAAGTATATCCCGGTACACTTCAGAATTCATCCGGCTACTCTTGTCTGCTGTTATGTCATCAATAAACACAAGTGACCCAGTGCCATTGAAAGCCATGCATGCCCATGCCATCACGTTGCCTCCACCATGTTTTACAGAGGATGTGGTGTGCCTTGGATCATGTGCCGTTCCCTTTCTTCTCCAAACTTTTTTCTTCCCATCATTCTGGTACAGGTTGATCTTGGTCTCATCTGTCCATAGAATACTTTTCCAGAACTGAGCTGGCTTCATGAGGTGTTTTTCAGCAAATTTAACTCTGGCCTGTCTATTTTTGGAATTGATGAATGGTTTGCATCTAGATGTGAACCCTTTGTATTTACTTTCATGGAGTCTTCTCTTTACTGTTGACTTAGAGACAGATACACCTACTTCACTGAGAGTGTTCTGGACTTCAGTTGATGTTGTGAACGGGTTCTTCTTCACCAAAGAAAGTATGCGGCGATCATCCACCACTGTTGTCATCCGTGGACGCCCAGGCCTTTTTGAGTTCCCAAGCTCACCAGTCAATTCCTTTTTTCTCAGAATGTACCCGACTGTTGATTTTGCTACTCCAAGCATGTCTGCTATCTCTCTGATGGATTTTTTCTCTTTTTTCAGCCTCAGGATGTTCTGCTTCACCTCAATTGAGAGTTCCTTAGACCGCATGTTGTCTGGTCACAGCAACAGCTTCCAAATGCAAAACCACACACCTGTAATCAACCCCAGACCTTTTAACTACTTCATTGATTACAGGTTAACGAGGGAGACGCCTTCAGAGTTAATTGCAGCCCTTAGAGTCCCTTGTCCAATTACTTTTGGTCCCTTTAAAAAGAGGAGGCTATGCATTACAGAGCTATGATTCCTAAACCCTTTCTCCGATTTGGATGTGAAAACTCTCATATTGCAGCTGGGAGTGTGCACTTTCAGCCCATATTATATATATAATTGTATTTCTGAACATGTTTTTGTAAACAGCTAAAATAACAAAACTTGTGTCACTGTCCAAATATTTCTGGACCTAACTGTAAATACATTGTGCCGGCGTTACGTGGCCTCATTATTTCCTGATCTCATGAGCAGACGGATGACGTGCTTACTTTGTGGACTAATATTCCAGGACGTTTGCTGAGAAACCTCAACAGGTCTTTCTACTTTAAAGAGATTGTTTCGGACTTTTACATTTATGGCTTTTCTTAGGATAACGCATCAATATCTGATCGGTGGAGATGTGGCACCCGGTACCCCCGCCCATCAACTGTTCCCAGTGCTGGCGGCGGACGGAAGTATTTACAAAGCAGCACGGCACAGCTCCGTCAGCTTTATGGTGGCCGGGGTCAGGGACTGCACATCCGCCCCCTATTGATATCAGTAGGAGCAGATGTACCTGGCCGCAGCCACTATACCGTTAAAGGGGCTGCGCTGTGCACCTCCACAGCTGAGCATTTCCAGCCGCTGCCTGCATCGGGAACAGCTGATTGGTGGAGGTGCGCCATACAGTACCCGTGCCAATCCGATATTAATAACCTATCCTAAGGATAGGCACCCAACCCCTTTAAGGCTCTGCTGGCACACCCAGTTGTTATGCTTTTGTAAAGGATCCCTTATTAAAAAAAAATAAATACATTGGATCAGTTACAGACTGAGCAAACACTGTTTCCATTTTGCATCTGGTTTTGTTAGCAATGGATCC
Source organism: Anomaloglossus baeobatrachus (assembly GCF_048569485.1). Lineage (NCBI taxonomy): Eukaryota > Metazoa > Chordata > Amphibia > Anura > Aromobatidae > Anomaloglossus > Anomaloglossus baeobatrachus. The sequence continues at coordinate 100,779,281 of NC_134353.1, forward strand.
ATCTCTATCGATGTCTCTGATGACGCAACAGATCACCATCCATAGTCCTCCATTTCCCATAGTCTGCAATGTAAAAAAATAAATCTCTATTTGCTTTCCATTTTTTGGATGGGATATAAAAGTTTTGAAGACACATTTTTCTTTTTATACATAGCTGAAAAACCGTTGCAGTTAGAAAGGAGGGAAACAGAAGACATTTAATATCTCCAGCCTCATTAAAATGAATGGATCCTGTACTAGAATGTTTTGTTTATTTTTTTTTTTTTTTTGTCACGCTAAAATAGATTAAAAAAAATCGAAAATAACTGCTGGACATGTGAATGTGGCCAAAGGAAACCCAAAAGCACAAAATGACTGTTCAAACCAAGCACAGTATATATGTGCACCCTTGGGATGGCAGACCGGTTCAGTGCACCTTACCACCTCTTTGGAAAGGTACACTGTAAAAAAAAAAAAAAAAAAAAAGCAGAAAACCTAGTGAAAGCATAATAAACTGGTTGGCCACACTGAGGGTGCACAGAGCAACTGTGCTTGGTTTGAACAGTCATTCTGTCTGCACAGGCTCTATTTGAGCATGTATTGGGTTTTGGAGAATCTCTTGTCCAGCAGTGTCGTACCGACAGTAGTACCAGTCCAGATCTCCGATATGACGTCCCTCCTATATGATGCACCCTCTTCTGAAGTAGCCGCACCCCATTGTGCTGCGATCTGCAGCCTCTTGCATAGCTCTCTAGCACCCGGTGTTTAGGATTAGGTAGGAGCAGTGCAATGTCTCTGGCAGGAGGAGCAGTCTGAGGCCAATGCTGGAGGGAAGGATGGAGATGACCTTGTGGTGTTCAGTATAAACTGCAGTGTCCATGTAATGATTCTGGGCTGGATTTCTGGTTCTTTTGATATAATCTGATGTATTAAAAAGTTCATATATTTTTTGTTATTTTCCCAACAGAGTAGCTGTGAACGAGCCGCTATTTATGATCTCGCAGCTGAAAATCATCGATCGCAGCCACAGGCAGAAGCTTCACCTGAAGGCGCTGGATGTGGTTCTGTTTGGGCCGCTAACACGTGAGTATGGAGGCTCCGCTCATAGTGATCGGGCGGTGAGGCGTGTTTCGTCTTGACTCATGGAGGTCCTTGCTTTTCAGGCCCCCCTCATAACTGGGTGAAGGATTTTGTCCTGACCATTTCTATAGTGATTGGTGTTGGTGGGTGCTGGTTTGCCTACACGCAGAACAAGACGTCCAAGGAGCACATAGCTCAGATGATGAAGGATTTGGAGGGGCTGCAGAAGGCCGAGTTCAGTCTGCTGGAGCTGCAGGAACGGTAAGGAAGACTGTCGTATCCAGGCGAGTGTTGGAATTATCGGGCCCGTCCGGTGCTGACCGATGCAGACCATTACACACTGCTCTCCGATGTAAAATAGATCATGTAATTTTCATTGATGAACCTCGGTCAGTGTGGAACTGACCTAACATATGCTGATCTGCACACAGGCTTACTGACTTACAGAAAGTACCTGGTTCTCATATTTGGTCTTTCTGGTTCTTCAGCTTCCTCTTTGCATGTCAGTAACAGGAAAGTGAAATTCTATTTAAAAATATAAATAAGTTTCAAACCAAATGCAAATTAGTAGTTTTAGCCTCCACTGCTGCATACACAGGGAATCTCTGCACATTATAACTTGCGACTGTACACCGGCGTGTGCGCTCCGGTCTGACATAAGGCGTGAAGCTGCAGAGCTGTCCGACACCAAGCTAGGACTGTACGATAAGTGCTAGCGCTGTGGTGGTTTCCACTACAAAGATCTCTCCCCGCCTGATCACATACCTGCACATCCCCTTTAACCGTTTTCATGACAATGTCCATTACGGCCAATGAGTTGCATTAACATTTCTGTTTTCTCCCCTAAGATTGAATCCATTTACTTATTCCTTGGTACATGACCTCTTTTTAGTAGCTAATTCTTCTAAGTGGCATTGGTATTGGTGGATGGAAGATGTTACGTGTTCTAATATGTTTATATCCATCAAAGTCAATGGCTGCACACTCTCCCCAGTCCTGCGTCCACGCTGCCTGGGGGTAGCCCTTTACTCTGCTCTCTCCTTCAAGCAACATATCCAAGCCCTTTCCAGAGCCTGCCAACTCCAACTCAAAAATATTTACCAGATCCGTACATTCCTTGACCAAGAATGTCCAAAAACACTACTTCATGCCCTCATTATCTCTCGCTTGGACTACTGCAACCTCCTGCTCTGTGGCTTTCTTTCTAACGCTCTTACTACCCTCCAATATATCCTAAATTATGCTACGCAGCTAATCCACCTGTCTCCCCACTATTCCACGCCCTCTCCTCTCTGCCAAAGCCTTCACTGCCTTCTATTACCCAAAGACTCTATTTCAAAACACCTATCCATGACATACAAAGCCACCTACAACCTGTCTCCTCCTTACACCTGTGACCTAGTCTCCTTCTACTTACCTGCACGCAACCTCCGATGCTCACAGGATCTCCTTCTCTATTCCCCTCTCATCTCCTCTTCCCACAATCACATACAGATTTCTTCCATACCTCCCCCATACGCTGTACCCCAACACATCAGACTCCCACCTACCGTGGAAGCCTTCAAAAGGAACTTTAGGACCCACCTCTTCCGTCAAGCCTACAACCTGCAGTAACCTTCAGTCTGATTTAGCACCGCACGTTCATCCCTACCCTCACCTACTGTATCGTCCCCCATCCCCTGTAGACTGTGAGCTCTCGCGGGCAGGGTCCTCTCTCCTCCTGGACCAGTCTGTGCCTTGTATTGATGATTATTGTACTTGTCTATGTATACCCTTTTTCACATGTAAAGCGCCATGGAATAAATGGCGCTATAATAATAATAATAATTATATCATACATAGATGGCAAAATCTACAGAACTTTTGAATATGTTATTCATTATTGACCTGGTGGCACACTTTACTGCTTGCTGCATAGTCTGTAGGCAGGTGTAGGCTTTGCAGCATTACGCTTTGTGCTGTTTACTACATACACTATTGGGCTCTTCAGGTCAGCGACTCCCTATGACGGACATATTCTCAGGAGTTGTCTTTTGGCCACAACACTTAATTCCAGGATACACAGACTTTGAAATGTCTTATTCATTTCCGTCCATTTTTTCCTTTACAGTGTATTGGCATTCGTAGCACGTTAGTTTTGCCTGATGTAAGCGTTGGCTGTAGATATTTCTGCAGGACTAGTGCGGGGTTTTTATTTTTCTGTCTTTTTATTTGCTATAGTCATACCAAGATCATCTGAAATTGTGATACTATTGCATTTGTTCATTCTCTTTAAGGTTAGACAAAGCTCAGGAAGAGAACCGGACCGTCGCTGTAGAAAAACAAAATCTGGAGCGCAAGTTAATGGACGAGATCAGCGACGCAAAGCGAGAAGCTCAGCGTCTCCGAGAACTGAGGGAAGGAGCAGAATGTGAGCTCAGCAGACTGAAGTATGCAGAAGAGGAGCTCGTCCAGGTATATAGATTTAAGGCCGCTTATATCGGTACCGATATCGCTAGCGTGCGTACCCGCCCCCATCGTTTGTGCGACACGGGCATATCGCTGCCCGCCGCGCACAAAATCGCGCACCTCCGTCACACGTACTTACCTGCATAGCGACGTCGCTGTGACCGGCAAACCTCCTCCTTTCTAAGGGGGTGGTTCGTTCAACGTCACTAAGCGGCCGCCCAATCAAAGCGGAGGGGGGGAGATGAGCGGGACGAACATCCCGCCCACCTCCTTTTTTTCCTCATTGCTGGCGGGTAAGGTGAGATTCCTCGTTCCTGCGGTGTCACACATAGCGATGTGTGCTGCCGCAGGAACGACGAACTACATCGCCCAAGTATCAGCAACGATATTTGGGAATAGGGGGCATGTCACCGATGAGCGATTTTGAACGTTTTTGCGACAATTCAAAATCGCTCATAGGAGTCACAGCAACGAGATCACTACAGCGGCCGGATGTGCGTCACAAATTCCGTGACCCCAACGAGATCGCTGTAGCGAAATCGTAGCGTGTAAGGCCACCTTTACACATTGACATACCGCGCTCTCCCTACTTCCATCTCTCCCATTCAATTAGAGAGCGACCACCTTCTCCACGGCATGGGAGGACCGGGCATCCTTGTTCATAGGGTCAGTAGGAAACTCCATACTTGGGATTTGGTATGGATATGAGAAAGCTTCTTAAAAAAGGTTTTGTCTCAAGATATAATAAGGTTTTCCCAAGGTGCACTTCTGAGCGGAGACTCTGAGAGGCCGTCCATCTGCAGGGCCTGGCTCTTTAGGACAGGTCATGTCCTCAACCACCACTGCAAATTGTCAGTTTTATGTTTATTATTTGACTCCTGTAAAGTCTTGTTAAAAGTAATTCACTGCAGACAAAAGACCAAAAGGATATAGTATCAGGGGTGTCAACTATTAAACCAAACAAAAAAACTCCTAATAAAAATGTATACTTTATTCTATATCAATTAAAAAGGTTATATTCATGCAACCAGAGACCTAATTATGCACATTGTGTGTTTCTGGTTGCATGAATATAACCTTTTTAATTGATATAGAAATAAAGTTTACATTTTTATTAGTTTTTTTTTTTTTGTTTGGTTTAATAATTCACTGCAGACCAGAGCCTTGCATCAATGTGAATTAATGCTAAAATATATTTTCTGGCATTTCAAAGCCTGACATTGGGGGAACTGACCATTCTAGGTTTGGTATCCAGAAGAAGCATCTGCAGCTCTGTAATGGGCCTAAGGCTATGTGCCCACGGGAGCTCGCACCTGCGGATATATCCGCAGGTATGGCCGCAGGTCTCCCGCAGCTGCTCGCCGGAATCCGCAACTATTTTTAGCTGCGGTAGTGCAGCGAAATAGCTGCGGTAAACCTGCGGACATTCCTGCGGATTACCTGCGGAAGTCACGGCCCTATCTCCATAGTGGAGAGCTGGAGTTTCCGCAGAAAGAATTGTCATGCAATTACGTGCAGCTGCGGTACATCCGCAGCATGTTCCACAGCGGCATGTATCCGCAGCATGGACACAGCACTCCCCATGTCCCATAGGGTAACATTGGGGAGTGTCTGTGCATGCTGAAACCTGCGGATTTATCTGAAAAATCACGAAAATCCGCGGATTTTCCGCAGATAAATCCGCACGTTTAAGCTATGTGCCCACGGGGGAAAGTTTTCGCAGGAGCTCCCAGAAAACCGCAGCACAACTTTGTCTGTTTCCATGCTGCGGTTTATTTGAGGAATGTCCTGCGGATATGCTGCGGTCATTCTGCATTGAGGATACAGTACCATGGCTTCAGCACTGCATCCTCAATGCAGAACAAGTGCTGAGTGATCGGGGCGTTCATACCTCCATCACGCAGCACTTCTCTCCCATCTCAGGCCGTCGGGCCTGAACTAGCTCCGGCTGTCACATGACCGGTGCTCGTGCAGGCCCCGCCCACCGCATCCTTTTTGCTCCTGTGCACCGAGAGAAAATGACCAGCTGTCTGCTGTCAAGGCAGGGAAGTATGGACCAAGGCAGGGGATTTCCGCAGGTAATGCCGCAGGAATAATTGACATGCAGTTATGTGCAGCTGCGGGATATCCGCAGTATATTCCGCAACCGCACATTCCGCAACGTGGACACAGACACTCTCCATGTCCCATAGGATAACATGGGGAGTGTCTGTACATGCTGAAACCTGCAGATTTATCTGGAAAAAACAGATAAATCTGCAGGTTTTCTGCGGCAAAATGCGCAGAAGCAAGCTCCCGTGGGCACAGGGCCTTAATCTCCCGTGGGCACATAGCCTAACTGCCCTTCTAGCTGTGACTTGTTTGTTACCGCTGAAGATCACTGTATAACATGGAGATAAATTCTTTATATTTGCAGGTTCGCATGGCCCTAAAGAAGGCCGAAAAGGAGTTTGAACTGCGGAGTAATTGGTCTGTGCCCGATACGCTCCAGAAATGGCTCCAGTTAACGCATGAGGTGGAAGTACAGTACTATAACATCAAGAAACAGAATGCAGAAATGCAGCTGGCAATAGCTAAAGATGAGGTAAGAGCTTGGCCTGTAGACCTGTTATCACATTTCCATATGATGCTTCACTTCTACACATTCCCACACAGGTACATCTAAGGGGCTTCTAATCAGTGTGGTCAGACAGCGGTGGTCTTGAACCAATGGCTTGTTATAATAAGTGGCACATTGCGTTATACTGGCATTGTTTCCATGATCGTTGAATGACAAGTACCTATTGTAATGGGGGCTTCGTTCTTTACATTATGATCGCATGCCATTCCATTTTAATAGAGCAAATAATACTTTACTTTCTAGCAAGAATGGATCAGGTTTCCAGCTCTTCCAGGAAGGGACTGTGAGAAGACAAACTGTTTAACACCACTTCTGTCTTCTCTTGTGCTATCTACATAGCACTATACAGCAATGTTGATGCATTTATGAGCAATTATATGCAATAGTTGGGCATCTGCTGCGCACAGTAGAGCTCAGTGTGCAACGTCCATTACTGTTGGGTGCCGTCTCTCCATTAAATGTTGCTCCAATGGAAGCAATAAAAATGCAATGTGTCCCAGGAATGTTTTGAACGTTAGCGGTACATGTCAAGTAACAGAAATAACTTTGCACGTAAAGTAGTAGAACTTTAAGGCAGGTTTTGAAAAAAAAAAAAAAATAATCTGTATATTAAAAATGCTTCCAAAAATAAAAGTGTGCATTTTGTTCATTGATAAAAATAGTGATTGTACAAAAGAGAAATCTAAATCATATCCATATATGATATGATCACTGAGATGGGCAAATAGTCAAATATTCGGGTTCAGATTCCTTGTGTTTCTGTTATTTTTGTATTTGTACCGAATAACGAACAGATTGAAACTTAACGGGCAACTCCATTTTCTGGAGGAACTTGGAAGTAGGTCTGGGAGAGCTGTAAAAATGCTCCAGTGGATGGAAAAGTGCTGAAACTGAATGGGAAGAGCATAAGAAGGATTCCTGGATGCATATCTGACTCACATTTGGTTTCTGGGAATAATGTCTGAGTATTACAGGGATTAAAGCAGGAGAATTACCCTTACAGAGTTTCCCCTCGATTATCACACTGCTTCCTGGTCTGATCATTAAAGTTCATGAATATGCACTGCTTCTCCCACCTTCTGAACAGTGTCTGTGATTGGTTGCAGTCCTGTTTCCCCCCCGCTTACCCTTCCTCTGCGCCGGCATCTGTGATTGGCTGCTCTCACACTAGCTGTCTGGGTCCCTGAAATGGTGTGGAAAAAATAAATAAATTGTTAAAAAATGGTGCAGGGTTTCCTGTATTTTGACACCCAGCACAGATCAAGCATACAGCTATTAACTGCAGCCCCCACTTGTCTGTGTTATTTTGGCTGTGTATCAAAATATGAGTAATCCCATATTTTTTTATTATTTAAATCATTTTGTTAAAAAACGATGTGCAGTCCATCCCAATTTTGATACCCAACCAAGATAAAGAAGACAGTTGGGGGCTGGTGTTCTCAGACTGGGGAGGTCCATGGTTATTGAGCCCCCCCCAGCCTAAAAATAGCAGCCCGCAGATACCCCAGAATTGCCGCATCCATTAGATGGACTGATGTGGGGAGGGGGTTTAGCTATGCAACAAATTGAATTCATCAAATCTGCAGGTGTTTTCTATTCCAGAAATGTTACTCCAATCTCTACAGAGATGCATGTCACTTACTGGAAGCAGCAAATTTGTTAATTGACTTGAGCCTCTTAATAAATTTGGTGCCTTGTACTCTGTCAAGACTGACGTAGCGTGAGCTTGCTCTCAATGAATCGGCCCCAATGTATTTATGCCTTAATCAAAAATACTCTTTCTTTGCGTTCTCTGAATACACCATCTCTTCACTTCCTTCTTAGCGATCATCTATTTCTGTTCTAGGCAGAGAAAATAAAAAAGAAAAGGAGTACCGTTTTTGGAACATTACATGTTGCACACAGCTCGTCGCTGGATGAGGTGGACCATAAAATTCTTGAGGCAAAGTAAGTTCAATCACGATGATGGTTAACATGAACCTACACCTGTTACTTATGACCATTAAAGGGGTTGTCTGGTTAAAGGAAGTCATCACCTATCCACAGAATCAGCACAGAATAGGTGATCACTTCCTGATCGGTGGGAATCCGACCACGGGGAATTTTTGTCCCGGTGTATCCTCTGCTGTAGCATCAAGTTTGGATGCTGAATTCATTCTTTATGGGAGACACAGATTAAATGGAGCTCTGACTTTTTTTTATTTTTTTATTTTTTTTTTTTGTGGGTAGGGACATTTTTTTTCTATTGTCTCGTTAAAAAAAAATAAATCAGTCCTGCGGTTTTCACACCGTGCCTTTTTTAGACGGACTTCCTGATCTTTCTGGAAGCGTTCTCAGGCTAATAAGACCATGGATTATAATGACAGGCAACACCTCTATACACAGCTGGTAACAGGATCCAACCATCACAGGAGGTGATGTCGCACCTCGCCCCTCTCTTCACAGTGACGTTTGCACATGCTTATTAAATGCTACATTACAAAGATAGGGGCTAAGTCTGTTCTTTGTGGCTAGTGCAAAAAGTCAGAGACAAGTGTGAAAATTGCAATCTCCCCCCCCCCCCCCCATCATTTTTAATACAGATTGCAAAATAAAGAAAAAATCCTTTGTAATAAAAAAACAAACCAAAACACAGATTTAAGAATTTGATTTTTTTTTTTTATTGGTCGCCTTCTGATTCAAGCTTCCCTTTGAAGGCGTTTTGCAGCCTGTTATTACGGTAGTATTGAGGTTTAATATTAGGTTGGTGGTAGTCGGAGTCCAAATCTGCCAATTGCATCCAGCTGCTAGTGCCCCTTCATTGCTTAAGCGGCATCATACAGCAGCACTAGGTATTGCAGCTCCTTCCCATTCTCTTACATGGGGTAAAGCTGTAGCACTGCTGCTAAAAGTAATATCTTGTGGTAATGAAAAGAACTAAAGCGGGCTTTACACGCTACGATATTTCTAGCAATTGCTAGTGATATCGTACGCAAAAGCACCCGCCCCGTCGTGCATGCGATATCGTGTGATCGCTGCCGCAGCGAACACTGTTGCTACGGCAGCGTCACACGCACTTACCTGGTCGTCGTCGTCGCTGTGACTGCCGAACAATCCCTCCCTCAAGGGGGAGGTGCATTCGGCGTCACGGCGGCGTTACCGCGATGTCACTAAGCGGCCGGCCAATCAAAGCGGAGGTGAGCGGGACGAACATCCCACCCACCTTCTTCCTTTCTCATTGCGGGCGGGACACAGGTAAGGAGAAGTTCCTCGCTCCTGCGGTGTCACACACAGCGATGTGTGCTGCTGCAGGAACAAGGAACAACATCTTTAAACAACCTCTAACAATTTTTGGTTTTAGGATGACCTCTCCATGGTGAACGATTTTCACCACTTTGGAGGACGTTTAAGGTCGCTGGTAAGTGTTACACGCTGTGATACTGTTAATGATGCCGGATGTGCGTCACTAACGACGTGACCCCGACGATAAAACATTAACCATATCTTAGTGTGTAAAGCCCCCTTTACTCCCTTGTATAGCTGGTCACCAGAATGCTAAAATTCAGATCCCTCAATGATGTGATATTGATGGCCTATCTAAAGCAAAGACAATGAATTTTAAATAGGACTAACCACCAGGATTTTCCTATATAAACTAAACTAAAGCCAGTGCTATACTGGAGCCATCATGCTGATTCTATACATACCTTTAGTTGTGAGGACGGATATATACTTTCTGAAATACAGACAAGTAAAGTCTGTGCAATGCACTGTTATTTGAATGAAAGGGGTAACAGATTATCCAATAGGTGGGTCGGGTTGTGTTAGTTATTCCAGCCCGTCTGCCTGCCTGTTCTTCTTCCTCCTGTCTGTTATCACAGGGGAGGAAGGACAGGCAGGCAGACAGGGGCGGTAATAACTAGTAAAACCCGACCCACCTATTAGATATTCTGCAGCACCTATCAATCAAATAACAGTGCCTTTCACAAACTTTACTTGCCTATATTTCAGAAAGTATACATTCGATCAATCAGCCTGATAAAGCCAGTATAGCACTGGCTTTAGTTTATGTAGAAAAATCCTGATGGTTGATCCTCCTTAAACAACTGGGAAAAAATTTAAACATTTCCTACCATTTTGCTGCTGTAAAGTCTGTGTAACCCCTTCACATAGCTGGCTATGCTGTTTGTGATCGAGAGCTGACAGGAGACTGCTCATGGTGACTCTCGGCTCAGGATTGACTTCTCCACTCTTATCGCTCCATCTACCTTCACCATGTGCTTCATTCTAAGTTAATAAAGTGATGCAAACGTCAGCATAGATCATAGATTTGATAACATTTCACTGCTCACGCTGCATCCTTGAGGTTTCCTTTGTGCTTCCTGAATGGTTTACCTGCAGTCAGATGGTGGTATCATGATGGGTTGTGCTAGAAGACAAACTCTACTCTGCTGCATTTCCTTATTAATCTGTTGCATTGACATTTTCTTCTTCGCCTCACAGGAAAGCCCTCTCTGAGTTAACCACATGTCTGCGAGAGCGACTTTATCGTTGGCAACAGATCGAGAAGATGTGCGCTTTTCAGATCGTGCACAACTCTGGTTTGCCGAACCTGACATCCACACTTTATTCTGACCACAGCTGGGTGGTTATGCCCAGAGTCTCCATTCCTCCTTACCCGATAGCTGGTGGGGTGGATGACTTGGATGAAGATACACCTCCAATTATTTCCCAGTTCCATGGTATGTAATATCTCCCTCCAAAATCACTGCCCATCCTGTAATACAGTAATGTGCCATAGTTTTAGGCAAGTGTATACAACATGGTGCAAAGGAAAGATGCTTTAAGGCTATGTGCCCACGCTGCGGAAAATGCGCGGATCTTGCCGCGGATTTCTCGCGGAAAAGCCGCGGATTTCCCGAAAATCTGCAGCTCAGGCACTTCCCAGACATTTCTATGGCATTTTGGAAATGCTGTGCCCACGCTGCGGATTTTTCCGCAGCGGATTTCGTGCGGATTTTGATCTGGAAAAATCTGCAGCATGTCAATTATTGTTGCGGATTTTCATCCAGATTTTGGCTTTAAAATTGGGGAAAAAAAAAATAAAATCCGCACCAAATTCAGCATCAAATCCGCGGCAAATCCGCACCTTTGAAAAGGTGCGGATTTTGCGGGAAAGCTGCGGATTTTTCTGCATCAAAATCCGCAGCTACATTCTCCCGTGGACACATAGCCTAATAGTTTATCAATTAACAAAATTCAGTGACCACTACATGGTCCCCACCTGGATTGATCTTGGCATCATCGATTCTGTCTGGGATTACCTGGGGACCTGCGCAGGTCTACATCCACAGAAGATCTGAGGTTAGTTCTCCAAGATGGTTGGAACAACCTCTCTGCTTAGTTCCGTCAAAAACTGTGTGCAAGTGTACCGAGAGGCAAAGGGCAGGCACACCAAATATCGGTGTAATGTAGATTTCCCTTTAGTTCATTCGGTTTCCAGTCCAATTGATAGAAATGTAAATAGTTTCTTTATGAAAGCATTTTCTCTTGCAGCATTTTTTATCTGCTTATAACTTTTGCACAGGGCTGTGTCTGGTTACAAATAGCGCAGATTCTCTGTAGACATATTTCATAACTACTTTCATCCTTCTCGGGTGGTGCGGCCTCTCCACATTATTCTCATCACTGTATTGTGCCCACCATAGATGTTAGGCTTTGTTCACACTAGGAAAAGGATGTTTCTCAAGAAATTTCTTGAGTCTGAAATATTACTGCACTTGCGGTCAAAAACCGCACTTATACCGCACCAAAAACCGCATGCGGTTTTACGCGTTTTTGGTGCGTTTTTTCCGCAGGTTGGTCCCTGCGGTTTTTTACCATTTATCTATGGCAAAAACCACAGGTACCTGCAGAAAAGAAGTGACATGCACATTGTTTTTCTCAAGAAATTCTGCAGAAAGAATGTTCTTGAAAAAAACAGTGTGCGCACAGCTATTTTTTTTTTCCATAGGTTTTGCTGGGGAATGTCTGCAGAAAGGTTACAACCATTTTCTGCAGAAATTTCTGTAGCAAAGCTGCAAAAAAAGTGGGTAAAAATGCAGTGTGTGAACAAGGCCTTAGACTGAATCCGGCCAAACGAACCTTACATCCAGAATGTATAGGCGTCTCTCCAGATTTATTCCTTTCAGCTAAGCTGCTACCAAATATCTCTCCGCGTACGTTGCACATGCACACTCGGCTGGGCATGCATGCGCCTATCTGATGTGTATGACCTGCTATAGGTCAGGCATGATCTGACTCTGATGGCGGAGACAGGAAGTGATGTCACTGAACTGATGACATCATCTGGAGCAGCGCATGTTGTGTTCACTACATGTCCAGTCTCCCTGCACTCACATCTCTAGTTGTAATTCTATAGACGTAGCTTTTTAGCAGCTGTATCCCATGTGGTAAGGAAATCTCATAGGTCCCTTATCCTAGTAATGCTTAAAAGAAATCCCAAAACTACCTGTAACTACTATGCATTAAAGATGTTTTGGTTTTGTTTTCCCCATTTCCTTGCTTTGTAGAGAGATAATGATTGGACGTTCACAGCCCAGGCCTGAGGTTGCACAACTGATTGTCATTGTCAGGCGGCATTCACAAGAATGTATATTCGGGTGGAACTAAATGAACATCTCACGAATGTTATTCCGTAGGGCCGATCAGAGGGACGCTTATTTTTTACACAACCCAATATCTGCATGAAAAATGACAGCATGCGCAAGTGTCTTTCAGATGAGACTCACCTCTACAAATCTGTGGGTGCACAGAAAAATAAATAAGATCCCATATGGATCATTTGCATAATGTATAGTATCCAATTTATATGGATACATATCCATTATTAGCATAGGAAACTGTATTTAGTCTTATGGCTTAGTGCTGATATATAAAACGAAGGCCGTACAGAGTAAGATACTGACATGCAGAGGCCTACGGAGGAAAGGGCATCCACTTTTTTTTTTTTTCCTGGATGCAAACAGACAATTGTTTTGCTTATATGAATGTAGCATCATAGAGATATTGTGCGGACTGAAATATCCCAATTCAGCAGCCTCCACAACCCTACAGATAGCGGTGCATATGTATGTGCCGACATCCATGGCGTTAGGGATCTGGATCTATCAGACATCAGGATAAACTCATCGGCATCTCTCCGGACTCCAGCCTCTGGACTCCAGCCTCTGGACTCCAGCCTCTGGACTCCAGCCTCTGGACTCCAGCCTCTGGACTCCAGCCTCTGGACTCCAGCCTCTGGACTCCAGCCTCTGGACTCCAGCCTCTGGACTCCAGCCTCTGGACTCCAGCCTCTGGACTCCAGCCTCTGGACTCCAGCCTCTGGACTCCAGCCTCTGGACTCCAGCCTCTGGACTCCAGCCTCTGGACTCCAGCCTCTGGACTCCAGCCTCTGGACTCCAGCCTCTGGACTCCAGCCTCTGGACTCCAGCCTCTGGACTCCAGCCTCTGGACTCCAGCCTCTGGACTCCAGCCTCTGGACTCCAGCCTCCGGACTCCAGCCTCCGGACTCCAGCCTGACAAGCCATCTTTTTAGCATTCTTCTTTTTTTTTTTTTTTATATATACGGTATATATATATATATATATATATATATATATATATAAGTACCGTATATACTCGAGTATAAGATGACTCGAGTATAAGCCGAGGCGCCTAATTTTCCCACAAAACCTGGGAAGACTTATTGACTCAATTATAAGCCTAGAGTTTGGAAATGCAGCAGCTACTGGTAGTAATGTGCCCATATTGTCCCCTGTGGTAGTGTGCCCGTATTGTTCCTTGTGGTAGTGTGCCCGTATTGTTCCTTGTGGTAGTGTGCTTGTATTGTTCCCTGTGGCAGGGTGCTTGTATTGTTCCCTGTGGCAGGGTGCTTGTATTGTTCCCTGTGGCAGGGTGCTTGTATTGTTCCCTGTGGCAGGGTGCTTGTATTGTTCCCTGTGGCAGGGTGCCCGTATTGTTCCCTGTGGCAGGGTGCCCGTATTGTTCCCTGTGGCAGGGTGCCCGTATTGTTCCCTGTGGCAGGGTGCCCGTATTGTTCCCTGTGGCAGGGGGGCCCGTATTGTTCCCTGTGGCAGGGGGGCCCGTATTGTTCCCTGTGGCAGGGGGGCCCGTATTGTTCCCTGTGGCAGGGGGGCCCGTATTGTTCCCTGTGGCAGGGGGGCCCGTATTGTTCCCTGTGGCAGGGGGGGCCCGTATTGTTCCCTGTGGCAGGGGGGCCCGTATTGTTCCCTGTGGCAGGGGGGCCCGTATTGTTCCCTGTGGCAGGGGGGCCCGTATTGTTCCCTGTGGCAGGGGGGCCCGTATTGTTCCCTGTGGCAGGGGGGCCCGTATTGTTCCCTGTGGCAGGGGGGCCCGTATTGTTCCCTGTGGCAGGGGGCCCGTATTGTTCCCTGTGGCAGGGGGCCCGTATTGTTCCCTGTGGCAGGGGGCCCGTATTGTTCCCTGTGGCAGGGGGCCCGTATTGTCCCCTGTGGCAGGGGGCCCGTATTGTCCCCTGTGGCAGCGGGCCCGTATTGTCCCCTGTGGCAGCGGGCCCGTATTGTCCCCTGTGGCAGCGGGCCCGTATTGTCCCCTATTATGCTTTTGTTCACATACACATACACACACACACACACACACACACACAAAAAATATTCTCACCTGTGCTCTGTTCCCGTGGTGTCCTCTTACCTGCTTCCTGCGTACCGCAGGTATAGAGACCCCTCGGTGATCGTGGCCAGTGCAGAGTCCGCCTCTGATGTCTCCTGCGCTTTACTTAAGTTGAATGCTTTTCGGCGCCGCAAATTATTCAAGTGAAGTAAAGTGCAGACGACAATTGGTGGGGCCCCTGCAGCGGCTGCGATCACCGAGGGGTCTCTACCAGCAGTCTGTAAGAGGACACCACAGGAACAGAGGACAGGTGAGAATATTTTTTTGTGGGACCCTCACTCGAGTATAATCCGAGGGGGGCATTTTCAACATAAAAAAATGGGCTGAAAAACTCGGCTCATACTCGCGTATATACAGTACATTTTTTTTTCTTTCAGTCTCAGAATACCCTAGACTTTGTTTTCCTCATCAGTTCTGTAGCAGTTGTTAATAGTAATTAACAATCCTAATACTCTCCTGAGAAAAGCCGGTTAGTCACGTCCACGCTGGGAGGGACGGGGAGTTGGATCGCTGTCGTCTGGAGACAAAGGGATTATTATTAATACAGTTTTCTACTTGATGCGAGACTTGCACACACAGGATTTAGCTGTGACCGTATCACGTCCTGAGGTTGTGCTCGGGATTTTTAATATCGAGTTACTCAGCGCGTCAGAAATGTTTCATTCCTGTTCCGCATTAAAGGGGTAATCAGTTAACTGCACAATCCCTTTTTAAAATGACGAGTAAAGTAAAAATTCGCTATGATAACCTCCCACACTCGCAATGCTCCAGCAATGTTGGTGCCGAGTCTCCCAAGGATTGCGTAGCATTGTCATCACATTAACCCTGCAGCCAATCGTTGGACGCTATTGCGCTGCCACTCCTCACATCTTCCACTTTCTGAGGTTCATCTGAAGGAATTGAGAGCACAGCAGCCCAAATCCAGAAGCTGATTGGCTGCAGGGCTCACATGGCTTAATAATGCTACGCGAGCCTCAGGAGACCCGACGCTAACAATGGTGGAACGGCCCCGATACGGGAGTAGAGTTCTCATTTTTTTTTTTTTTTTTTAACCCTTTTTTTATTTAACAAGAGGCTGATAAAGTAGAGGACAACCTTTCAACAGGAAATTTTGGCTTTTTTTTTTTTTTTTTTAAATCCTTGTATGTCCAGTGATATAAGAATTCTGCAGCATCCTTCTTCTGCATGGAGCTGTCCCTTTTTACTACTAGGTATAACCGTTTTCCATGTCAATAAGGTGCTCTCACACGTACCCTATCAGCACCGATAGGACCATGTGTAAGGACGTTTTTTTATTGGCAAGGAATAGGATACACCCATTAGTCAATTTATCATCTTTAGGAGGAATATGAGAGGAATGGCATAATAGGGTTGTAAAGAGTGCTATCATTGTGGCTATTACAGCGCTATCATTTAGCTTCTCCAGCCTCTATGTATCATTGTACATAACAGACAGACTGCAGCATGTGCAGTAAATCCATCGGTGAGCCTGTGACCGCACGGGATGAGCTGTAAGCTGATTTATGACCAGATAAGTCAGCCATGTACTGTGTGCATACAAACTGTAGGAGCCACAAATAGTGAGTGCCGCCTGCTGCCTGTGCAGATTGTATGGGCAGGATGTGTATCGGAGGGTGGCATGGTCTGTGGCCTTCAGATATGGTCAGCTGGAGCCTGAGCAGATCTTGTGATCAGGTCAGCGCTTTTACTTTTGCACATCTCTTCATGCTAAGACTAGAGTGGTTTTCAACCTATCACCCATCCTTGTTGACTAGTGAGGTTCTGCTTGTTGGGACCTGCACTGATCAGCAGAACTGGCACATCTTTCCCCCTCAGAATGGAGCCGCACTGCACATGCCCAACTGCTGCTCCATCCATTCCCTGTGGGACTGACCAGTGCTGCGCTCAGATTTTCCAGCAGCCTCGTAGAGAACGAATGGGGCGGAGATTGGACATCCATCCTACTGCTTCACCTGATCTACCGATCACTGTCACAGCGGTCAGACCCGCATCCATTAATACATTATCACTTATCCTATGGATAGGCAATAACTTATTTTTACCAAAGGGACCCTCAAATTTAAAATGGTAAAGTCCATACTATCAGGAGGCACAATACTAAGTTATACATCTCCTTCATTCTTACCACAATTGGTGTCCCACATTCAGTACACCACAAATATTGTGTTATAATCTTTCTCATGAGCCCCCAAACAATTAGGTGTAGATCAGGGGTCTCAAACTCGGCTGGGTGTATGGGCCGCACAGAGGGAAAAAATCATTTGGGGGGGCCGCATTCTTTGCGGGACAAAGTAACATTTTTATTGGTACCATATATATTTTATTACACACCTTTGGATCACTGATTTTCAACATTTTTCACTTGTTTATTATAACAAATGTGCACACATTCTAAAATTTGATGGTAAAAAAAAAATCAGGCCTTATTTTGTTTTTGTTTTTTTACATTTTATCCCTTTCTTGTAACTAATAGTGTTACAATTATCACTATATAGAAATTTTGGCCAACATCTTTTAGTAATGTTCCCTATCCTATAGTAATGTGCCCACCTTGTCCCCATCCTATAGTAATGACCCCAGCCTTGTCCCTATTCTAATGTCCCCATCCAATAGTATTATGCCCATCCTTGTACTGTCCCCATCTTTTAGTAATGTGCCCACCTTGTCCCCATCCTATAGACATGTGCCCACCTTGTCCCTATTCTATAGTAAGGTGCCCACCTTGTCCCCATCCTATAGACTTGTGCCCACCTTGTCCCCATCCTATAGACATGTGCCCACCTTGTCCCCATCCTATAGACATGTGCCCACCTTGTCCCCATCCTATAGACATGTGCCCACCTTGTCCCCATCCTATAGACATGTGCCCACCTTGTCCCCATCCTATAGACATGTGCCCACCTTGTCCCCATCCTATAGACATGTGCCCACCTTGTCCCTATTCTATAGTAATGTCCCCATCCTGTAGTAATGGGGGGGGGCAGTGGCGGCGGGTGAAAGGGGGCGCTATAATTTACCGATCGCTCTCGGTTTCCTTCCACCCACAGATGCCGGAGTGAAGGTGAGGGGAGTGGTCTCCGGCCCCAGATCCACAGTGATTGGACAGATCGGTCACAAGGCCGGTCTCTCCAATCAGAACTGGGGGCGGGTGAAACAGAGGTCACCCAGCTCCAGCCAATGATCGGTGCTACAGCTGCCCTGATCAGGGCTGGATTTCAATGTTACAGCCATTTTCAATGGCTGTAACATTACAGTGGCTGTGATTGGCTGACGAACGCCGCACAGCCAATCACAGCCTCCGTAGGTCCGGGGAGGAGACACCACCCCTCCTGAGGTCCCCTCCTCCCCAAATCTAAGGTATTTGCTATTTGCAATGCAAACGGCGGTCGCAGCCACCGGGGCTGCGATTTCGCCATGACGTACTGGGTATGTCATGGATCCTTAAGTACCAGGGAGCCATGATGTACCCAGTACGTCATAGGTCGCTAAGGGGTTAATGTACCGTCCTTCACATACACAAAAAATAAACACCATTATTCTCACCTGTCCCGCGTTCCCTCTGCTCCTAACCTCTGCTTCGTGCTGTCTGCAGGCCGTGCCCCGGTGACTATCTCGGGCGGTGCAGGGACCGCAGCCACTTGCAGCGATTTATGTCCGATGAATGTTTTGCGGGCGCTGCGCGCGCACAGTCCTTCCTTCTGAGAGCGCAGCGCCGGCAAAACACTCATCTAACAAAGTGCAGACAGTGGCTGCGGCCCCTGCACCAGCCACAATAGTGAACAGGGGCACGGGCCTGGGGGCCGCACGAAGCAGCCTGACGGGCCGCATGCGGCCAGCGGGCTGCGTGTTTGAGACCCCTGGTGTAGATGTTGAGGCTTGCAGCAAGACCATGGGGGTTTTTTCCCATAATTCTTCACTGTAGATATTGGGACGGACGGACGGACGCTTCTGTCAGATAATACTCGGTGTCTTTCTGAAAATGATTGAGCATGGAGGAAAGAAAGAAGACCAAAGAACTGTCCTGAGAATCCAAATTGTGAGGAAGCATGAGCAATCTCAAGGCTACAAGTCCATCTCCAAAGACCTGAAAGTTCCTATGTCTACAGTGCGCAGTGTCATCAAGAAGTTTAATGGCACTGTGGCTAACCTCCCTAGATGTGGAAGGAAAAGAAAAATTGACGAGAGATTTCAACACAAGATTGTGCGGATGGTGGATAAAGAACCTCGACTAACACCCAAACAAGTTCAAGCTGCCCTGCAGTCCGAGGGTACAACAGTGTAAACCCGTACTATCCGTCGGCGTCTGAATGAAAAGGGACTGTATGGTAGGATACCCAGGAAACCCCACTTCTTACCCCGAGACATACAAAAGCCAGGCTGGAGTTTGCCAAAACGTACCTTAGAAAGCCTAAAACGTTTTGGAAGAATGTTCTCTGGTCAGATGAGACAAAAGTAGAGCTTTTTAGGAAAAGTCATCAACATTGAGTTTACAGGAAAAAAAAGAGGCATTCAAAGAAAAGAGCACGGTCCCTACAGTCAAACATGGTGGAGGTTCCCTGATGTTTTGGGGTTGCTTTGCTGCCTCTGGCACTGGACTGCTTGACCGTGTGCATGGCATTATGAAGTCTGAAGACTACCAACAAATTTTGCAGCATAATGTAGGGCCCAGTGTGAGAAAGCTGGGTCTTCCTCAGAGGTCATGGGTCTTCCAGCAGGACAATGACCCAAAACACACTTCAAAAAGCACTAGAAAATGGTTTGAGAGAAAGCACTGGAGACTACTAAAGTGGCCAGCAATGAGTCCAGACCTGAATCCCATAGAAAACCTGTGGAGAGATCTCAAAATGTCAGTTTGAAGAAGGCAGCCTTCAAATCTCAGGGACCTGGAGCAGTTTGCCAAAGAAGAATGGTCTAAAATTCCAGCAGAGCATTGTAAGAAACTCATTGATGGTTACCGGAAGCGGTTGTTCGCAGTTATTTTGGCTAACCTAGTATTAGGCTAAGGGTGCCAATACTTTTGTCTGGCCCATTTGTGGAGTTTTGTGTGAAATGATCAATGATTTGATTTTTGTTTCATTCTCTTTTGTGTTTTTTCATTGCAAGCAAAATAAATGAAGATAATTTCAAGAAGAAACTAAGTATTCTCTGACAGAATTGCAGGGGTACTTTTGGCCAGCACTGTATATGTATGTATGTATGTATGTATGTATATGTGTGTGTTTATGTGTATTATATATATATATATATATATATATATATATATATATATATATATATATATATATATATATATATATATATATATACACATATATATATATATATATATATATACACACACATATATGTATAAATTTATATTATGTATGTATATGTGTGTGTGTGTGTATATATGTATATGTGTATATATATATATAGGAAAATAGGAATGGATCCATCAAAAACACTCTGGAAGTCCAGGTGGCAGTAAAAATAATTTTGCCAAATTTATTGAAAAAAAAAAAAAGTTAAAAATGTAAAGGGCTGGAGACAATTAATATACGCAGGACACACGAAACCACGGACAACACGTTTCGGCAGTGTAAACCACCTTCTTCACGGTCCAAGCCAAAACTGATATAGAGATACATATAGATAGAGATATACACAGATGTGTATACACGTGTGTGTATGTATGTGTGTATATATAAAGGATGTTGTGCTCCAAATTCTTTATAGATACATATACATACATACATATATATATATATATGTATGTGTGTGTGTGTGTGTATATATATATATATATATATATATATATATATAAAAGAAATAAGAACTCTTACTATGATGGCTGCATAGATGTATACTTTAGCCTTACAGCGTTTAGCATGTAATAGAAAAAAGCCATGTGTTTAGTTTACCGTGTCTAGAGCGCCCTCTAGTGTCCACATCAGCAAATTGCAGTGAAACTGCATTGGAGTTTGTCCAGTAATGAATTAATGATTTTTTTGTGTTATATAATACCTCCTTTGTGTCATTGTATTTATCATCGCCGATGTATGACTTTCTTGGGTGTTTTCATCATATGATCTAATGTTTATTGAAAGCTGTTTTTTTCTCTTTTGTGTCCTTCCTGTCTCTGTAGGTTCCATTCTGAAAACTCATGGAACATTGGCACGGAGCAGCAGCATGTGTCGTTCTCGCCGTAATGTAATTCCACCTTCCCCCCAGTCTCAGCACGTCCTGCAGTCGCCTGATCCAGACATTCTGTCAGTATCGAGCTGTCCCGCTCTGTACCGTACCGAGGAGGAGGAGGATGCAATCTATTTCATTGCAGAAAAGCAGTGGTATGAGAAATTAAGTCACGCTAATGTGCCGAAAAGGTAGATTGTATTCCGAAATACAACTGCTCCTACTACTAGATTAGAGACGCCATCCTCTACCTGGAAATGACAGCGACACAGAAGCAAGTACACATCAGACGGCCATGTGTGGTCACATGGGCGAGCTGGTTAATGATTAGGAGCGCCAACAGTATGATTGGGAAACCTAAAAAATTGTCCATGCTGCATTTTTTAGCATTGGACACTGTGTGCATGTTCACTTATTTGACCAAACAGCAATTTTATTTAAATGATTTTTTGCCCCATTGCTTGCTTTTGTGCTGACGTACTGCTAACTCTTCCTACACGCTCCTGTCCTTTTTCATTTTTCCAATATCTATTTAAACATTGAAATAGAAATCTATCTAGGACTTGTAATTTAAGCCATGGATCTTGGTACAAATCCGCAGGAAAATCTACTTGTCGTCTGCACAGGAAAAGTGCACAGCACGGGGAGGTGGTCTGCAAAATCTCAGTGACTTGTTTGGTCCTGTAACCCGTTGCATATTGTATCTGCCCAGCAGGAGTGGATAACACTTGCAGATTTGTGCGGGTAATGTAATCGCAGTATTGCAGTGCCAGTTACCAGTGGCTGAGATTTTACATGTTTTTCTCTTTTTTTGTGCGGTGCACACGTGCAGTGCAGTCTTTACAGTTAGCCACTTGTAAAATTCTGTTGTGGATTTTTGCTACAAATTTCATTCTTTTCAATGTGGCAGGATATAACCATTGCTGAATCTAAAGCAAAATGTATACATGCAGATATGCAAAAGATCTGCTCCAGAAAGCTTTTTTTTTCGGCACCTGCCTTCTAATTCCTAAAGCTGGGTTCACACATAGCGACATCGACGTCGCTGTTATGTCACAATTTTCTGTGACGCAACAGTGACCTTGTAAGTCGATCATAACGACATGCGTCGCTGTGCTACATGTGCAGAGAGCATGGAGCCGCGCACACTGCTTAGCGCTGGCTCCCTGCACTCCTAGCTACAGTACACAACGGGTTAATTACCCGATGTGTACTGCAGCTACATGTGCAGAGAGCAGGGAGCCGGCACTGGCAGCGAGAGCGGCGGACGCAGGTAACGAAGGTAAATATCGGGTAACCAGGGAAAGGTCTTCCCTTTGGTTACCCGATGTTTACCCTGGTTACAGCTTACTGCAGTCTGCCAGACGCCGGCTCCTGCTCCCTGCTCGCTTCATTTCGTCGCTCTCTCGCTGTCACACACAGTGATGTGTGCGTCACAGCAGGAGAGCGATGACCAAAAAATGAAGCTGGACATTCAGCAACGACCGGCAACCTCACAGCAGGGGCCAGGTCGTTGCTGGATGTCACACACAGTGACAGCGACGGGACGTCGCTGCTACGTCACAGAAAATGGTGACGTAGCAGCGACGTCGTTGTTGTCGTCGCTGTGTGAGACACCACCTTTAGTGTCAGATCACTTAGGTCTTCTAATTGAAGGGGTGTTCATTAGAGATCAGCGAACCTGAAATGTCCGGTGTTCATACCAAGTTGTTCGAGTTTGGGTGCTTTATGTACACTAACCACTCACACGAGCATCACTGTTATTGGGTACACTCTGTGCTCGGCCCAATGCAAGCCGCTTGCAGTGCTCGGATGGCTTACACTGGCGGAAACGAGCGTTATCGGATAGAGTGTGCATCCTCCCTACTCCCCCCCCCCCCCAAAAAAAAAAAGGGGGGGGAAACTATCCAACCCTCCCCGAGAAGTGTCCTATAATGGCTGGCTGTATGTGGGTGGAGAGGTGAACTGCCAGTCAGTGACTTCCATTGGGGTTCTGGTCAAGTCCGGGTCCAGAACCGAACTTTATCTAAAGTCTGGCTAGACTCATCAAACCGAATATCAACAGGTCCGCTCATCTCTAGTGTTCTTAAAGGGAATCTGTCACCAGGTTTTTGCTACCTTATCTGAGAGCAGCATAATGTAGACAAAGATCCTGAATCCAACAATGAATCACTTAATTACTGCAACTATTCTCACACAATCAGACTTTTTTGATTTATCATTTATCAGAGCTCAGAGCTTCCCCCGGCCGCACCAGGCTCTCTATAGAGATTATACATTGATAGGGAGGGGGCGTGATATTATTATTATTATTATTATTATTATTATTATTATTTTATTTATAGAGCTTATTATTATTATTATTATTTATAGAGCACCATTGATTCCATGGTGCTGTACAAGTAAAGGGGGTTACATACAGAATACATATACAAGTAACAGTAGACAGACTGGTGCAGAGGGAAGAGGACCCTGCCCTTGCGTGCTTACATTCTATAGGGTATTGTATTCCAAGCAAGAAGTCCTGCTGGTTAAACAAACATAGCATATAATATTTTAGTGCTTGCAGCATGCTGTCTTCAGCTTACATAGCAAAATTCTGTTGACAGATTCCCTTTAAGGTAATACATTGCTTTAGATAGACAGCAGGAAAATGGAAAAAGCAAGTCAATTGACAATTTGCTTAACTGCTGTTATTTTCCTGTAATGAGAACTTTTATTTTTCATAGTGTACTTCTAGTTTCCATGGAGCTCAACTTCCCAGAGTGTGTTCTAGTTATATTCTAGAAGTATTTAAATCCCAGTAGAGGGGTTTAGTCCTAACTTACCACTTCTCTCTGGCACATTGATTTCTATACAGCAGTTTACATCTATCCCCCTGTCTCTTAGCTCCTGACAAGCTTCTGTTATAAATCTTTAAACATCCCCAGGATTGCAGTGTTCAGATTATTTCTTCTAATCAGGACTCTCACTTTCCTGAGCTGTGCACTTGATAAAATTCCCATACCGTGATAGTGGTGTAGACTCCAGAACAAAGCACTGATAGCAGAATGTTTCACCAGCTGCTTCTCACCAGAGCTGTCGCTCAAGGAGGAGAGCCCACCATGCCAGAAGCCAGGAGACTGCAGAGCTCTGAGCTGCTCAAGAGACAACTTGAGAAGACTCCTTCAAGATAGGATTATCAATGACTTGCGAGCATAAAGGGACTGAACTGCTTGCGAAGACATAGAGCATTATTAAGCATTAGAAAAGGAACGCTCTGCTGTTTTCCTGGTGCTACAGGACTTCCATTGACTGTGTTTTAAATTGCACATCAGTCCCATTTTGTTTCATTGGGAACAGTTGGAACATCAGACAGTGATGGACATCATTTTCTAATCCTTGATCATACCGTTATGTCCTGCAAAGCATGTATGCCCCTTCTCTGCTATTTTGTGATGACCAAACCTTCTCTATCTAAACACCTCTAAAACCTCAAATGTGAATTGTGTCTATATTACAAACACTTGTGTGCTACATATTGGTCAGTAGTTGGGGCATAGTGTAATTTTATTACCCAGGCACCAACCGCTTCACAAGATCCTGCTATAAATCAGGTTCGCTGACTGTTATTGGCAGCGGCTATTTGGAAAAGGTTTTACTCTGGTTTAATACTCTTCATCATCAGGGCTGCATTTACAGCCTATGCTACCCTATGATAAAAGACCAACCTGCCCCAATAAAACCCAATGGATAGTTATTGTCATGATTTGCTCAATTTGGGTGTTTGTAGCAATGATTTGCCCCGTGTTAATTGAAAGAAATGAGGGATTAGATGTAATTTTATCAATTGTGCTGCCACATATGTAGCTGTTGGAGGCATAATCAGTAGGGATGATCGAATACCTCAAATATTCGGCTTCGCGAATATCCGACGAATAGGTCGCTGGTATGCACTTTTCGATGCGCAATGTAAGTCTATGGGAAGCCCAAATAGTTGTTATTCGTGTTTCACATAGACTTACATTGCGCATCGAATATTTGCGGATAGTCGAATAGCGGCGACCTATTCGGCAAATTTTCGCGATGACAAATATTTGAGGTATTCGATCATCCCTAATAATCAGTCATTTGTGTTACCATAAAATAACTGAATAATACCACCACATATCTAAATATTACAATAAATTGACCTTCTAAATACAACAATGTGTTGAATAACACTGCAATAATGCTCCTGAATTTGTTACTATGCAAACAATACCGTCATATTGTGGCTGAAAAATAAAGAAAACTGTACACAAAGGCTAATATGACCGCCAGAGTGGCATCACGCTATAGCTGGATGTACAGGAATGCTGCTGAATAGAAGTAGTCAGGCAAGAGTCCCAAAATAACCCATTTGTAATGAATACAATACTTGGTCGCGGTCAACAATTGTGTGAACCGGCATTGAAACGCCCTGTTGGTATACGGGGCATGCATGCACCATATACTATCTGTACTACAGCTGGGGAAAGCCAAGTACAGCGCTCGCTTATCTCAGGTCTTGGACAATGTAATGGCTTGTCATCACCACATTCTGGCAGGGCATTACAGGGTCCTATGCTGGAGTTGAAACAACCCCTTTTATTCGCCCCACAATATACCAGTCTCCAAAGCATACACACACTGAGCACTATATAAATATAGTATATGTTGTATATGAATAACGTCCAACCAATGGTCCATAAAGCCCCCACTATCAAATACATGGTGCCCAATATAATTGTTTGAATTCATCCACCCCACCCCCCCCCCTTTCAACCTACACACCCGGATTGTGCATGCCAGCCTGTGTACCCTGCCCCTTTTAGGACATTTTCATACTCTGACATCAGAGGTGGAGAGAAGCTGTAGCACACTGGGCAATAGTCCTCCGATGCCCCGGCGAGTGTTGAGCACAGGTCCCATTAATTACAACAGGACTGTACTTAATGCACTCTGGGTGTCAGATTTTATGCTGTAAAAGAAGTGCAAAGATGGCAGCCATAAGAGAGATGGTTATGCTGTCACAGCAGTGCATATTGCCACCATAATTTCGTTGCGGGGTTGAATGAACGCAGAGTCACCTCCTCCCCATCTCTACCCACTTACATGTTACAGTCACAAAGTTGCTTTCCCAGTTTCAGCAGGAGCCCAACTACATGTATTCGTATTAAATCAGCATCATCTATATATCTGGCATGGAGCAGGAATGAACTCTCGCTCATTGCACATGTATAAGTCATAGAGCACTGAGGGCTTAAGATCCACAGTTTGGATCTCGGTGGCAGAATTCCTGGGATTGTCACAAAATGTTTACGTTTTTTTTTTTTTTTTTTCAAAATTGTGGAAAGTTGATTACATTTCATAATCTTCTTTTTTTTTTTCCCCTCCTGTCTTTTCAGGGAAGCCCAAGACACGAGCTCAGAGTGTGATTCGTTAAACTCTTCTATTGGAAGACGACAGTCGCCTCCTTCAAGTCTGGAGGTTCAGCAGCAACCTACACGGAAGATCTCAAAAGAAGAAACCTCCGGCGAGGAGTCTCTCTCTACAGACTCTCCTGTCACCCCAGATGTTTCTAAAGCCTCCTCCCCTGACACCACAGGGTTGACAGAAAGCCAAAGCATGGTCTTCAGCCCAGCCAGTAAAGTATACAATGGTATTTTGGAGAAATCCTGCAGCTTTCACCAACTCTCCAGTGTTTTACCCATCTCCAAGCCACCCCATCCTTCATTTCCTACGTCTCCAAATGACAGCAAGCCAGTTCAAGAAGTCCACGGTATTCCTGTCCTAAAGACCACCCCACACGTCCTTTCTTCTCAGAACGGCGAGAAAAAAATTGACCGAAAGCGAGAAAAAAATCAGTCGAAAATTAAAGTCCTGCTGAAGAAAATCTCAAAGTAAATGAACTTGAAGGGATTAAAGACAATGGATGAAGCGTCTTAACGTTTTAAGAATGTAACTCCTTGTGGAGTTTTTTTTTCAAGACTTGGATGTTCTGGGTGTGAAGCTCCGAGGTTCGTCTTACCATTTTACCGACTGTGAAGGTCAATGCCAATCACTGAAGTTCAACGGAAAGTGGATCTGTTTACAGTCACTTTTGTCTATTTATTTCTGCTTTTAAGTTTTTAGTTCTTAATTTTTTTTTTATTTTATTTTATTTTTTTTTTTAAGAAGCCACTTTGGACTTCCCAATGCTAACAAGACTACTTCAGCCTACATTGGGGCTCACCCAATCTCTTGTTTACTGGAGCATCTTCTTATCTTTCCGCACAGCTACAACATTTTACATTGTGGACTAAGTAACTAATTGCACTACAGTTTTTGAGGGTTTTTTTTTTTCCTTCCTAGCCAGACTAGGGGGGGGAAAAAAAACTAAAAAGGAAAACTAATGAAATTTGCAAGTGAAGTAGTTAAAGATTTGTAAAATGACAGATAAGAGGGTCCGTTTTCACTTTTAATTCAAGTGGGTTTTTAAGTAGAGCCTAGAGTTTCTAATCGACACGGTTTCCAGAAGACACTCATACATTTTTGTATGAGGCAGGTTTAGATTCACCTATTCTTACTGTTACAGATTGACATCCTGCTGTAAAGAGTTTTTTGGGGTTTTTTTCTTGTTTATTTGTACATTTTTTCTTTTTTTCTTTTCTCCAGGGCTTTCACTGTGATTTCACAGAGCTGCAAGCTGTAGGATATATGTAGATATTATATAACAAGAGGACGCTCTCTTGATCTTTTATGCAAGCGATGATTGTGGATCGTTTTAGGAGTTAATGCACTTAGATTGGTGCTTTTTAAGTGCTATTAACCCACAAGCCGAGGATTGTTTACAGGCAAAGGGTGACTGGATTTGCTATACTTTCTACTATGTTGAAGTTGAAGGTAATTACTGTATCTCGGGCTGACCCACTGACTACATTAGCATGCAGATGTGCCAACAACAAGTAACGTTTATGGTCTCCGTTGTCCGAGTGTTACAGACACATGCATTTTTCATAGCTCCGAACTGACACCATGGGTATTGCTAAAATGTTCTGTACGCCATAAACTTCTCACACTGCCCAGACGACTAATAACTGCAGTGGGGGCCTGTATCGCTCTTAACTCACATTTTTATTTTAATTTTTTTTTTTTCGTTTCTCTGCTACAAGAGATTTGTACATGTTGTAACATACACAATGCCACTTT
Organism: Anomaloglossus baeobatrachus; assembly: GCF_048569485.1. Lineage (NCBI taxonomy): Eukaryota > Metazoa > Chordata > Amphibia > Anura > Aromobatidae > Anomaloglossus > Anomaloglossus baeobatrachus. Next base: position 100,807,485 of record NC_134353.1, read on the forward strand.
TAAACTAATAATACTTTTGCTACTACAGATATGTATGTCTTACTCCCCTTTTGCCAATACTTCGACATATTTTTCTCTTGTTTTTGCCTGGTCAAATCTTAATCACTAGATCTGTTACATTTCAAAATGTACAATTTTCCAATAAACTAATTTATTTGATTTCTGGAAGGACGTTTACTTTCTAGCAATGACTGGTATGTAGAGTTTTCACAAAATGATTCACATGTCCCATTCCGTTGCCTGTGACTGTGTTCTGTGCCTCTCCAGAGAAGAGGGAACATAGCCTCTTACTATCATGTTGACAGACAACCCTGTGGTGTTCGGCTATAGAAGGTCACTGTGTTTGGCTGCACAAATTGATCCTTGAGATTTCTTCCTTTCCTCTGTGCTGTGAATGGCGTAGTGTACCTTCTCTGTTAGGGTTTAATCTTTCCCCTTTAGGAATCTGCGGAGATCTTTTCCTTTCAGTTGCTAATAATGATCTCTCACCCTCTTGTGTTTTATATACCTGCATTTCCCCTTTTTATATTGCTAATGATAGTTTATATGGTCTTGATTGCCAGCAGTTGGCTTGTCATCATCGGGAGAAACTATGGATGGCAAATTTTGAAACATGAGATTCTCCAAAGCACAATCACTAACAATCCCTAAAAGAGGTAAGAATAAAAAGCATCTAAGGAGACCAGGTTGGATGAACACAGAACTTAAACACTTGCTATAAAGAGATAAATGTTTACCAAATGGAAAGATGGAGACATATCTAAAGAAGAATATAATTCTGTCTGCAGAACCTGCAAGGCACACATCAGGTTAGCTAAAGTTGATAATGAACTAATGCTTAAGGCTACTCTCACATCAGCGATATTCTGTCGCAATGCCGGATCCGGCACAAATGCGTTTCACTTCCATGCATTTTCTTTGGACTCGTGGCAAGTTCCAGTCACATGCGGTTGCGTGTGTCATACACAACCGCATTTGACCGGAACTTGCCGTGAGTCCCTAGGAAATGCATTGAAGTGAAACGTATTTGTGCCGGATCCAGCATTGCGGCAGAATACCGGTGATGTGAAGCCCGCCTAAGATATGCCAAAAGTAAATGATGCTCTAGGATTGTTACAGGATAAATATGGTGAAGTGGTAAAAATAATGTATAGAAGACTGAACTTTGAAATTCCTATTTTGCATCTTTTTTTCTCTCAGAAAGTAAAAGTAACATCAACTGATCTTCACTGTACTATTGAAGGAATAGAAGGCTTCCAGGCTATCTTTGAACAGAGATGGTGAGGGAACACTTGGCTAACAACAATTTCAAGTCTCCAGGTCCAGATGAATTACATCCCAGGGTACTGAAGGAGATAGCAGAGGAAATTTCTGAGCCACTCGCCATAATCTTTGAAAAATCATGGAAAAGTCCCAGAACACTGGGGAAGAGCAAATGTTTTCCCCAGCCTTCAGAAAGGTGAAGGTGGACCTAGGGTACTATAGGCCTGTGAGCCTGATCTCTATACCAGGAAAGCTCTTTGATCAAATTATTAAACGTGTATGCAAGTACCTGGATGAGAAGGAAATTATTAACTAGAGCCAGCATGGGTTTGTACCTAATAAGTCATGTCAGACTAACTTAATTTCCTTTTATGACAGAATCATTGACTTTGTAGATCAGGGAAACGCAGTAGATATACTATATCTTGACTTCAGCAAAGTATTTGACAAAGTATCTCATACTGTCCTTATTGAAAAAAATGACTAAGTATAGAATGGAGAAGACAACTATTAGGTGGATTCATAAGTGGCTTAGTGATCGGACCCCAAGAGAGGTCATGAATGGCTGCACATCTGGTTGGAAGAATATCTCAAGTGGGGTATCACATGGCTCTATCCTGGGACCTGTTTTGTTCAGCATCTTTATCAGTGATTTAGATGAAAGAATTGAGGGTAAACTGATAAAATTTGGCACAAAACTAGGAGGGTTAGCTAATACTAGAGAATAGAGAGGATTCAAAAAGTACCAAACAAACTTCAACAGTGGGCAGTAACATTCAGATTGCTTTTTTTTTAACAGGGAGAAATGCAAAGTCCTATATCTGGGCAAGAAAAATTAAAAAAGCATATTCGAAATGGGAGGATTAGGGGTAAGCATTAGCAGGTGTGAGAGAGACTTGGGTATACTAATTAGAGCTGGGCGGACTTGCTGTAAACCTGCTCATTTTTTTAAAAAAAGTACGGTTCCGGTCTGGAATCCGGGACCCGTATAAATCTTATGGGAACCAGAATCTGGAGATTAAAATTGTTGGTGGAAGGAATGGGGGATAAGCACGCGCGTGGTGTACTCACCAAAGATCCGTGTGATAGCGGCAAGCTGCTTCCAAGTCGCACATTCACTTCTGGGGCTGCGTGCACTAAAAATAAAGGTAGATGCTAGAATTTATGGGCTCCTTTCAGGTATAACGTAATTTGTCATGTGATGGGGGGGGCATGTTCAAAATGCAGCCCTGTTTAGAATGAACATGGGGGGCGGTGATGTGCCCTCCTCTGCCCAGCCTGACCTTCCTGCTTCATGCAGCAGGCAGCTTAAGATGAACTACGCCCTCGATGTGCCCCAGTTTGCCTAGCCTGAGCCGCTTGCTTCATGCAGCAGGCAGCTCAGGATGAACTGCACCCATGATGTGCCTCCCTCTACAGAGCCTGAGCCACCTGATTCATGCTTAATGCAGCAGGAAGCTCAGGATGAACTGCGCCTATGATGTGCCTCCCTCTACCCAGCCTGAGCCACCTGATTCATGCAGCAGGCAGCTCAGGATGAACTGTGTCCGTGATGTGCCCTCCTCTGCCCAGCCTGAGCTGCCTGCTTCATGCAGCAGGAAGCACAGGATGACAACCACTCACACGCTGTCACACAGGTTGGGGACACGTCTCAATTCAACCAATCACAGACGCCATGCCAGTCGGTGGGCGGGGAAAGCCATGCTTATGCGATGAGCAATGATGAGCGACTCAGGCAGGCCACAGAGTACAGCCGGGCAGCAGCAGGTTGTACCGTGACGGAGCATTGGTAAGTAAAGCGCTCACTGCATTCTTATTTTCATTTTTTTTTTTTTTTATTTAATTTCTCGAGTTCTGGATCAAACGCCTGGAATCCCGGGTCCGGCACCCGGTCACCTTTTTGAAACCACACGGATCCAGACTTTTACAGTTATCGGGTCCGCCCAGCCCTAATACTAATAGATCACAAACTAAACATGAGTCAACAATGTGATGCAGCAGCCAAAAAGGCAAACACAATTCTGGGATGTACTAAGAAAAGCATACAGTCTAGATCATGGGTCCCCAATTCCAGTCCTCAAGGGCCGCCAACAGTGCATGTTTTCAGGATTTCCTTAGTATTGCACATGTGATAATTTAACCACCTGCACAGTTGATGATTCCAACACCCATGCAATGCTAAGGCAATCCTGAAAACATGCACTGTTGGCGGCCCTCGAGGACTGGAGTTGGGGAACTCTGGTCTAGATCACGTGAAGTAATTATTGCCCTCTACTCTTCTTTGGTCAGACCTAACCTAGAATACTGTGTCCAGTTCTGGGCTCCACATTTAAAAAAAAATACCTCAACAAACTGGAGCAAGTGCAGAGAAGAGCAAACCATGTCCTATGAGGAACGGTTACAGGATTTGGGATTGTTTATCTTGCAAAAAAGTTAGGAGACTTAATAGCTGTCTACCAATATTGCAAGGGCTGTCACACTGCAGAGGGATCGGCCCTATTCTCATTTGCACAAGGAAAGACTAGAAGCAATGGGATGAAACTAATTGGGAGGAGACACGGATTAGTTATTAGAAAAACCCTTTTGACAGGGTAATCAATGAGTGGAACAGGCTGCCACGAGAGGTGGCGAGTTCCCCTTCAATGAGAAACTGGACAGACATCGGTGGGTTTAGATATAGTGGATCCTGCTTTGAGCATGGGGTTTGACCAGATGACCCAGGAGGTCCCTTCCAACTCTAACATTCTATGGTACTTTGATATAAATTAGGGAGCAGAAACCTGCAGGTCCAGGAAAGGGAACTGACAATAATAAAGTTATCATTGAGTGTGCAAGACACAAGAAGAATGGGGCACTGGTAGACCTAATTTTAACCAATTGGCTAAAGAGAAGATAAAATATTTGAAAGTCATGTGGGTAATGGTAATCATAAAATGTTTTTACACATCCTTTAATGACATGTATTGTAGTGAGGCTACAAGGATACTAAACTTCAGGAAGGCAAATTTCCAACAGCTAAGAAGTTATCATAGTGTCATAAAATGAAATTATCAAAAATAAAATTGGCCAAATCAAATGGGACACTTTTATAATCATCCTGAATAGGAACTTTGCACAATGTATATCCTATGGTAATAACCAAACTTAAAATAGGTGAAAAGCACAATGGCTAAATAAAGCTGTAAGAGGTGCAATAAATGCCCAAAAGCATTGATAGCTAAAACAATAGGGTAAGGGAGAGATATTAAAAAGGAAATGGTTTATAAAAAAAAGCAAAGATTTGAAATAGAGGAATAATTCCAAGAAAGTAAAAATAATCCAAATATAATAAAGTACAGTGGAACCTTGGTTAACGAGAACAATCCGTTCTGGGAGTGTGCTTGTTAACTGTTACTCGTTCAGCAAAGCAAGATTTCCCATAGGAAATGATTGCAATGCAGACGATTCCTTCCACAACGTGTTAAATGTCCCATCCTGGTCCCCTATTGTGTCATTCCACACATGCACAAACACGTACGAACACGCACATATTATGCTCACCTTACCTTCCGTTCCATCGCCGGTCTCCTGGGACTTGCTGTTCGCTGGTACGGGCTGTGGATCGGGTTACCATAACGACGAGGGAGGAACTTCTGCTGCCAGAGCGCTGATGTCAAAGGCAGGAGTTGCTTGCTTCTGATTGGCCAGCGCACTGCCTTTGAGTAGCGGTCACAGAGGAAGTTCCTGCTTCGTCGCTATGGTTGCCGATGCACAGCCTGGAGCGGCGAACTACAGGACCCAGGAGACCGTCGATGGAACTGAAGGTACACATATTATGCTAACCTTACCTTCCGCTCCATCGCCGGCCTCCTGGGTCTTGTAGTTCGCTGCAAGGACGTTGCGATGTACCAAGAACCATGAGGCCGGCAGTGGAACGGAAGGTAAGGTGAGCATAATACTGTATGTGTGTTTGTGTGTGTTTTGTGCGTGCTTGTGTGACTGCAAGTGCGGGTCAGAGCGCGGTGGATGTATGGAACCGGAAGTGTGTGCTGTGAGTATTTTGCTCGTACAGCAAACCTTTCTCGTACACATTCTAAAGTGCCTGCAGGCAAATGGCAGCGCTTAACCCTGAAAAAAAAAAAAACCTGCTATATTCTTGCAGCTTGGTTCTAAAAATAAAAGCACACAAGACCATACAGTCAAGAACCCAGTGGGACGATGAAACATTCAAAACCTGAAGAGGGCGTTGGTGTTTTGATGTTCTAGCCATGGGTACAGTTCTGTCCTGAGATTTGACGGAGGGTAGTTAACTTTCAGAGGGCAAAGCTCTGTGTGTTAGGATGGGCTGGAACGTGGGAGGGAGAGAATGCGTCCATTTTTCCTACTCCCGTTCATGTGAGTGTAGGGTATGTGTTCCTCATAGAGGTTTCCTCGCGGTCCTTCATCCCGTAGTTACAAATTTACAGAAAGCTTTGCTTGTTAAAGGGAACCTGTCAGCAGAAATTTCCCCTAAAACCTAACAGATTCCCCCTCTGCAGCTCCTGGGCTGCATTCTAGAAAGGTCCCTGTTATTATTGTGCCCCCTTTCTGACCAAAAAAGAGTTTATAAAGAGGTACCTTTTTGGCTTCGGATTCTATAAATGTGACACGGGGGCGGGCAGCCTGATGGCCGTTATTCTGCCCCCTGGTCCTGTATGCTGCCCCCATCGCTGATTTCCATACTTTTGGACGCCGCCCACTGCTCCAGCCATCCCCGCGCATGCCCAGTGCCAGTCTCACGGGACTGAGCACTGTGACTGCTGGTGACGTGTGCGCAGGCAAGTGATTATGGGCGGGACTGTGACTGTTATCAGCAAGTACCCGCCCATAATCTCGTGAGCGCGCAAACCTCTCCAGCGGTCACACTGTGCTCAGTGTAGATGCTAGACTGTATGGGCTGCTTCCAGGGATGACGTCCCTTTGTCACGTGATAGGGGCGTGTTCAAAATACTATCACGTGACAAAGGGACGTCATCCCTGGAAGCAGCCCATACAGTCTAGCATCTACACTGAGCACAGTGTGACCGCTGGAGCGGTTTGCGCGCTCACGAGATTATGGGCGGGTACTTGCTGATAACAGTCACAGTCCCGCCCATAATCACTTGCCTGCGCACACGTCACCAGCAGTCACAGTGCTCAGTCCCGTGAGACTGGCACTGGGCATGCGCGGGGATGGCTGGAGCAGTGGGCGGCGTCCAAAAGTATGGAAATCAGCGATGGGGGCGGCATACAGGACCAGGGGGCAGAATAACGGCCATCAGGCTGCCCGCCCCCGTGTCACATTTATAGAATCCGAAGCCAAAAAGGTACCTCTTTATAAACTCTTTTTTTTGGTCAGAAAGGGGGCACAATAATAACAGGGACCTTTCTAGAATGCAGCCCAGGAGCTGCAGAGGGGGAATCTGTTAGGTTTTAGGGGAAATTTCTGCTGACAGGTTCCCTTTAAGCGAAATTCTCGTTAACTGGGTTACTCGTTATGCGAGGTTCCACTGTACATAAAAAGTAAGATTCTCAAAAATATGGATTGAAAGTTGGAAGAGGATGAGGGAAAAGACAATCTATTACACCTTCTATACAGTATTTACACAAGAAAATCCCATGAAAGACCACATGATCTGGGACACACATTCTCATATAAATGTTACTTGCAAAACCCAACAGGAAGTACAACGTCGCCTCAAAAACACTAAAGTAGATAAAACACCGGGCCCAGATGGCATACACCCCTGAGTACTGCAGGAGTAAAAGAAGCACTCATTGTTACAATGTAATATTTTGGAGCCTCAATCTTATGCTTCAAAGACTTGAATGGTAAAAGTGACTTTCATTTCACACACAGAACCCACTTTGACCGGAATTGCAGTCATGTGAGTAAGAGGAGGATCGGAAACCGGAGAAGATTGAGATTGCTAGCTCAATATCAGCATGGGTTTATGAGGGATCTGTGCTGTCAGACTGATCTGATCTGTTTCTAGGAGTAGGTAAATTCCAGAATGGACCAGGTTAACGCCATAGATGTTATATATCTGGACTTTTCAAAAGTACGCTGTATAAAAATATAAACGCAACAATTTTTTTTTTTTTTTTGCTCCTATTTTTCATGAGCTGATCTCAAAGATGTAACACTTTTTTTTCTAGGTACACAAAAGGCCTTTTTCTCTCAAATATTATTCACAAATTTGTCTAAATGTGTGTTAGTGAGCACTTTTCCATTACTGAAATAATCCATCCACCTCACAGGTGGGGCATATCAAGATGCTGATTAGACAGTACGATAAGTGCACAGGTGTGCCTTATACTGGCCACAACAAAAGGCCACTCTAAAATGTGCAGTTTTATCACACAGCACAATGCCACAGATGTCGCAAGTTTTGAGTGAGTGAGTGTGTACTTAGCATGCTGACTGCAGGAATGTCCACCAGAACTGTTGCCTGTGAATTGAATGTTAATTTCTCTAACGTAAGACGTTTCAGAGAATTTGGCAATACATTCAACTGGCCTCACAACCGTAGACCATGTCTAACACCAGCCCAGGACCTCCACATCCTGCATCTTCACCTCCAAGATCGTCTGAGACCAGCCACCCGGACAGCTGCTGCAACAATCAGTTTGCATATGCAAAGAATTTCTGGACAATCTTTCAGAAACAGTCTTAGATAACAGAGAGCATAAGAGAGGGGTGTTCAATACTGCAATATTGAACACCCCTCTCTTATGCTCTCTGTTATCTGACGTTTTCGGGTGGCTGCAGCCGTTGATCAAATTTTACATGCTATTACAGTTGTTGTGACTCTCACAACGATACCTAGTGAGTAGTTCACCCCCCCCTCCCACCCCTTACTGGGGTAAGACCCTATATGCGCTTTCTCTCCACAGCTATCTTCTAGAAACAGTCTTAGGGAAGGTCATCTGCAGCTTGTTGTCCTCATCGGAGTCGACACCTGACTACAGTTTGTCATTGTACCTGACCTCAGTGGGCAAATGCTCACATTCGATGGCATCTTGCTTTTTAGTTGTTCTCTTCACCTATTAATCTCGATTTTCACTGTACAGGGCAGATGTCACAAACATTGAGCTTTATCAGAGAAAATAACTTTACCCTAGTCCAGTCCCTGTACTTTATGCACAATGTCATTCTTTTTCCTTTCAAGCCCTAAGAAAGAAGAGCATTTATTTTCACAAGCAAAGTGAAGACCTCTTTTTCCAGTAAGCGTAACTTTTTTATTTTTCCCTTGACATAGCCGTATGACAGCTTGTCGTTTGTTTTTTTTTCTTTTGTGGGGCGAGTTGTAGTTTTGATGATACCATGTATTTTTGTACTGAAACATGGAAAATAAATAAAATGTGGGAGAAAGTAATGAAAAAAATGCGATAGGTGCATTGACCTGCACTGAGGAGACGGCATGAGGGCAGAGAGGAGTGGTAAGGAAAAGGCTCAGGGTCATAGAGGAGCACTGAAGGGATGGACTGAGAGCAGAGCGGATCGCTGAGAAGATGGTCCGAGGGAAGAAAGGAGCGCTGAGGAGACAGCCAAGAGGCAAGGAGGAGAGCTGAAGAGATGACCCAACAGTGCAGAGGATTGCTGAAGAGATGGCCTGAGGGCAGGTAGTAGCGCTGAGGAGACTGTCCGAGGGCAAAGAGGAACACTGAGTGGATGGTCTGTGGGCAGAGAGGAGTGCTGAGGAGACTGGCCGAGAGGAGCACTGAGTACATGGCCTGTGGGCAGAGAGGACTGCTGAGGAGACGGACCAAGGGCAGAGAGAAGCACTGATGAAATTACCTGAACGTGGACTTATAAGAACAAGAACTGTGTGAAATATGATGGGGCTGTCAATAGAAAGTTAACGTCGGTGGGGGCAGTATCACTCTACTGATATGCGTCTAATTGTGAATCTGTTCCCAGCTGCTTTCCATTGTTCTGTTCTTTTATTGGAACAAGAAGACAGAAGGGTTTAGTAGTAGTGTGAACACAGCTTTAATGGGGTTGTCCATCACATTCTGATTTTAAAATCCTTGATTTATAAACAGACCTCAACACAACAAGGGCTAGCAGACATAAGCCCATTATGCATAACAATAAGGGCAAGCAAACTCCATGTATTTTAGCAAATCAAAAAAGCATACCCCCACCAAAATGTGGGTCTGTACATTTTAGAATTTAAGAAAGGGGATTTGGAAGGATAGTGAGACACCAACAAAACCAAGCCCCACTAACGTTAGGGGAAGATAACCCCTAAGAATATAGGAGGAACAAATGAAAATAAAGAAGAGGAAAAAAAGGGGGGGGAGGAAAGACAAAGAAGGGGGAAACAGGGGGAGAGGAGAAGCCAAAGAGGATGTCCATCACTTTCTAACATTTTCATAGTGGTCAAGTAAAATTTGAAATGGTAATGGCTGTGGTTTAGAAGCATGGCCTAAATTCTTGCTGCAGCACGCTAACCGTCCTGCCTTATCAGTCTGAAAGTTGGAAAGTATGCCGTACGAGCAGTAACGTTCTGTAACTCTGCCACGTGATGTTGTAATGGTCAATTAACTAAAACACATCAAAGAGAGCCTGGATGTCTTGGTGAACATAATACTACAGTTTATGGATACTAAACTGTAATGGGATATTGAATACGTAAACTAGTCTAGGGGGATTAATCCTTATACACTCCTGGACATACTCCAGCTCTCCATTGGGTCACCTATCACCCCTCACTGACCATGAGGGGTGGGGTGTCTCCTCCAGAGGGTGGACCCAGTACAAGTGTTTGCTCTAGCCATGTTTTGCGCTCTTAAGATGCAGCACGTTGTGGTATTGCTGGGAGGCAGGGAGCCGTCGCTCGCAGCGATTGTGCGGTGTGGTGGTCCTGAGATGCCAGGTCCTCTGTCAGCTGTTGCCAGGGAATATGGGACACACAGTTTTTGGGTCAGCAATGTGGTTGGAGGTTCCTTCCATCCAACCTTCTTCACCCCTGCCTTTGCCACTCTGGGTTAAAAGTGGAGACTGGGAGTTACCTCAGCAGTGTCAGCTAATCCTTTAGAGGGATATTTAAATCCGCCATCTCCTCTGGGTCAGTGTTGACTTTTTTCAGTTGTGCTTGGGTAGTTAGGTTAGGTTAGTAGTTTGTGTTCCTTTTGGTTCTCTTGCTCTGGTTTTATGGTCTTTGCTTTGTCTCTAGCCTTACTTAATTCTTGTTTAGTTTTACATGGCTTCTCTTGTTTGTACTGGTGCGTTTGACCCGACTGCAGTCTGTGTGCCTAGCCACCAGCCACCCCGCTACTGTCACCTGGGAAGGACCGGAAGGGGAGTCAAAAGCACCCCCGGCCCTTTAAGGTGTACAGTTGCTTGACTGCTAGCGCAAAGTGTGTCTGGCATACTGCGTTTGCTGGCCTGCAGTCCAATCATCCCATCACTACCCTTGCATTACAGTCTGATTTACCATATCTGGAGTCGGTGAGCAAATTTTTCCTCTTGTATGGGGCATATAGTATGCCTCATGGGGTATTTGCCTTCGCTGGAATGACATATATTATGTTATAGGTGAATTCTACAGACTATTTTCTTCTGTCAATGTTGGAACAATGAAACATGAATCTTTGAGGTTTTTTCTGTCTTTAATGATGTACATGGTGTGAAAGTGTTTGCTCCCTTCCTGATTTCTTATTCGTTTGCATGTTTGTCACACTTAAATGTTTCACATCACCAAACAAATTTAAATATTCGAAAAAGATCAAGTAAAGACAAAATGCATTTTTTTAAATTAAGGTCTTTATTATTAAGAGAAAAAGAAATCCAAGCCTACAGGGCCCTGTGTGAAAGTGTTTTTTTCCCTAAACCTAATAACTGGTTGGGCCACCCTTAGCAGCAACAAGTGCAATCAAGAATTGAAATAACTGGCAATATGTCTTTTACAATGCTCTTGAGGAAGTTTGGCTAACTCATCTTTGCAGAATTGTTGTAATTCAAGCACCTTGGAGGCTTTACATTCATGAACCGCCTTGCTAAGGTCATGCAACAGCATCTCAATCGGATTAAGGTCAGGACTTTGATTAGGCCACTCCAAAGTGTTAATTTTGCATTTCTTAATCCATTCAGAGGTGGACTTGCTGATGTGTTTTGGATCATTATCCTGCTGCATAACACAAGTATGCTTCAGCTTGATGTCACGAACAGATGGCTGGACATTCCCCTTCAGAATTATTTTGTTAGCAGAATTCATGGTACAATTTACCACAAGAGGTCAGCCTGGTCCTGAAGCAGCAAAACAGCCCCAGACCTTCCCACCACCAAATTTTACTGTTGGTATGTTTCCTTTTCTGAAATGCTGTTACTCCTACGCCAGATGTAATGGGACATACACCTTTCAAAAAGTTCAACTTTTGTCTGGTCAGTTCAGAGTAATCTCCCAAAAATCTTTGGGATCATCTAGATGTTTTCTGGCAAAACTGAGCCTTTATGCTCTTTTTGCTCAGCATTGGTTTTCATTTTGGAACTCTGCCATGCAGGCCATTTTTGCCCAGTCTTTTTGTTATGATGGAGTCATGAATACTGACCTTAACTTAGGCATGTGAGGCCTGAAGTTCTTTGGATGTTATTGTGGCGTCTTTTGTGACCTCTTTAGTGAGTTGTCGCTGTGCTCTCGGTGTAATTTTGGCTGGTCGGACACTCCTGAGAAGGTTCACCACTGTTCCATGTTTTCACCATTTGTTGATAATAGCTCTCACTGTGGTTCGCTGGAGTCACAAAGCTTTAGAGATTGCTTTATAACCTTTTCTAGATTGATAGATCTCAATTACTTATTCTCATTTATTCCTGAATTTCTTTGGATCGTGTCATGTCTAGCTTTTTGAGGCTATTTTGATCTACTTCACTTTGTCATGCAGGTCCTATTTAAGTGATTTTTTTGAATGAGAACAGGTGTGGCAGTAATCGGGCCTGTGTGTGGCTAGGGAAATTGAATTCGGCCTCCCAAAGATGTCATAAACCACAGTTAATTTATGTTTTAAGGGGGGACAATAAGTTTTTCACACCATCCCTGTAGGTTTGAATTTCTTTTTCCTTTAATACCTTCATTTATAAACTGCATTTTGTGTTTACTTGTGTTTTCTTTGTCTAATTTTGAAATTTGGGTTTCTGAAACCTTTAAGTGTGACAAACATGCAAAAGACTAATCGGTACACGTTGAGGAAAGAGTTAACCCGCGCTGCCGTGTGGATAGAAGTCACTCCGGAGTAATAATGTTTGTGATTTTAATTATTGAACTCGTTTGAGTCTATAAAACGCCTTCTTCAGGAAACAAAATCACTGATTTACATGAATGATGTAAATCAGTGATTTTGATTCCTGAATGAGTTGTATAGACTCTTAAACTCGCTGAATAATAAAATCACGATTATTACCCCGGCGTGACTTCTGTCCATATGGCAGCGTGGGTTAACCCTTTCCTCAACATATACCGATTTCTCCTCCTGGGTCTGCGGCAGCCAACATGGTGATCTGTTACGCTTTTATGGTAGTTGTGATCCTTACAACTCCCCTAGGTGAGTGTTTTCTGTGTTTAGTCTGTTTCCACTAGGATAAGTCGCCATCTGTGCCTTTTGTCTCTTCCAGAAACAATTTTATGCAAAAGACTAAGAAATCAGAAATGGGGCAAACATTTTCACAAATCACTGTAATTGGTAAAATATGATTATGCATACCACACGGAATCTGACAGGATTATTTTTTCACCCTAACTTTCTCCTGGTTTTTACCTCAGAATCCATATGGAAAAACTCAGTGTGAACGTACCCAAGAGCACCTGTGTATAATCCTTGACTGAGCAACTTCGAGCCAAGACAGGCACTAATAAAGAATAGGAATGTAAGGGTAATTGTTATGCTCTCAGGATGAACACTGTATTAGTGTGTCCACTGGACCGTAGGTACCATTCACTTACCTGGAGGAGTGAACTCGACCGGCCGCTGAGTCTTCACTACTGCCACCAGAGGTGGCGGCCAGCCCCAGGGGATCTGAGATACCTCGGCAGCTGGTGCCAAGGATACAGTAAGGTCTCTGAAACGACCTCAGCTGCAGATTCTTGGATCCGTCTGGGATGGATGGCTTGGATACGGCAGCAGCAAATGTAGTGTATACTTGCAGAAGCAGGTATCATAGTAGTCGGCCAGCATGGATGATCGTTGCAGCAGCTTAAAATAGCACTGAAACATAGACAAGAGTTAGTAGCAGAATATAGCACAAAACAGCAGCAGCACTTAAGGACCTGAAAATTAACAATACAACTTACTCATTGCCCAGGCATCTCCCGTAAGGGGAAAATGCCTTAAATACCTGAAACCTCTCAGCTGACCTGAGAGTCACTTCCGGGTAAGGGCACTCTGGCTCTTTAAGAAAAGGGGCATGGCCACAAGCACCCTTTTGGCATTCCCAGGAGGCCTGTGAGGTATGTGCAGGTCCCGGGAGATAGCAGTATGATCTGAGGACTGGATGGACACCGCAGGACGACCAGGTAGGTAAGAGAACCAATGTACCCGCCAGGCGAGCAGGGCAGGAGAACTCGGGGATGTCAATCTGGGATTGCAAACATTTTCTACTCAGAGTTTCTGCCAGAGCCAGTTTATACATATGTGTAACATTGTAATTACTTCTATAAAGATTTTCTCGGTTTATATTGGGAAATGACACTTTGTAACTTAATAAAAGGTTTTCATTTCATTAGTTTAGAATCAAAGTCTCTAGTAATATTGAGAACTTTTACAAGAAGGGGGCACTGGGTTATGCAGTTGAAACTTTGGCGTTGTCTCCTAAATACAAAATGTTCCAGTTTCTGAGACTTCTCTATAATTTTAAACATTTCACCTTTCACTAGATGACAGACAGAGCGGCTGTAACTATATATAATTCAGCACAGATAATTGTAATATTTCTGATATAACTGCTGAGGGAATGCAGCATGAAATGAAAGCTTTATATTAAAATCACTTTCGGCTCCCAGAGAGTGACACTGGGACAGCCGGCTATGGGACGTTGTGATACATGGCATCAAACATGACAGCTTACACAGGAAAGTCACTGAGTGTTAGAGATATTCAGCTCTGTCCACATAGCTGTATCCAGTGCTCTACAAATGCGCATTGTGAGCGGTACATGGCAGTTTTACAATTGAGAATAATTAGATTTGGGCTGACCATTTAGATTTAGTGAGGAGGCCAGGATCCCCATTGATCAATGATCGCCAAGTCAAGGGGTCTCAAACAAACGGGCTGCATGCCTGCGCTGTCCAGAGTCAAGCTTTCTCTGCACAACTATTCCAATGGCAGCTGCCTGCCTCTGGTTGGCTGGTGGCTGCCATTGTAATAGTTGTGCAGAGAGCTTGATTTTGCACAGCCCGGAAAAACGTTCATTTGAATTTCTGATGAAACTTTGACAGCACCGACCCCTGCATCTGTTTCGATAGTTACCGGGTCCACGTGCCTGTGCCCCATAAGAAATAGAGAAGACGACGCAGAGGGAACAGTAGACAGGTGAGAATTGTTTTGTTTTTTTTTGTTTTTATTGTTTGTGTGTATGTGAAGAATGGCACAATAGGTGACCAGAATGGGACTTTGATATAGGAAGAGGACCAGTAAAGGTGATATTGCTACAAGAAGAGGACCTGCATGGGCACATTCGTAAAAGAAACCATGATGGGCACATTAGTAAAATGGGACAAGGATGGGTCAAATTTCGACAGGATGGTCACATTACTTCAAGAATGGTTCACATTACTACAGGATGGGGACTAGGATGAGCACAGTACTATAGGATGGGCACATTACGATAGGATGGAGACAAAGATGGGCATATTACTACAGGGTAGGAACAAGGATGGGCACATTACTACAGGATGTGCACATTAATGGGCACAAGGATGGGGCACATTACTACAGGATGGGGACAAACATGGGCACATTACTACAAAAAGAACAGGATGGGGACATTACTAAAAGATGAGGACTAGGATGGGAACAATACTACAAGATGTTGGCCAAAATTACTATATGGTGTAAATTGTGAAACGTTATTACTGAAAGAAGGGGATAAAATGTAAAAAAATCAAATTAAAGCATGACTTTTTTTTTTTACCATCAAAAATGTTATTTTTTTTATATTTAAAAAAAAATAGGTTATCAATGCCATATACCCAGACAACACCTCTAGTGCAAGTTCACTTTCTCTTCTGTCCCAATAGTTCACTAGAAGCCCAGATCTTGCCGTGTTTGGGGCTAATAAGCATAGAATTAAATTAGATGATCTAGCTCTGTGTGTGCAACTAAATCACTTCATTATTTAATACCATCAAAGTGCAAGACTGAATCAGCTGAAATTTAACGAGTGTCAGACACAGCCATATACACTATGCAGAATTATTAGGAAAATGAGTATTTTGATCACATGATACTTTTTATACATGTTGTCCTACTCCAAGCTGTAAGGGCTTGAGTGCCAACTACCAATTAAGTAAATCAGGTGATGTGCATCTCTGTAATGAGGAGGGGTGTGGTGTAATGCTGACGCCCTATACAGTGGAACCTCGCTTAACGAGTAACCCACTTAACGAGAATTTCGCTTAACAAGCAAAGCTTTCTGTAAATTTGTAACGGTTTACGAGAAAGCTTTGCTGTACGAGCAAAATACCGCACACACTTCCGGTTCCGTACATTCACCGTGCTCTGACCCGCTCTTGCAGTCCACACAAGCACGCACAAACACGCACGCACACACATACAGTATTATGCTCACCTTACCTTCTGTTCCATTGCTGGCCTCATGGTGCTTGTAGTCCGCCGGTACATCGCGACAAGGAAGGAATCCTCGCTTCGAACTAAAAGACCCAGGAGGCCGGCGGTGGAACGGAAGGTGAGGTGAGCATAATATGTGTACCTTCCGTTCCATCGCCAGCCTCCTGGGTCCTGTAGTTCGCCGCTCCAGGATATGTATCGGGCAACCATAGCGACGAGGCAGGAACTTCGGCTGTCAGACGCTACTCAAAGGCAGCGTGCTGGCCAATCAGAGGCAAGCGGCTTTTGCCTTTGACGTCAGCGCTCTGGGAGTGGAAGTTCCTCCCTCGTCTTGATGGTTACCAGATACACAGCCCGTACTAGCAAACAACAAGTTCCACGAGACCGGCGATGGAACGGAAGGTAAGGTGAGCATATGTGCGTGTGAATGCGTGTTTGTGCGTTTGTGTGAGTTTGCACGTGTGTGGAATGGCACAATAGGGGACCAGGCTGGGACATTTAACAAGTTGTGGAACAAATGATCTACATTGCAATGATTTCCTATGGGAAATCTTGCTTTGCTGAACGAGTAACTTGGTTAACAAGCACACTCCGAGAACGGATTGTTCTCGTTAACCAAGGTTCCACTGTATAATGTGTACTTAATTATTAGGCAATTTCCTTTCCTTTGGAAAAATGGGTCAGAAGAGAGATTTGACTGGCTCTGAAAAGTATAAAATTGTGAGATATCTTGCAGAGGGATGCAGCAGTCTTGAAATTGCCAAACATTTGAAGCGTGATCACCGAACAATCAAGCGTTTCATGGCAAATAGCCAACAGGGTCGCAAGAAGCGTGTTGGGCAAAAAAGGCGCAAAATAACTATCCATTAATTAAGGAAAATCAAGCGTGAAGATGCCATTTGCCTCCAGTTTGGCCATATTTCAGAGGTGCAACGTTACTGGAGTATCAAAAAGCACAAGGTGTGACATACTCAGGGACATGGCCATGGTAAGGAAGGCTGAAAAACGACCACCTTTGAACAAGAAACAAGATAAAACGTCAAGACTGGGCCAAGAAATATCTTAAGACTGATTTTTCAAAGGTTTTATGGACTGATGAAATGAGTGACTCTTGATCGGCTAGATGGATGGGCCAGAGGTTGGATCAGTAAAGGACAGAGAGCTCCACTCCAACTCAGACGCCAGCAAGGTGGAGGTGGGGTACTGGTATGGGCTGGTATCATAAAAGATGAACTTGTGGGACCTTTTCGGGTTGAGGATGGAGTGAAGCTCAACTTCCAGACCTACTGCCAGTTTCTGGAGGACAACTTCTTCAAGCAGTGGTACAGAAAGAAGTCGGTATCGTTCAAGAAAAACATGATTTTCATGCAGGACAATGCTCCATCACATGCATCCAACTACTCCACAGCGCATTGAATTTGATCCCTGTTTGATTGACATGTCCAAGCTAATTGCACTAACCTTGAGTATTTGTTTTTGTTGTTTAATTGTCATGTTACCATCCATACTGACTGACGTATTATTGCACAAACAGTAAGCAATGTGTTTTCAAGATGTATGCTGAATACATTCATGTTTCAATGAAAATCAATAAAAAAAATAATTGGTTAAAAGATGAAAAAATAATGACATGGCCCCCTTGTTCACCTGATCTGAACCCCATAGAGAACCTGTGGTCCCTTATAAAATGTGAGATCTACAGGGAGGGAAAACAGTCCACCTTCTCGGAACAGTGTCTGGGAGGCTGTGGTGGCTGCTGCATGCAATGTTGATTGTCAGTTGCTTGATCTGTTTACAATCTATGGATGGTAGGCTGTTGTCATCATAAAGAAAGGTGGCTATATTGGTCACTAATTTTTTGGGGTTTTGTTTTTGCATGTCAGAAATGTTTATTTTTAAATTTTGTGCAGTTATATTGGTTAACCTGGTGAATATAAATGAGATGGGAATATATTTGTTTTTATTAAGTTGCCTAATAATTATGCACAGTAATAGTTACCTGCACAAACAGATATCCTCCTAAGATAGCCAAATCTAAAAAAAAAACAACCCACTCCAACTTCCAAAAATATTAAGCTTTGATATTTATGAATCTTTTGGGTTGATTGACAACATAGTTACTACAATACAACTTGCCTAATAATTCTGCACACAGTGTATTCTTAAGTTTTTATTCACATATCAGTATTTTTGAGTAGTATTTCATCAGTATTTCTATGCCAAGACCATGAGCGTCTGCAAACAGTTTAGTTTTTCTCTGTAAATTTCATTTCTGGTTTTGGCATAAAAACACTGATGCACAATATTGACCAAATACTCACCTGGGAATAAGCCGTAATTATGATGTAACACTGCTCAAAACACAATCTGAAAATTACAAGACAAAGAAGGAAAAGTTGAGGAATTATGGTAATCACAAGATGGCTAGACATGTTAATATGCAAATAATGAAAAAAAAACGAAACATAATTTTCAAAACCTCTTAATTTATGCAGTATTGAGCTTGAGTGCCATGTACAGAAATACTCGCAGTTGGCTGATTTCCATGATGTTAGTAATATTTATCTGGGGAACTTTCTGCCAGGCGCAATGCACTTGGGCACGCAAATCAACAAGATTTTCTGCTGGTAACTCCTTTTTGAGTTGCCGACCAATGACTTTCCAGATGTGCTTTGTGAAGGACCTGGAAGCACATTTGGCCAACACAAGCTGATCAACGTAACTTGAGCAATATGTGGCCTAGACATGAGTTGAAAAAGTTCTTCCGGGACACTTTGGTGAAATGGCAAGACTGTTCGTGTACCTGGAATAAAGATTTTAAGAGTAAAGCTACAATCCATTATGCCACCCCACACTATTATTCCAAGATTAAGACCAGTGTCACGCTCCCTTTTCATGGAGTTGCCACTGTGGTCTCTTGCCTATCATTGGGTCCAAGATAAAAGTGGGGCTAATCACTGAAGAGGACAGACCTCCTTTCTCCATCTGGAGACCACGTGGGCATAGCCATGAAGAGGTCTTCACACTGGTCCTACTCCTAATATTTTGATGTGAGAGTTTATAACATGGGTCCCCAATTCCAGTCCTCAAGGGCCGCCAACAGTGCATGTTTTCAGGATTTCCTTAGTATTGCACATGTGATAATTTAATCACCTGCACAGTTGATGATTCCAACGCCCATGCAGTGCTAAGGAAATCCTGAAAACATGCACTGTTGGCGGCCCTTGAGGACTGGAGTTGGGGAACCCTGGTTTATAATGTACAGTAGTCAGATCCCTCTAGTTTTCATTCCAGGTACATTGCAATTTCAAGAGCTACACAACGTTTCCTTCTTGGTGTTGCAATTTCAATGTTGAGGCATGTATATGTAGCTGTTTCTGATTTTGATGCGGAAGGTGTCCCATAGAATCAAGATCCTATACACTAAAGTCTATTTCATAGTTATATCAACTGTAACATCTAAACATCCAAACTCTGCAATAGCCCATTGTGTGTCAATTGCTGCGACATATGTAAAATATCAATTTTAGAGCCACAAATAATTGAACCTCTGTACTTAATGGGGACTATGCAAAAGATTTTCACGTGTGGTTTACCCATGAAACCCATATCCGATCTAAAATAAGTCTGCAGTCACTGTAAATTATGAATCCTCCCAGCGCACAGACTGTGTGCTACAAGGATTCGCTGGTTTTGAGCAGGATTGGTTGTCATGTGACTGCAATTGTGCGATACAGATGTGCGCAAAAGTTTACATACCCTGGCAGATTTTTTTTTACTTTCTTGGCCTTTTTTCAGAGAATATGAATGATAATGCATACTTTTTTACTCTCATGGTTATTGGTTGGGTGAAGCCATATATTATCAAACTACTGTTTTCTCTTGTTAAATCATAATGCAAACAAAAACATCCAAATGATCCTGATCAAAAGTTCACATACCCTGGTGATTTGGGCCTGATAACATGCACAGAAGTTGACAGTCACAAATGGGTTTGAATGGCTAATAAAGGTAACATCCTCACCTGTGACATGTTTGCTTGTAATCAGTGTCTGTATAAAAGCTGAGTGAGTTTAGTTTCTGGGATCCAGACAGACTCCTGCATCTTTCATCCAGGCACTGACTGTTCTGGATTATGAGTCATGGGAGAAGCAAAATAATTATCAACGGATTTACGGGAAAAGATAGTTGAACTGTATGAAACAGGAAAGGAATACAAAAAGATATCCAAGAAATTGATAATGCCAGTCAGTAGTGTTCAAACTGTGATTAACAAATGGAAAATCAGGGGCTCTGTAAAAATGAAACCATGATCAGGTAGACCAACAAACATTTCGGCCCCAACTGCCAGGAAAATTGTTTGGGATGCAAAGAAAAACCCACAAATAATATCAGCTGAAATACAAGACTCACTGAAAACTAGCGGTGTGGCTATTTCAAGATCCACAATAAGGAGGCACTTGAAGAAAAATGGGCTGCATGGTCGAGTCGCCAGAAGAAAGCCATGACTGTGCAAATGCCACAAAGTATCTCACCTACAATACGCCAAACAGCACGGAGACAATCCTCCAAACTTATGGAAAAAGGTCATTTGAAGTGATGAGACCAAAATCGAGCTTTAGGGCCGCATCCATAAACGTTACATTTGGAGAGGTATCAACAAGGCCTATGATGAATAGAACACCATTCTTACTGTAAAGTGTGGAGGTGGATAACGCATGATGTGGTGATGTTTGACTTACAGGAAACTTGGTCAAAGTTGAAGGAAGGATGAATGCAGCACGTTATCAGCAAATACTGGAGGCAAATTTGCACTCATCAGCCCAGCAGCTGTACATTGGACGTACTTGGACGTTCCAACATGACAACGATCTAAAACACAAGGCCAAGTCAACCTGTTATTGGCTACAACAAAACAAAATGAAGGTTCTGAAGTGGCCATCTCAGTCTCCTGACCTCAGTATCATTGAGCCACTCTGGGGAGAACTCAAGCACGCAGTTCATGCAAGAAAGCCCAGGAATTTACAGGAACTGGAGGCTTTTTGCCAAGAAGAATGGGCAGCTTTACCATCTAAGAAAATAAAGGCCTCATGCGCAACTACCACAAAAGACTTCAAGCTGTCATTGATGTTAGAGGGGGCAATACATGGTATTAAGAACTGGGCTTTGTGAACTTTTGATCAGGGTCATTTAGCTGTTTTTGTTTGTCATGATTTTAAAAAGAAAAAACACAGTAATTTGACAATAAATGGCTTCACCCAACCACTAACCATGAATGGAAAATTATTTTGTGTTATTATTCATATTCTCTGAAAATAGGCCAAGAAAGCAAAAAATCTGCCGGGATATGTAAACTTTTGAGCACAACTGTATGTGTGTTGCCGACCACAACCTGACTAGTGGGCATGGACTTTCACTTGTATTGAGTATGAAATGGGCTTTGCCGGCTAGTAGGTGTGGCCGTCTAGTGTACACGGCCTTGTTCAATATAATTTGCATTGAGCGAGGCAGCGCTCACAAGTCTGTTTCCGGCTGGGAACACACACATTCCACAATTGCTGTCAAATGACTGCTGTTTTGGCTCAGAAACTGGTGAAAGCGCCCAACGTACAATTTTTGTACTGGGAGGATTCAGAAGTCTGCATTCATCATTCTAGACCGGACAACCCCTTTAAATAAAGACACATGAAGCCTGGTTATGTACAAATCAGTTCTTCTCAATAAAGGTTGGATAGTGTGAAACATGCTTTAAGGCATAGAATGTTTAGAAGCCTTCTGAAGTAATATTAGAGGGACACATGAAGCTAGAAAGCAACAAAACCTAAAAATCTGGATGTGCATCAATCCACTGTTAGACAAATTGTCATCAAATGGAGAAAATTCAAGGCTGGTGCTCTCCTGTGAGAGGACATCACTGCAAGGGCATAACTGACGCTCCTGAAAAAGAAAAGACTGAAGTGAAACAGCAAAAGGCTTATCAAAGACTCTACAAATTGAAAAATCTCTGTTGTTTTCTGACATGAACACCTTTCTGTTTCAGTGTTTTTTTAATGATGGTCATGGAACAATGAAACATCTATTATATTATTATCCTCCCAAAATTTACTCAACCTGAATGTTTCACAGTTTTCACTTCTGCACTTGTGTGTTCCGCCTCCGCAGCACCCTGTTTAGTCCTTTGGCTTTTCATCATTACTAGGTGCTGGGATTTTGGTGCAAAGTAGGCATTAGTCGTTATGATGCGCTTTTTCCAAGGCACTCACTAGGTCTTGGGTAATATACATCATGACTAGGGCTAGGCGGATTCAGACAGTAAAAGTCTAGATCCGTGCGGTTTCAAAGATATCTGGGTGCCGGACCCAGGCCCGGAATTCCGGGTGCATGATCCGAATTCGGGAATTAAAGTAAAAATAAAACAAGAAATGAGTGTTTCATACGTACTGAGACTCTGTGTCATAGCGGCACACTGGTTGAGGGTCGTGCATTCACTTCCTGTACTGTGCATCGCATACACACAGGTTTCCGTGCTTTCCGTGGTTTCCCCGACCACCGACCGTCCTCTCGTCTGTGATTGGTTGCAGGCAGACGCGCCCCCAGCCTGTGACAATGTCTGCTTGCAGTCATCTCAGTTCAGTCATTGTCTGCACAGCCAGAGGCCGTGCTCTATAGCCGCTGGCTGTGTTATATAGCAGAGCTGAAGCGGTGTGGGACCTCGAGTGGATAACGCCAAAGCTGCAGGGTGTTGGGGGTTAATAAAGTGGTCGAGGGTGTGTTTTGTACTTTATTCCAAATAAAGGATTTTTTCGGTGTCTATGTTTATTTACTTTCATTTTCAGGTTAGTATGATGCAGGTATCTCAGACGCCTGTGCCATCACTAACCTAGTGTTTTGTAACAGCTGTGCGCTGTTATTAACCCCTTATTACCCCGATTGGCACCGCTCCAGGCCAACAGGAAGAGCTGGTATAGCACCGGGATTGTCACATCTAATAGATGCGGCAAAACCGGGCGGCTGTGGGCTGAGAATACCAGCCCCCAGCTGGCGTTATCTTGGCTGCGTATCAAAATTGGAGGGAACCGCACGTCATTTTTTTTATTTAACAAGAGAAAAGCCACATGCAGTTCCTTTTACTTTTGATACACCGCCAACATAAGCACAAGGCTGGGGCTGCAAGATTGCTGCAGACGATTTCAGCACCAAATGTGCACCTCGTGGCACAAAACCGCAGCAAAAATCGAGGCAAAAAATGAACAAAAAAATGCGGCAAAAAATGACTAAATAAATGTGGGGGGTTTTGCCAGGAGGTGTAGATTGGGTGCAGGAATATGGTGTAAAAAAATTCAGCACCAAATTTGCATCCCTTGGCCCAAAAATGCACAATTTTTTTTTTTCCTGCCAGGAGGTGGAAATTTGGTGCTAAAATGATGCAGACTACTTCAGCACCAAATGTGCACCTCCTGGCACAAAACCGCTGCAAAAATCGCAGCAAAAAAGT
The DNA here is from genome assembly GCF_048569485.1 of Anomaloglossus baeobatrachus. Classification (NCBI taxonomy): domain Eukaryota; kingdom Metazoa; phylum Chordata; class Amphibia; order Anura; family Aromobatidae; genus Anomaloglossus; species Anomaloglossus baeobatrachus. The sequence goes on from NC_134353.1 coordinate 100,831,027, forward strand.
GGCAAAAAAAATGCCTCAAAAAACACATTTTTTTTTTTTTTTTTTTTTTTTTACAGAAGGTGTAGATTGAGTGCAGGAATATGGTGTAAAAATTTCAGCACCAAATCTACATCTCTTGGCCAAAAAAACCCCTGCAATTTTCTGCTAGGAGATGCAGATCTGTGAACTCAGGTTACCTGCGTTCACAGGTGAAGGACCGTGGGAACCTCCAGCTATGACAGCAAATGACATGAGTGACGTCACAGCTCATTGCGCTGCTCATTCATTTTCTGGAGCTCACAGAGAGTGGTCGTTTTCTATGGCCACTCGCTGTGATATTCAGATGTAGCAGAGCTGGATGCGGCGTGGGACCTCGTGTGGATTATGCCGGACCTGCAGGGTGTTGGGGGTTAATAAAATGGTGAAGGAGGGTGCGTTTTTGAATGTCATTCCAAAAAAAGGATTTTTCTCTGTTCTTATTCACTTTCATTTAGAGGTTAGTGTGATGCAGGTATCTCAGACGCCTGTGCCATCACTAACCTAGGGTTTAGTAGCAGCTGTGCACTGTTATTAACCCCTTATTACCCCGATTGCTAATGCACCAGGGCAACAAGAAGAGGCGGTATACCACTGGGATTGTCACATCTAATAGATGCTGCAATACCGGCGGCTGTGGGCTGAGAATACCAGCCCCCAGCCGGCATTATCTTGTCTGGGTATCAAAATTAGGGGGATCCCACGTCGGGTTTTTTTTTTTTAATTTGTTTCAATTAAAAAAAAAAAAAAAAAGCCGCATGTGGTTTCTCTTAGGCCAGAGTCACACCTTTGAGGGACTCCCACGAGTCTGACATTGCAGCACAGCTGCACACTCTTCTGACAGGAGCGTGCAGGTGTTTCTAGGTACATGCACGTTCATGTTCAGAGAGCGGCAGGCTGTGGCGGGTGCTGTCATGCCAGACTCGCTCACTTCTGACAGGAGTGTGCATGTGTTTGTCTACATGCACGCTCACCATACTGACCCGCAGACACTTGCACTGCTTTCCCCGCCCACTGGCCATCCTGCCGCCTGTGATTGGTTGCAGTCAGCTGACATGCAGCCACTCAGGGCGAGGGTACATCTAGCTGCAACCAATTACACGCGCTGGTGGGCGGGCAAAGTAGTGAATATTGAATTGTCAGCTGAGGAAGGGAAAAGTGTTACCCGGAAGGCGTTTGCCGCCATGACACCGCCTTGGTGAGTAGATCGCACTCACTCCTACCTCCCCCCATCCCTTCCTCAAATGTTTTTAATCTCCGGATTCTGGTCCCCATTGAACTATCTGGGCAACGGATTCCAGAGCGGATCAGACTTGTTTTTCAATCTGGCAGTGATCCGCCGGTCTCGGTTTTTGGTGGATTCGATCAACTTAACTTTAATCATGACATGATTATTCGTGTCATGATGTTTGGTGATGACTGCCTGCTGCGGGATTTTCTCACATTGCACTCTCATTGCTGATCTACCTCTCCCCCTTGATTTCTTGTATTGGTGTTGGGGTCTAAAAGCACCGCTTCTAACCTCAGTATCAGAGAGTTTGGCATCCGTTGAAGACATGTCAGTCTCACTCTGCCTATAATTCCTAACCCCTGCAAACACATAGGCTTTGTTATCCTTAAAGTCCTGTAAATCCCTGATATAGAAGCAATGCTTTTTCTCCTTTAGTTTATACTGGAATTTTTCGAAAACCCCTTGCAATACCAATTCCTTATTGGGGAAATCAGCCTCACCAGAAAATTTTGCTAATTGACCTACCACCAGGGACCCAGAAGACCAGTGCCGATAACACCAAAACATTCATATAATCCCTGTTTTTTCCCCTTCCCAAGGACTAGTGACAGGCTAGGGTTGGACCCAATGGATGGCCACCTAACGGGTGGAACCGATCCAGTCCACTAGATGACAACCAGGAAGGAGGGGTCAGATAGTCAGTAAGTGGAACTGAAAGGAGACGGACATAACGGTACTGACGGGAGAGTATAGCAGTGACTTGTCAGGTTCAGGCATGTGGTTGCCGAAGGAGTATGGTGGAGTACTCTTGGAACCATAGCACTGGCGGGGTGCAGAGCCCTAGGTCAGGAAAATGCTCCAGACAGACCTGATAAAATCTGCACGTTGAGAGCACCATCCAGGACCTTACCAACCTAAAAGTTCGGGGCACAGTAACGACGGGAGAACCTCCTCGGAACGAGACAGAGATCTGCCCCAACAGGGTTCAAGTTACCTGCCATATGGAGTAAGACTGAAAGACAACAAGGAGGAGACTCCCAGACTCTCCAAGCCACAGGGACACACCAACCAGAAACAGGTGCAGGGGAAGAAAGCCACCAGGTCACCACACCGGCACTGGAACTAAGGGGACAAGTGGTGAGGACCAGTCTCCATCGGGTTGCAAGGAATAACTATGCTGTGAGTAAAAAGAAAGTTACACTGCAATCCCTTGTGTGGCCTACTTTCTTTCCGCGCCCAGTATTATCAACAGACTTCAACAACAAACACCATCATCTATCGCCTGGAGCCTGGCCCTACTTGCGGAGGGCTCAACATCCAGGTTGCCATTAACATCAGTCCCAGCAGTGAGAACTGTGCAGTGGTGGCCCCATCTAAATAGCTGCAACTCGACAAAAACTTTACTTTCTTCAGCGCTCTATTGGGAGACCCAGACGATTGGGGTATAGCTACTGCCCTCCGGAGGCCACACAAAGCACTACACTAAAAAGTGCAAGGCCCCTCCCCTTCTGGCTATACCCCCCCGTGGTATCACGGGTTCTCCAGTTTTCAAGCTTTGTGCGAAGGAGGTCAGACATCCACGCATAGCTCCACAGATTTTAGTCAGCAGTAGCTGCTGACTATTTCGGATGGAAGAAAAGAGGGCCCATATAGGGCCCCCAGCATGCTCCCTTCTCACCCGTTGATGGTGTTGTAAGGTTGAGGTACCTATTGCTGGTACGGAGGCTGGAGCCCACATGCTGCTTTCCTTCCACATCCCCCTGAGGGGCTCTGAGGAAGTGGGATCCTGCCGGCCTCAAAGCTCTGACGCCGGGCTCCATCCACAGACCCATTTGAACCTGCTGGATACGGAGCTGGAGTACCGTTCAGGGACATGGCCCTGCACCATTACAGGTACTCTGTGTCCCCGTACACACAGGCACAGCACACTCCAGACTTGCTGGGTGTGCTAGTGCGCCGGGGACAGTAAAGGGTTACAGTCACTGCAGCTTTGCTGAGTGACTTTGTGTTTTGGGAACTACCGCGCCGGACGCTCCGGGAGCGGCGGCGCGGCTGGGACTTGTAGTTCGCCGGGGACTGGGCGCCGACCGCGCTTTTACGGCGGCGGCGCTTATAACTCCAGTCCCCGGCTTCTGCGGCCTAGTGCCGCTTCGTTCCCGCCCCCTCCCTGTCACTCAGGGAAGGGGACAGACGCTGAGCAATCAGCAGCGCCGAGGGCTGGAGCCTTTTTACATGCTCCAGCCCTCTCACTGCACACTGTCGGACGCCGGATTCCCGCTCTGCCTTGGGGGCACGCCCACGGCCCGCCCCTCCTCACACGAGCTGGGGAAGAAGCCGGCAGCCATTACTGCACCGAGCTCGGACTTTCGGCACCAAGGCAGGACGGTGGCGATCATACACCCGCTTATAGGCGGGCGGTAAGAGGCACACATAGTGCTGACCACGATATAACTGCAGTGTATACATGTGTTGTTTTTAACTACATAGGTCGCTATATGCCCGCTTGGGGAGCGACACATCAGCAGCAGGAAAGCAGGTGTGCTAAGGCACAGGCTTTCTATGCTGCTTGTATTGCACGACTGAGGTGTTCATTTGTGTTTATGCTGATATGCTATACACTGCACTGTACAGTCGCTAGTCTTAGCTATATTCTCCTGGAATGGCTAGACTACAGCAGCAGAAAACCAAGGGTGCTGGGGCACAGGTTTTTTTCTATGCTGCTTGTATTGCATGGGCTGCAGTGTGCATTTGTACTTGTGCTTGTATGCTATACATTGCACTGTATGGTCACTCTTCTGGGCTATATTCCCCTAGATGACCAGTCTACAGCAGCAGAAGAGCAGAGGTGCCAGGGCACAGGCTTCTATGCTGCTTGGATTGCATGTGCTGCAGTGTTCATTTGTACTTGTGCTTGTATGCTATACATTGCACTGTAGGGTCACTCTTCTGGGCTATATTCCCCTAGATGACTAGTATACAGCAGCAGAAGAGCAGGGGTGCCAGGGCACAGGCTTCTATGCTGCTTGTATTGCTTGTACTGCAGTGGTCTTTTGTACTTTATGCCTGTATGCTATACATTGCAATGTACGGTCACCAATCTTGGCTATATACTTCTAGATAGCTAGTCGGCAGCGGCAAAAAAGCAACACAGATTTCAGTGCTGTTTTTACTACATGGGATGCTGTTCATGACACCGTCCCATTGTGTGCATGCTCCCCTGTAGCACGTCGTCTGCCGGGGTCTCTAGCACTTCGTCTGCCGGGGCTCTACTAGTTGTGGCCAAAGAAACCTCCTGTCAACCCTGTCCATGGACAGGGACGGAGTAGTCATAATATAGAGACTTGCACCCATGGGCAATCTACTTGACCAAAAGGCAGCTCTTCAGGGCTTTGATACTGACATCGCTCTCAATCCGGATACACCGGGTGGTAACGCCATACGGAATGATCCTATACCGTCCATCAATGGAAGGTTGGATCTTTCTCCCTCAGCTCCCCCAGTGGAGATAGGAGACGAACAGGAGAAGTTCCTTTTCAGTATCTCACGCAGATATTGAGTATTTTTCTGGCCACGCTGACTTCAGAGAAGCAGTCCAGGAACACCACGCTTACCAGATAAGCGTCTTCTCCAAACGTTTTTAGGATACACGTTATCCCTTTTTTCCCCTGACGTGGTCAGCGCTGGACCCAGGGTCCAAAGGTGGATTCTCCAATCTCCAGGCTTGCATATAGAGCCATAGTTGCACTGGAGATGGGGCTTCACTTAAAGATGCCATTCACAGACAGATGGACTCTGGTTGAAATCTGTCTAGGAGGCTATCGGCGTGTCGGTTGCTCCGGCATCCACAGCCGTATTGGCAACCTAACCTTTTCAGCTGTTCTTGCGCAGCTGACCTTGAGCAGGGACATCTGTACCGCAGAGGCGTCCGTAACCCCGCAATGTCTGCACTGCGACTTACCCTGTTAATACTGTCCTAAAAGTACAGTCGAGGTTTCGGTCCTTCCCAAGCTCCGGCAGGTCCCAATTGTCCTCGTGCAAAAGGGCTACAAAACCTCAGACGGGCTCAGATTCCGGCCGGGCTCAATCTCGCCCAAGGAAGGCAGTCGGAGGAACCGCTACCAAGGCGGTCTCCTCAGGACTCTCAGCTCTCTCTCTCTCTCTCCGCATCCGCGGTTGATGGCAGACTCCCCCGCCTTTGGCGACATTTAGCTGCCACAGGTCACAGACCGGTGGGTGACGGACATTGTGCTCACGTGCACAGGACAGTGTTCTGTTCTCGTCCTCCGACTCCATTCTTCAGAACGGCCCCACCTCTCCACCGAGCAGATGCCCTGCTGCAGGCGGTGGACGCTCTAAGAGCAGAAGGAGTGGTGATCCCTGTCCCCCCTCAGGAACGAGGGCGAGGGTTTGTACTCCAATCTCTTTGTGGCTCCAAAAATGGACGGTTCCTTCCGTCCTGTTCTGGTTCTGAAACTGCTCAACGAGCATGCGAACGCCAGGCGGTTCCGGATGGGATCCCTCCGATCCGTCATTGCCTCAATGTCTCGAGGAGACTTCCTTGCCTCAACAGACATCAAAGATGCCTATCTCCACGTGCCAATTGCTACGGAGCACCAACGTTTTCTACGTTTTGTGATAGGAGACGAACATCTTCTGTTCGTAGCTCTGCCATTCAGTCTGGCGACAGCCCCACGGGTGTGCACCAAGGTCATGGCAGCAGTGGTAGCAGTCTTGCACTCTCACGGACACCCGGTGATCCCGTACTTGGACGATCTACTCGTCAAAGCACCCTCCCTCGAGGCATGCCAACGCAGCCTGAATGTTACGCTGGAGACTCTCCAGACTTTCGGGTGGATCATCAATTTGGCAAGGTCAAATCTGTCTCCGACTCAATCACTAACGTATCTCGGCATGGAGTTTCATACTCTATCAGCCATAGTGAAGCTTCCGCTGAACCAGCAGCGTTCACTGCGGACAGAGGTGCAGTCTCTCCTTCAAGGCCAGTCGCACCCCTTAAGGCGCCTCATGCACTTCCTAAGGAAGATGGTGGCAGCCATCGAGGCAGTTCTCTTTGCGCAGTTTCATCTGCGCCAACGGCAATGGGACATTCTCCGCCAATGGGATGGGCAGTCAACCTCCCTGGACGGGAAGTCTCCCTTTCCCTGACGGCCGAGGACTCTCTGCAATAGTGGCTTATTCCCACCTCATTGTCATAGCCCCCATCCTGGGCAGTGGTCACGACAGATACGAGTCTGTCAGGGTGGGGAGCAGTTTGTCTCCGCCACATGGCTCAGGGGACGTGGACTCAGCAGGAGTCCACCCTTCAGTTCGATGTGCTGGAAATCGGGGCAGGGTATCTTACCCTATTAGCTTTCCAGAAGTGGCTAGAAAGGGAGCAGATCCGAATCCAGTCGGACATCTCCACAGCGGTGGCATACATCAACCACCAAGGAGGGACACGCAGTCAGCAGCCTTCCAGGAAGTCCGGCGAATCCTCATGTGGGTGGAGGACACAGCATCCACCATATCCGCAGTTCACATCCCGGGCGTAGAAAACTGGGAAGCAGACTTCCTCAGTCGCCAGGGCATGGACGCGGGGGAATGGTCCCTTCACCCGGACGTGTTTCAGGAAATCTGTTGCCGCTGGGGGGTGCCGGACGTCGACCTAATGGCGTCTCGGCACACCAACAAGGTCCCGGCATTTATGGCACGATCGCGCGATCACAGAGCTCTGGCGGCAGACGCCTTAGTGCAAGATTGGTCGCAGTTCCGGCTCACATATGTGTTTCCACCTCTGGCACTCTTGCCCAGAGTACTGCGCAAAAATCAGATCCGATTGCAGCCGCGTCATACTCGTCGCACCAGACTGGCCGAGGAGATCGTGGTACCCGGATCTGTGGCATCTCACGGTCGGCCGACCGGGGTCACTACCAGACCGACCAGACTTACTGTCTCAAGGGCCGTTTTCTCCATCGGAATTCTGCGGCCCTGAACCTGACTGTGTGGCTTTTGTGTCCTGGATCCTAGCGTCTTCAGGATTATCCCAAGGGGTCGTTGCCACCATGAGACAGGCTAGGAAGCCCACGTCTGCTAAGATCTACCACAGAACGTGGAAGATTTTCTTAATCTGGTGCTCTACTCAGGGAGTGTCTCCCTGGCCATTTGCATTGCCTATCTTTCTTTCCTTCCTACAATAGGAGTTAGAAAAGGGCTTGTCGCTAGACTCCCTCAAAGGGCAAGTCTCAGCACTATCCGTGTTTTTTCAGAAGCGTCTAGCACGTCTTTCTAAGGTGCGCACGTTCCCGCAGGGGGTTTGTCATATCGTACCCCCGTACAAGCGGCCGTTGGATCCATGGGATCTGAACAGGGTTCTAGTTGCTCTCCAGAAGCCGCCTTTCGAGCCTCTGAAGGAAGTTTCCTTTTCTCGCCTGTCACAGAAGGTGGCGTTTCTCGTTGCGATCACATCGCTTCGGCGAGTGTCTGAGCTGGCAGCTCTGTCATCCAAGGCTCCCTTCCTGGTGTTTCACCAGGACAAGGTAGTGCTGCGCATCATTCCGGAGTTTCTCCCTAAGGTCGTATCCTCGTTTCATCTTAATCAGGATATCTCCTTACCGTCCTTTTGCACTCATCCGGTTCACCGGTATGAGAATGATTTACGTTTGCTAGATCTGGTGAGAGCACTCAGAATCTACATTTCCCGCACGGCGCCCGTACGCCGTTCCGATGCCCTTGTCGCTGGTACGCGCAAGAGGTTGCAGGCTTCTAAAGCCACCCTGGCTCGATGGATCAAAGAACCAATTCTGGAAGCCTACCGTTCTGCAGGGCTTCCGGTTCTTTCAGGGCTGAAAGCCCATTCAACCAGAGCCGTGAGTGCGTCCTGGGCGCTACGACACCAGGCTTCGGCTCAACAGGTGTGCCAGGCAGCTGCCTGGTCGAGTCTGCACACTTTCACCAAACATTATCAGGTGCATACCTATGCTTCGGCGGATGCCAGCTTAGGTAGAAGAGTCCTGCAGGCGGCAGTGACATCCCCGTAGGGGAGGGCTGTTTTGCAGCTCTAACATGAGGTATCTCTTTACCCACCCAGGGACAGCTTTTGGACGTCCCAATCGTCTGGGTCTCCCAATAGAGCGCTGAAGAAGAAGGGAATTTTGTTACTTACCGTAAATTCCTTTTCTTCTAGCTCTTATTGGGAGACCCAGCACCCGCCCTGTTGTCCTTCGGGATTTCTTGGTTGTTTGCGGGTACACATGTTGTTCATGTTGAACGGTTTTTCAGTTCTCCGACGTTATTCGGAGTTAATTTGTTTAAACCAGTTATTGGCTTCCTCCTTCTTGCTTTGGCACTAAAACTGGAGAACCCGTGATACCACGGGGGGTATAGCCAGAAGGGGAGGGGCCTTGCACTTTTTAGTGTAGTGCTTTGTGTGGCCTCCGGAGGGCAGTAGCTATACCCCAATCGTCTGGGTCTCCCAATAAGAGCTAGAAGAAAAGGAATTTACGGTAAGTAACAAAATTCCCTTCATTATTCCCCTGTACATAATCCCTTTTTTAAGCGACCCCCAGGGTCACGGAACAGGGCAACGGCCACCCTGTGAACTGTCCCAGTAAATATACTGCCCGGGACACAGTACCCCAAAGCCCTGGGGTGCGCCAAGGCTAGTGTGGAAGAAGCGTCTATAATGCAAATTGTATTTTTCTTTATCTGTCCAGGGCATCAAAACACCTTTTCCCGATGTTGTTACCAGTTCTATAAAAAAAAATCAAGATATTTCCCGAGAAACAACCTAATGAAGCTGAAACCTGAGCAGATTGCATTCTGTGGAGGAGATTTGATATTTATATAGAGATCTTGTTTCCGTAGTACAGACATGGTGACTATACAGACCCGGAGAGTGGATTTTAAATATAGCAAAAAAAAATAATGAAAGCGGTGACATGCTGTAGAGTACAATTTTAATAAAAGTAATAATCTACATAATGAAGGCAGAAGAGATACAAAGTATCCTTATTAAAGATAAACAGAGATTGTGGAGCGCTGAGCAAAGCCGGGTGTTAGCTGCTGCAGAATAAGATTCACGCTCCGTAGTGATTGTATGGCGGGAAAAGCAGACGACATACTATAATATGCCTGACAGATAGTGCCCTCTAATTCTCCCACTTTATAGGGCTTATTACCCAGTAAGATCATGAATTGGAGTTGTGAAGCCCCACGAGTGTTGTGTCGGTGTCGGTGCATTACCTTCAGGGACTCCACGTTGCTGGATCTCCGTCACTGGTAGGAAATCTTCTTGTTTGATCGTGACGCCACTCTCAGTATTGCGGTCAGTGGGGACCGCCACTGCAGGTTAGGGGACGCCTGGGGCTGATGGTGGGTGCAGTCGGATGTAGTAGCCTCCTGAGAGTGAGGCAAGCCCCAGAGCCCTGTGTAGGTTTGTAGTACCACAAGTCGCAGAATAACCACACAGGCAGGAATGTCTTTCAAGGGCTTTACTCACATTTGATGGCAGGGTGAGTAGCCCGGGCGTAGCTGGGATGAACCAGGTGGGAACCAGGTATCCTTCAGGCTGACTTTATGAGGGTGACTACTGACTCGCCTTCCTTAGCCCTTGGTGGTTTGGGGTAACCCCGACTTTGAGTCCCTATGGGGGTCACCCAGGGAAGATGCTCCAAGCCTCTCTCCCCTTCTTGTTTCGCCGTGTGCTTGTTCCCCGGACCAGGCCACTCCAGCCTCTTGCCTCCTATGACCTATGGGCCCTCACTGCGGTTACGTGGCTGCGGCTTTTGTAGTGTTGTGGTGTGGGCTTTAAGAGCCCCACACCGGCAGGTTTAGCAGAAGAAAGTTGAATCTATCCCCGCTTCGGGATCTGCCGCCCGGTTGGGCCTGGTGCTCTCTAGCAGTCTCCTTACTTCCCACTCCGTTGCACTCTCTAGCTGAAGCTGGCTTTCAGGCAGCACTCCTAGTTGACCGTTCTCCCCCGTCTGTAGCCACTGCGCGGGCGCTGTTAGACAGCAACAGCCCCACAGGTCTGCTCCTCACTGAGCCCTATGGAGTTCTCTGCTCTAACCGACTCACTGCTCCTCCTCTCCTGTTCTTGCCTACGCCACCTAGCAACCAGACTCTCTTACCACACCCCTTGAGAGGAGATGGAGGCTCTACCCCCTCCACTATTCCAGTGAAGGTGAAGGCTTGCCCCCTCCTGGGATCCCCAGGGGTCCTCTCATGGGTACATGTGTGAGACCTGGTCACTATGCGCCTGTGTTCCACACCCCAGTCAGCCTTCTGGATTACCTGTATTGTACTGTCCCCAGCATGGGTGCAGTACTCAGTGGTGCCTGACCAGGTCAGGGGCGCCACATTCCCCCTTAGTTATCACCAGCACGTCCTCGGGCTGCAAGACAACATTTTAAAATGCATAAAACATTAAAACATGTAAAACATTTTTAAAACCACCAAGTATCAGACATCACCACCCTCCACCCACAAGTCCGTTAACCCACCCAAAACCCTCTCAGGAGGCAGGTCACCGGTCCTGTTGGTAACCAGGTCTGGGCCATCCGTTTCCTCAGACCTTTCCTCCAATCTTCCTCTCCCGTTGGCCGCGACTTCAGCCACTTCTGGCAGGATGTAGAGGCGGCTTACATGGGCTGGTGGTTTCAGGGTATACCTGGCCTGGTGGATCCGCGCCGTCAGCCTCTTCTGGCAGGATGCAGAGGCGGCCTCCACAGTTGGTGCTGACCAGGTACCCTCTTTGTGGTGGTGAGCCAAGGCCCCATAAACAGGCGTGCTCTCTGGTCGCAGGTGAGCCAAGGCCCTTTTCTACGGACGGGCCCCCCTGGTTGCAGACGAGCCAAGCCCCTAAACAGGCTGGCCCTGGTGGTGGTGCCACTGGTGTAACTATTTACACTGCGAGAGTTTGTGGCTATAGCAAGTTCATAGCCTTAAAGTTTATTTCTCACAATAGTTTTTGTGGGCACATGCTTAAACATAAACGTTGCAAAACAAACTTTTCAACTTGTCAAAACTTCAACTGGTAACTTCTCTTCTTACTTTACTTTACTTTTCTCTACTCTACTCCTCCATTTCACCAGGGCGTGGGCATGTAGGGCACCGGCACCTGTGACTTTCTTGCTCTCCGTCGTCGTCCGTGGTTGTCTCATCTGTAGGATCTTTGTCTGTGGTTGTTGCATCTGTAGGATCTTTATCTTTCCTTTCTTGATCTTCGTCTGTTTCTACATCTGGTTCTTTATCTCTGTCTTTTCTTTCTTGTCTTTCTTGTCTTTCTTGTCTTTCTTGTCTTTCTTGTCTTTCTTGTCTTTCTTGTCTTTCTTGTAGCATGGGATGGCTGTAAGGTTTGATGGGACATAACGCTACGTCCAGGGCATACAATCCCCTTTCGCCTTGATGCATGGTGAACTGAACTGAGTCTCCCATCTTTAGATTTCTGCCAGGGTGTCCTCTAGGCAGATGAGCGCTTACATCTCTCCTGTTAACAAATATCCCCTCCTTGATGCCAGGGGCTACAATGAATCCATAACCACTTTTCAAGTTGAAATCTTCCACTACGCCATGACACAGGGGTCCTCTGGCCTGGGCTTTGGACCTTCTTAGGCACCTTTTCTCCTCCAGGTCTCTGACCGTGACTTCCCTCTGCTCTGGGGATTGTGGTGCTGGAGCAACCTGTGTTCTGCTGCGCCGTGTCTTGCGGGCTGGATTCATGCCTGTGGGCTCCCAGGTGAGGTCTTTGGGTTGATCTTCATCTGCTGACGGTGTCAAATCTTCCTCCTCCCAGCGGGAATAGGGCAGCATCTCCGGCTCTGGGTAGGGGTCTGCTGCGGTTGGCGTCGGAGTCAGCTCCTCAGCTTCCTGGCCTCCTCTCCCCCTTAGTTCTTCGCTGCACTCCTTTGGTGGCAGTGCTGGGGATGGGCTTTCTTCAGCTGGTCTGGGCGGTGGACTCTCTGGCGCAGCTGCAGGGGTTGTCTGAATCTCCTTGGGGGTATACGGAGGGAGCAGGTACCGATCCACCATCTCTTGTGGGAACTGGGCCTCTAGGTCAGCCTTCAGCTTCCAGTATTCAGGGTCCTCTCCTATCAGGGTCTTCCTAGCAGGGACCTCTGTGGACTGGGGAGCGGTGTCTGCTCTGGCCTTGCAGGCCGGGGAAAATAGTGATGCAATCTCTTGGCGGGCCGCGCCCTGTATGGCGGCGGCCTGGTCTTGGCGGGCCGCGCTCGGCATGGCGGCGGCCTGGTCTTGGCGGGCCGCGCCCGGCATGGCGGCGGCCTGGATCAGTGTCACACCTGCGGCGCGGATGAGGGTCGCGGTGGCAGCCGGTTCTTTGCGGGCCGGACTGGGCGTTGCTGCAGGGACCGGGTCTTGGTGGGCCGAGCAGGGCATCGCTGCGGCCGCTGGGGCTTGGAAGGCCGCACCTGGCGTGGCTGCGGCCTGCTTCAGCGTCGCCGCACCGGACGCCTCTTCGGGGACCGCGGGCGTGGCAGCAGGGGTCGGGGCACTTGCGCTGGCCGGGGCATCACTCGACTCACCCACCGGTGGCAGCATCGGGGTCTGCGTCATCGCCGTCCTGTCTGGCACTCGGCGCGCGGCTCTCCTTTCATAGGCCCGAACCGCCGCGGTCATCTCCAGCATTTCCATTCGTTCTTCCCGGATCTGCTCCACAACCCGGGTCTCCAGTCGGTCGCAGAACTGGGCCAGCTCCCGATACCACCAGGCAGCGGAGCCCGGTTCTGGATTTCTGCGGTCAGACGCCATTTCTTCTGCGCCCTCTTCTGCACGACTCTCCAGCTGTGGACTCGCCGTTGCCTCTGATAGCAAGCTGTTCAGTTTCTGCTCTGCTTCCTTCAGCAGCTCCTCTCCCAGCAGCAGGCTTGTGGCTCTCTTTCCTTCCCGCCGTCTCTGGACGCTTCCACTCTCATAGCTGGCAAGGTCAGAACTCTGCAGGGGATCTCTGGGTAGCCGCACCTCTTCGTGGGCGGTAACTTCTTCCAGCGCGGGCTGCTGTTGTTTTTCAGCGCGCTTTTCATGGTGGCAATATGGCGGCGCTTCCAATTTTTCAAGCGGACCGCCCAGGCACATGGTCACCTGTCTGGACAGGTCTAGTCCTTATCCTGTTCGTGACGCCAGATGTGAAGCCCCACGAGTGTTGTGTCGGTGTCGGTGCATTACCTTCAGGGACTCCACGTTGCTGGATCTCCGTCACTGGTAGGAAATCTTCTTGTTTGATCGTGACGCCACTCTCAGTATTGCGGTCAGTAGGGACCGCCACTGCAGGTTAGGGGACGCCTGGGGCTGATGGTGGGTGCAGTCGGATGTAGTAGCCTCCTGAGAGTGAGGCAAGCCCCAGAGCCCTGTGTAGGTTTGTAGTACCACAAGTCGCAGAATAACCACACAGGCAGGAATGTCTTTCAAGGGCTTTACTCACATTTGATGGCAGGGTGAGTAGCCCGGGCGTAGCTGGGATGAACCAGGTGGGAACCAGGTATCCTTCAGGCTGACTTTATGAGGGTGACTACTGACTCGCCTTCCTTAGCCCTTGGTGGTTTGGGGTAACCCCGACTTTGAGTCCCTATGGGGGTCACCCAGGGAAGATGCTCCAAGCCTCTCTCCCCTTCTTGTTTCGCCGTGTGCTTGTTCCCCGGACCAGGCCACTCCAGCCTCTTGCCTCCTATGACCTATGGGCCCTCACTGCGGTTACGTGGCTGCGGCTTTTGTAGTGTTGTGGTGTGGGCTTTAAGAGCCCCACACCGGCAGGTTTAGCAGAAGAAAGTTGAATCTATCCCCGCTTCGGGATCTGCCGCCCGGTTGGGCCTGGTGCTCTCTAGCAGTCTCCTTACTTCCCACTCCGTTGCACTCTCTAGCTGAAGCTGGCTTTCAGGCAGCACTCCTAGTTGACCGTTCTCCCCCGTCTGTAGCCACTGCGCGGGCGCTGTTAGACAGCAACAGCCCCACAGGTCTGCTCCTCACTGAGCCCTATGGAGTTCTCTGCTCTAACCGACTCACTGCTCCTCCTCTCCTGTTCTTGCCTACGCCACCTAGCAACCAGACTCTCTTACCACACCCCTTGAGAGGAGATGGAGGCTCTACCCCCTCCACTATTCCAGTGAAGGTGAAGGCTTGCCCCCTCCTGGGATCCCCAGGGGTCCTCTCATGGGTACATGTGTGAGACCTGGTCACTATGCGCCTGTGTTCCACACCCCAGTCAGCCTTCTGGATTACCTGTATTGTACTGTCCCCAGCATGGGTGCAGTACTCAGTGGTGCCTGACCAGGTCAGGGGCGCCACATTCCCCCTTAGTTATCACCAGCACGTCCTCGGGCTGCAAGACAACATTTTAAAATGCATAAAACATTAAAACATGTAAAACATTTTTAAAACCACCAAGTATCAGACATCACCACCCTCCACCCACAAGTCCGTTAACCCACCCAAAACCCTCTCAGGAGGCAGGTCACCGGTCCTGTTGGTAACCAGGTCTGGGCCATCCGTTTCCTCAGACCTTTCCTCCAATCTTCCTCTCCCGTTGGCCGCGACTTCAGCCACTTCTGGCAGGATGTAGAGGCGGCTTACATGGGCTGGTGGTTTCAGGGTATACCTGGCCTGGTGGATCCGCGCCGTCAGCCTCTTCTGGCAGGATGCAGAGGCGGCCTCCACAGTTGGTGCTGACCAGGTACCCTCTTTGTGGTGGTGAGCCAAGGCCCCATAAACAGGCGTGCTCTCTGGTCGCAGGTGAGCCAAGGCCCTTTTCTACGGACGGGCCCCCCTGGTTGCAGACGAGCCAAGCCCCTAAACAGGCTGGCCCTGGTGGTGGTGCCACTGGTGTAACTATTTACACTGCGAGAGTTTGTGGCTATAGCAAGTTCATAGCCTTAAAGTTTATTTCTCACAATAGTTTTTGTGGGCACATGCTTAAACATAAACGTTGCAAAACAAACTTTTCAACTTGTCAAAACTTCAACTGGTAACTTCTCTTCTTACTTTACTTTACTTTTCTCTACTCTACTCCTCCATTTCACCAGGGCGTGGGCATGTAGGGCACCGGCACCTGTGACTTTCTTGCTCTCCGTCGTCGTCCGTGGTTGTCTCATCTGTAGGATCTTTGTCTGTGGTTGTTGCATCTGTAGGATCTTTATCTTTCCTTTCTTGATCTTCGTCTGTTTCTACATCTGGTTCTTTATCTCTGTCTTTTCTTTCTTGTCTTTCTTGTCTTTCTTGTCTTTCTTGTCTTTCTTGTCTTTCTTGTCTTTCTTGTAGCATGGGATGGCTGTAAGGTTTGATGGGACATAACGCTACGTCCAGGGCATACAATCCCCTTTCGCCTTGATGCATGGTGAACTGAACTGAGTCTCCCATCTTTAGATTTCTGCCAGGGTGTCCTCTAGGCAGATGAGCGCTTACATCTCTCCTGTTAACAAATATCCCCTCCTTGATGCCAGGGGCTACAATGAATCCATAACCACTTTTCAAGTTGAAATCTTCCACTACGCCATGACACAGGGGTCCTCTGGCCTGGGCTTTGGACCTTCTTAGGCACCTTTTCTCCTCCAGGTCTCTGACCGTGACTTCCCTCTGCTCTGGGGATTGTGGTGCTGGAGCAACCTGTGTTCTGCTGCGCCGTGTCTTGCGGGCTGGATTCATGCCTGTGGGCTCCCAGGTGAGGTCTTTGGGTTGATCTTCATCTGCTGACGGTGTCAAATCTTCCTCCTCCCAGCGGGAATAGGGCAGCATCTCCGGCTCTGGGTAGGGGTCTGCTGCGGTTGGCGTCGGAGTCAGCTCCTCAGCTTCCTGGCCTCCTCTCCCCCTTAGTTCTTCGCTGCACTCCTTTGGTGGCAGTGCTGGGGATGGGCTTTCTTCAGCTGGTCTGGGCGGTGGACTCTCTGGCGCAGCTGCAGGGGTTGTCTGAATCTCCTTGGGGGTATACGGAGGGAGCAGGTACCGATCCACCATCTCTTGTGGGAACTGGGCCTCTAGGTCAGCCTTCAGCTTCCAGTATTCAGGGTCCTCTCCTATCAGGGTCTTCCTAGCAGGGACCTCTGTGGACTGGGGAGCGGTGTCTGCTCTGGCCTTGCAGGCCGGGGAAAATAGTGATGCAATCTCTTGGCGGGCCGCGCCCTGTATGGCGGCGGCCTGGTCTTGGCGGGCCGCGCTCGGCATGGCGGCGGCCTGGTCTTGGCGGGCCGCGCCCGGCATGGCGGCGGCCTGGATCAGTGTCACACCTGCGGCGCGGATGAGGGTCGCGGTGGCAGCCGGTTCTTTGCGGGCCGGACTGGGCGTTGCTGCAGGGACCGGGTCTTGGTGGGCCGAGCAGGGCATCGCTGCGGCCGCTGGGGCTTGGAAGGCCGCACCTGGCGTGGCTGCGGCCTGCTTCAGCGTCGCCGCACCGGACGCCTCTTCGGGGACCGCGGGCGTGGCAGCAGGGGTCGGGGCACTTGCGCTGGCCGGGGCATCACTCGACTCACCCACCGGTGGCAGCATCGGGGTCTGCGTCATCGCCGTCCTGTCTGGCACTCGGCGCGCGGCTCTCCTTTCATAGGCCCGAACCGCCGCGGTCATCTCCAGCATTTCCATTCGTTCTTCCCGGATCTGCTCCACAACCCGGGTCTCCAGTCGGTCGCAGAACTGGGCCAGCTCCCGATACCACCAGGCAGCGGAGCCCGGTTCTGGATTTCTGCGGTCAGACGCCATTTCTTCTGCGCCCTCTTCTGCACGACTCTCCAGCTGTGGACTCGCCGTTGCCTCTGATAGCAAGCTGTTCAGTTTCTGCTCTGCTTCCTTCAGCAGCTCCTCTCCCAGCAGCAGGCTTGTGGCTCTCTTTCCTTCCCGCCGTCTCTGGACGCTTCCACTCTCATAGCTGGCAAGGTCAGAACTCTGCAGGGGATCTCTGGGTAGCCGCACCTCTTCGTGGGCGGTAACTTCTTCCAGCGCGGGCTGCTGTTGTTTTTCAGCGCGCTTTTCATGGTGGCAATATGGCGGCGCTTCCAATTTTTCAAGCGGACCGCCCAGGCACATGGTCACCTGTCTGGACAGGTCTAGTCCTTATCCTGTTCGTGACGCCAGATGTGAAGCCCCACGAGTGTTGTGTCGGTGTCGGTGCATTACCTTCAGGGACTCCACGTTGCTGGATCTCCGTCACTGGTAGGAAATCTTCTTGTTTGATCGTGACGCCACTCTCAGTATTGCGGTCAGTGGGGACCGCCACTGCAGGTTAGGGGACGCCTGGGGCTGATGGTGGGTGCAGTCGGATGTAGTAGCCTCCTGAGAGTGAGGCAAGCCCCAGAGCCCTGTGTAGGTTTGTAGTACCACAAGTCGCAGAATAACCACACAGGCAGGAATGTCTTTCAAGGGCTTTACTCACATTTGATGGCAGGGTGAGTAGCCCGGGCGTAGCTGGGATGAACCAGGTGGGAACCAGGTATCCTTCAGGCTGACTTTATGAGGGTGACTACTGACTCGCCTTCCTTAGCCCTTGGTGGTTTGGGGTAACCCCGACTTTGAGTCCCTATGGGGGTCACCCAGGGAAGATGCTCCAAGCCTCTCTCCCCTTCTTGTTTCGCCGTGTGCTTGTTCCCCGGACCAGGCCACTCCAGCCTCTTGCCTCCTATGACCTATGGGCCCTCACTGCGGTTACGTGGCTGCGGCTTTTGTAGTGTTGTGGTGTGGGCTTTAAGAGCCCCACACCGGCAGGTTTAGCAGAAGAAAGTTGAATCTATCCCCGCTTCGGGATCTGCCGCCCGGTTGGGCCTGGTGCTCTCTAGCAGTCTCCTTACTTCCCACTCCGTTGCACTCTCTAGCTGAAGCTGGCTTTCAGGCAGCACTCCTAGTTGACCGTTCTCCCCCGTCTGTAGCCACTGCGCGGGCGCTGTTAGACAGCAACAGCCCCACAGGTCTGCTCCTCACTGAGCCCTATGGAGTTCTCTGCTCTAACCGACTCACTGCTCCTCCTCTCCTGTTCTTGCCTACGCCACCTAGCAACCAGACTCTCTTACCACACCCCTTGAGAGGAGATGGAGGCTCTACCCCCTCCACTATTCCAGTGAAGGTGAAGGCTTGCCCCCTCCTGGGATCCCCAGGGGTCCTCTCATGGGTACATGTGTGAGACCTGGTCACTATGCGCCTGTGTTCCACACCCCAGTCAGCCTTCTGGATTACCTGTATTGTACTGTCCCCAGCATGGGTGCAGTACTCAGTGGTGCCTGACCAGGTCAGGGGCGCCACAGAGTAATAAAGAGAAACCATCAGACTATTTCTCATGCAAAGAATACGAGGTATAACTTTTGTCAGGTTGCAGAGCAGCGAGTGGCGGATACAGAAATGTATTTACCAAGAAGCTGCAGATGCCACAATGTAGATCATGGCGAGGAGACGCCGCTCACATATTCCTGGCAGGACAGGGACACATTAGAGCTGTGTAAACACCACCTATTAAAATATACTACGTGGGGAACATGAGCGTAATTCTAATAGACAAATAATCAGGAAGGAGGCAGATTTCACATTTTATTTTTATAAGGGGCAGATAATTAAATTGGTCACTGATGTTAACATGTTAATTGCCTAATTTAGATTAAATCCCCAATAAATGTGATCCTCTTATTAGGAAACTGAATCCTAATGGATACTAGTGAATACTAGTTACTGGAAAGGTAACGATAACTAGGTCCGTTCAAATTTGGAGAGAAAAGGGTTAATAGACCGCGCTGTCATAGAAAAGAGGATCCATGTAGAAGGAATGATTTTAAATTGTCTACGTGTTTCAAAGCCTTATGGCTTCTTCCTCAGGACAAATCATATATATATGATTTGACCTGAGGAAGAAGCCATAAGGCTTTGAAACATGTAGACAAAATTATTCCTTCCACATGGATCCTCTTTTTTTTACGGCAGCGCGGTCTATTAATCAATAATAGCAGGGACTAAAACATAACTTTTATTCTAACAATAGATAAAATCAGTACTAAAGTGCTTGTGCATAAATAGTGCAAGGAACAAAATGCCACATGGCAACATATAGGTTTGATCTCACCCAAGCTTCATCCATGGGCTGGACTGCACATCGGTCCCAAGATGAGAGGTCACAGGCTGGAAGAAGGGTAGACAAGTGTGGTAAATAAAGGTGATTAAGCTATGTGTGCTAGGCAAATGGTGGCGCCACCATTTGCCTAGCACACATAGGTTAATCACCTTTATTGGCCTGTGCTGATCCCTGCCACTGCAGGTTGATCCCCCCAATTTTTTCCTTCGTCTCCCCTGAGGAACTCTTGATATTGAGAGGGAAACGCGTTGGGAGGATATACATTTTTTCTGGTTGCGGGGCAGACATCTCATTTGGGTGCTGCCCTTGTCAGGGCGGAAGTCTATGCACGGGGCACGACAGGGGTTATTTACCACACTTGTCTACCCTTCTTCCAGCCTGTGACCTCTCATCTTGGGACCGGTGTGCCGTCCAGCCCATGGATGAAGCTTGGGTGAGATAAAACCTATATGTTGCCATGTGGCATTTTGTTCCTTGCACTATTTATGCACAAGCACTTTAGTCAGGGACGGATTATAGGCGGGGCAGACGGGGCTTCAGCCCCGGGGCCCCCACCAAAAGAGCTTCCAAGGGGGCCCCCACCACCAGGGCCATACTTGCCACTAAGCACCCGTCGGCATTTTTTTTTCTTCCCACCCTCTCCTCCTCCGTAAAGACAGTCTAATGAATCAGCTGTGTTTTCGAGGGGGGGGGCACCTACATTTATTTGTATCTGCGTCTCTAAGACGCAAAAACAAACTACGGCGCAGGACGCTGATTGACCCCTGCACTTCCGGGGTCAGAGGTGTGCCAATCAGCTCCCTGCTCTGCTGCGGCACCCAATGCTGAGGCCGTCACAGCAGGGCGCCGCGGCCATCACAGCAGGGCGCCGCGGTATGGGGAGGAGAAGACCGACGCCGCGGCCGCAGAGGTGAAAACCGACGACGCGACCGCGGAGGAGAAGACCGATGCCGCGGAGGAGAAGACTCACCGGAGCAGGAGGATGGCCGCGGCACCGGAGCAGGAGCAGGAGGACGGCGGCCTGGCTACACCGGAGCAGCAGGAGGATGGCATCAGAGAAGGTAAGTTCTCGCAGAGCTGAAGAAAGATGTGGGTGTTGCTAATGCGGAAGCAGAGATGTGTGTGTGAAGCAGAGCTGTGTGTGTGTGTGAAGCAGAGCTGTGTGTGTGTGTGAAGCAGAGCTGCGTGTGTGTGTGAAGCAGAGCTGTGTGTGTGTGTGTGTGTGTGAAACAGAGCTGTGGGGGTGTGTGAGAAACAGAGCTATGTGTGTGTGTGTGTGTGTGTGTGAGAAACAGCTGTGTGTGTGAAGCAGAGCTGTGTGTGAAACAGAGGTGTGTGTGTGTGTGAGAGAAACAGAGCTATGTGTGTGTGTGAGTGTGAAAGAGCTCTGTGTGAGTGTGTGTGTGTGTGTGTGAAAGAGCTGTGTGTGTTTGTGTGTGAAAGAGCTGTGTGTGTGTGTGTTAGAAAGAGCTGTGTGTGTGTGTGTGGGTGTGTGTGAAACAGCTGTGTGTGTGTGTGTGTGTGTGTGTGTGGGTGGGGCCCACTGAGACTCAACCGGGGACCACAAAAACCTGGAGCCGACCCTGGCTGCCTTAACATTGGGATGAATAAAAAATATGTGAGTAACTCTACTTTCTGTGTATAAGTGACGGCTGTGAGTGATCCTGGACTGTATCTGTATAGTACTGTGTGTATAAGTGACGTCTGTGAGTGATCCTGGACTGTATCTGTATTGTACTGTGTGTATAAGTGACGGCTGTGAGTTATCCTGGACTGTGTCTGTATTGTACTGTGTATATGTGACGGCTGTGAGTGATCCTGGACTGTGTCTGTATTGTACTGTGTGTATAAGTGACGGCTGTGAGTGATCCTGGATGTGTCTGTATTGTACTGTGTGTATAAGTGACGGCTGTGAGTGATCCTGGACTATATCTGTATTGTACTGTGTATATGTGACGGCTGTGAGTGATCCTGGATGTGTCTGTATTGTACTGTGTGTATAAGTGACGGCTGTGAGTGATCCTGGACTGTGTCTGTATTGTACTGTGTGTATAAGTGACGGCTGTGAGTGATCCTGGACTGTGTCTGTATTGTACTGTGTGTATAAGTGACGGCTGTGAGTGATCCTGGACTGTATCTGTATTGTACTGTGTATATGTGACGGCTGTTAGTGATCCTGGACTGTGTCTGTATTGTACTGTGTATATGTGACGGCTGTGAGTGATCCTGGACTGTGTCTGTATTGTACTGTGTATAAGTGACGGCTGTGAGTGATCCTGGACTGTGTCTGTATTGTACTGTGTGTATAAGTGACGGCTGTGAGTGATCCTGGAATGTGTCTGTATTGTACTGTGTATATAAGTGACTGCTGTGAGTGATCCTGGACTGTATCTGTATTGTAGTACTGTAAATCTGAATATGGCAGAATAAGATACATGTTCATTGGATTTATATCTAAATGCTACAGTTTGTGCTCTACTGTTATGGCTAAAAATGTTAACGTTATGGGGCCCCCACCAGATTTTCTGCCCAGGGGCCCCCACCAACCTTAATCCGACCCTGACTTTAGTACTGATTTTATCTATTGTTAGATTAAAAGTTATGTTTTAGTCCCTGCTACTGTTGATTACGTTATTTGGACTATTGGGCAATACCTCTCTGCTTGGCAGATCTGCTTTTATACAGTGCGGTCTATTAACCCTTTTTTCTCCAAATTTAAACTGCATCTCCACGTGGGTCCAGCTGCAGCCGTATTTACGCCATTACAGTGGTTATGACTCTCACAACCACACCAGGTAAGTCTACCCTTACAGCACCTTTGCTGACAGTGTTTTAGGATAAGACCCTATTTGCGCTTACTGTCTCTTCCAGCACTTTATCGATAACCAGGTCAAGCATTTTTCCTGAAGAATTCCCGGAAAAATTCTAGAGTTCCCCATTCACTTCCATTTTACACGGGTACTCGAGTCGCTCCCATCCGATCATCCAACTGCTTGTTACGAGTACTGAGCACTTGATGTCATGGGTATGTAACTTTCGACTGAGACCGTTGCTTGCAGTATCTGTGATTAAAAGGTAACGACGATTGCAGATCGTAGGTTGTCTTTAACATGAGTGGATTTAACTTAATTTGCTGCTGAAGGGGTTAAGGGTTTCTTCTTGATTCTGCTGAGATTCTATTTAGCTCGAATATCAGCTCCTGCATCTTAATGCCACTAACTTTCATTATTTAAACTCATTCCTGGCTCACCCATATGCCAGTGAGAGTTCACTATATGCTGACTTGAAAAGAAGTTCTGTCTGAAGAAAGCTGTGGTTAACTTTGCAGTCCAGGTAGTGGAGTTCCCGCTCTGGAGAAGATGTGGAGTTCTTTTGTGTCTCTCTCCCTATTTGTCTCCCTTCCCTTGTGTTGCTTTTATATTAGTGGTAAGACTAGTGTCTTTCTGGCCTGCTCACTAGCCAGGGCTTGTCTAGGGTCAGCCAGGCCCTAGGCATGTGATTATGCAGGAGGTGAAGGACTGGTTTAGGGATGTTAGGAAGCACAGGGGTCAGACACAGGTGAGTGTGAAGTTTCAACCATCCCCCTTCCCTATCACCAGGGCCTTCCATTACATCTTAATGATGTAACCCTCCTGATGTGCCGTGCATCGAACATTCACTCACCCAGGCGTGACATCCAAGCATGGTTGTGCTCACTCGTCACCACTAGCCACCAAAGGAAAATAGCCAACACTTCATGCAAAATAGTTCAGGATATGAAAAAGCTTATTTTG
The DNA here is from genome assembly GCF_048569485.1 of Anomaloglossus baeobatrachus. Taxonomy (NCBI): domain Eukaryota; kingdom Metazoa; phylum Chordata; class Amphibia; order Anura; family Aromobatidae; genus Anomaloglossus; species Anomaloglossus baeobatrachus. The sequence goes on from NC_134353.1 coordinate 100,854,089, forward strand.
GCTTTGCGACAAATTCCTGGATTGTATGCCCTATTTTGATTACGGTAATTTGGTTATAAAAACGGCAACTAATACCACATAACAAAAAAAGAAAGTGACAAACCATAAATAATGATTCAGGGCCATGTTGTATTTTTTCTGCCTATTGATTTATTTCACTCAATTATATAGCACCATAGGGCTTTACAGACAATCATCACTGTCCCCTTTGGGGCTCACAATCTAAATTCCCTATCACTATGTCTTTGGAGTGTGGGAGAAAAAAATTCCAAGAACCCAGAGGAAACCCACACAAACACAGGGAAAAAATACAAATTCCTTGCAGATGTTGTCCTTGGAGGTATTTTAACCCAGGACCCAGCGCTGCAGGGCTGAAGTCTCACGTATGCATGCGATGTGCATCTTTCTGGATAACAGAAGAGTTGATGCAATAAGTCCTCTGGAATAGTCGGTTTCATTCATGCTAAGGATGACATTAAAAGTTTATTTTCCCGATAGCAGCTATTGTCTCAGATAGCGTAGTCATTATTAGGAAGCTGGATTTCTGGTTCTAAATGTTACTAGGGATAGTTTCTGAGGTTTCGGGGACCTGCCAGGTTCCCAATTATAAAGCTGTTTATGGACTCTTCAGGCTAAGGCTAGTTTCACACTTGCGTTGGACGGCTTCCGTAGCATTGCGTTGTGTTACGGATGCAATGGATGCGTTGCATAGAGTGGCACAACGGATGCTACGGATCGTACAAAACAACGGAAAGCGTTTATTTATTTTTTTTCTTCTTTACAGTTTTACCGACAGCAGACTATTGTGAACGATCAGCTGATCGCTCTCAATAGCCGGCGGCCGGTCGCTCAGCTGAGCACTGTCACTTGCCGGTGGCCGGGCATGCCGGCGGGCAGGCGCTCAGCTGAGCGCTCTCACTTGCCGGTGGCCGGGCATGCCGGCGGGCAGGCGCTCAGCTGAGCGCTCTCACTTGCCGGTGGCCGGGCATGCCGGCGGGCGGGCGCTCAGCTGAGCGCTCTCACTTGCCAGCGGCCGGGCATGCCGGCGGGCGGGCGCTCAGCTGAGCAACGTTACATGCTGCGTTCCTCCCGCTGGGTGGAAGCAACGGTCGTCGCCCAGCGGAAGCAACGCAAGTCCTTTTGGCACAATCCGTCAACCATACAAGTCTATGGGAAACAGCGGAATCCATTAACAGATTCCGCTGTTTTCCAAAAGGGCGGATTGTAATGGAAGGAAAACAACGCAAGTGTGAAAGTACCCTAACACAAAACCAGACAGTAATAAGATTTCGGTGTGTAATATGACCTAGGACCATCTGGGCAAATAATAAGTACCCTATTTAAAGCAGGAGAAGACTAAATAGTCTCTTCATAGAGACAAAAAAAGTAACTCTAGTGCCGCCCATTGGATGTAGCAATGCTAAAAGCGAATAACAAATCTTTAACAAGTCGAACCACATAAATTAGTCTAAGAAGCCAAACCACAAACTCTGTTGTTTCGGGGGGGAGGAGGGGGCATGAGTACTGGTTTGGCTGGGTGAGATGCCTCTGGCAAGTGTATGTCCTCTCACCTAACCAAGTGGATAATAACGTTTAGGACTGCTAAATCCAATAGACGGCACTAGAGCTTCTTGCTGAAGAAGCTATTTGCATATTTAAATTTCCCAGAGAAGGATTGCAGGGCCTAAGGCTGGGGTCACACGTAGCGATGCACCAATGATCCTACCAGCGATCCGACCTGACAGGGATCGTTGGTGCGTCACTACATGGTCGCTGTTGAGCTGTCAATCAGGCAGATCTCACCAGCGACCAGCCATCAGCAACCAGCAACTCATGTAACGATCCTGTGCTTGGTAACCAGGGTAAATATTGGGTAACTAAGCAAAGCACTTTGCTTAGTTACCCGATATTTACCCTGGTACCAGCGTACACCGCTTACAGGCTGCCAGCGCTGGCTCCCTGTATACGTAGCTAGGGTACACATCGGGTTACTAAGCAAAGCGCTTTGCTTAGTTACCCGATATTTACCCTGGTTACCAGCGTACACTGCTTACACAGTCGGTGCTCGTTGGTCTCCAGCCGTTAAACACGCCGATGTGTGCTGCACAGCGGGAGACCAACAAGCAAAAAATGGACAGCCTGAGTGGAATAGGGTCGCCCACTTGGGGGGTTGGTTAAGGGGAGGTCAGGAGTGCCTGGAGTAGGCCAGTGTAGTGTTGGAGGTGAAGGAGAGAGGAGGTCAGGAGCTGGGCTCCTTGGAAATAACTAGGTGGCAGATGGTAGTCTGGGCCTAGTAGGAGCTGGACCCCCGATTGCAGAGGATCGTGAAAGGGGCACAGAACTGTCGAGGAGGACAGTCGGCGGCCTTGTACCATCACCGGGCTGGGACTAGGGCACGACGGGGTACGTGGACCCTAGGTCAGGGAGTAGCTTCAGGCACCCTGACAATTTACCCGACGAGAATGCAACCTTCAAAATCCGTTCTTCACCCGCTCCAAAATTGGGGTACTAGCGCAACGAGGAGGATAGGATCATCAGGCAACAGCAGCAGAAACGGGACCCAAACGTGCTCCCTCTCAGAGGCAGCAGTGTCCAGAACTTTGGTTTACCAAGTTGTCGGTGTCAGCTTTATGGACTGAGTGAGTACGCAAGTGACCCCTACCTCCCCAACGGCACGTCCCGCCACCATCACAGAGTCCCGGGGCATACCCCTACCCGTGGAGGGGCTAAACACCTGGCTGCCCACTCCATCGCCACCAGGTACTCCCAGCTGCAGCGGTGGTACTCCACCTTGCCGCGCACCACGGGAGGTGTCACAAACTTTAAATACACAATCCCCTGTAAATACTCCCTTTATTTGAGTGGCCGCACGACCCCCGGGTCCGGACGCTCCTCGAGCCACCGTGAATCCGAGCAGCCCGGCTACTGACGTGGGGGCGGCACAATAACACTCGGCTCACACTCGCAGCAGAGCAGGAGCCAAGCATCATTAGCATATCACATACGATGCTCTCGCTTCAGATGGCATATGCTCGTGTGTCCCCAGCCTTAGGGCTGGTTCACACTAAACGACAGCGACAACGAGGTCGCTGTTACGTCACCATTTTCTGTGACGTAACAGCGACCTTGTAAGTCGCTGTTATGATCGCTGCTTAGCTGTCAAACACAGCAGCCGAAGCAGCGATCATAACCGCGAGAGCAGGGAGCCGCGCACACTGCTTAGCACTGGCTCCTTGCTCTCCTAGCTACAGCACACATTGGGTTAATTAACCCGATGTGTACTGCAGCTACATGTGCACAGAGCAGGGAGCTGCGCACACTGCTTAGCGCTGGCTCCCTGCTCTCCTAGCTACAGCACACATCGGGTTAATTAACCCGATGTGTACTGCAGCTACATGTGCAGAGAGCCGGAGCCGGCAGCACAGGCAGCATGAGAGCTGCGGAGGCTGGTAACTAAGGTAAATATCGGGTAACCACCTTGGTTACCCGATGTTTACCCTGGTTACAGCTTACCGCAGCTGCCAGATGCCGACTCCTGCTCCCTGCTCGCTTCATTCGTCGCTCTCTCGCTGTCACACTCAGCGATCTGTGTGTCACAGCGGGAGAGCGCCTTTGAAGAAAACGAACCAGGGCTGTGTGTAACGAGCAGCGATCTCGCAGCAGGGGCCAGATCGCTGCTCAGTGTCACACACAGCGAGATCGCTAATGAGGTCACTGTTGCGTCACCAAAACCGTGCCGTAGCAGCGATTTCGGTAGCAATCTCGCTATGTGTGAAGCACCCCTTAGAGGTGTTACGTGCCGAGTTGGCTTGATATCTAATTTTAGAAGATTCTGAATTAATATAAGTGAGTCCCTATTTATAGTTTTTATATCTTGGTTAGAATGGAGAGCAGTTGTAGAATGCATCGGGCACTTTAGGATTTGTCCTCTCCATACTACACAGTCAACCCACTGATTTCAACTGGAACTGTGTAACACATCATTAGCCTTTTGGTGGCGCTGCAGGAAAACTGAAGTCCCATTTCAGGTTTTCCCACAGATTTTAGATTTTTGCTGATAGTAATCTGCTTATTGTGAAGTCTTTTGGTGCAAAGTGGTCTACCTCATACATACTGCAATAGAGGATAAAGGAGCACAGCAGAAAACTCCTAATGGTATAGTAATTTAGATGCTTTGAATACCAAATTACAGATTTCTTTTTATTTATTGTTTGTTTGCTTCGTAACTGCAAAGCTCAGCTACTTAGTCTGTCAGTCTTCTAGCTGAGTTTCCTTCAAAACAGTTACACAACTGTGAGAAATTCTGATGGCTGTCTCTACGAGGGGCTGCTGATAAGTCTTTGGTTTTACCCAGAAATAAATGAGAGAGGATGATGAAACTTCACATTTAATCCACATACTCTCCACTGATGTCAACACACTTCTTGCATCAATATTCCAAGTTCTATAAGCCTAGCAAAAAGATGGATTTCAGTTGTGCCTCAAACCAGGCATCCATAGCAGCCATGGCATCAGAAATGGTGTGAAATTTGGTACCCTTGAGGTGTTTCGTCAGGTTTGGAGGCAGATGATAGTCAGAGGGAGCTAGATCTGGTGAATAAGGTGGGTGGTCAACCAGCTGGAAGCCCAGCTCTGCCAGTTTTGCCGTGGTCGCTTGTGTAGTGTGAGCGGAGACGTCTTGCAGGAAAAAGATTCATTTGGCAGGTTGACGCATCTTTTGGTCTTTAGAGCTACTTTCAATTGGTCCAAAAGCTCAATGTACTACGTTGTATTGATGGTGGAACCCTTTTGAAGGTAGTCCACAAGCAGTATGCTCTCCTTATCCCAGAACACAGACGCCATCACCTTAGGAACTGAGTTTTGCACCCTGAACTTCTTTGGACGAGGAGAACGACTGTACCTCCATTCTTTTGACTGCTCCTTTTTTTCAGAGTCATGCAAAAAAATCCAGGTCTCAATCGTACTGACCAGTCTATCCAGAAACTTCTAATCAGTCCAGAAACGCTGACAAATGGATTGGGAAGTTTTCACTCGCATGCTTCTCTGATCTGTTGTCAAACATTTGAGGACCCACTTTGCAGATAGCTTCCTCATGTCCAAATGTTCATAGATAATGACACAAACACGTAGTGTTAAGGACAAGATTATGAACTATTAGGAGTATATATGAAGATATCCAAAAGCCAGGATTTAAGATGCTGTTTCAGACTGTGTACCCCACCTAGTTCTGCATTTGGACATAAGACTCAGACAGTCTGGGCTATTCATGTGATGAGTGAATCATGCTGACATTGCTTAATATAAATGAGGAAGCAAGCACATTACATTATATTGTATATCACAGAATAAGCTGTTATACTTTATCCAATAGGAGACGTGTTACGTATTTTTGGCACCTAGCCAATAACTCCGTTTAAATGTTTGTCCAACTTCCGGAATAAATCAGTCTTATTCATATCCGAGTACGTCTCTGGTGTGTGTGAAAGAGAGTAGTATGCATGCTACCACAAGTGACTCATAATTTGGACTGCAGACAGTTTAAGAGGGATGCATGACTAGATTGCATCAACGTAAATTTATGGCCAACGTTAACAGTGGCACCCAACGAACCTTAGGACGGAGCTCTGGATGGCGGACAGCCGTGCTGACACCTTGATTTGAACGTGTCACAATCCATGTCACTCCCTCCCAGGCCTCTTCAGACGCCATTTTTTGGCCAACACCTACTTCCTCTTTTAGCGGCTGTTTCTTATCGGTAATTATCTTTAGCGGCCGTTTTAACTCAGACACTACATAGTTCATCTTTTGACGCCATTTTAGTCCAGCTGACACCCAGTTCCCCATTTTTGTTTCAGCAGCCAAAGCCACTGCTCTGTTTATTGCTGATGCAGCAGAGGGACTGCAGAGGGGGGACATAGGGACCTGAAACACACACTCCGTTTTTGGTCATATATGCAGTTGTGTCCCATTGTGTTCCCAATAATGAACCTTAGCAGAGGTTATTGCTGATAGTCCTGTGGAAACCTTTTCCCTTCACTTTTGCATGTTTGTTTTTGCTGTATCTAGTATACAGTTTAGTACACCATATAGACTGCTCACTATTAGTCCTGGTGGACGGTGAATATTTTTCTGCCTATGGCAGTTGCTGCTTAGCCTAGTTTGAGATATTCTCACTTGTATGTTATCCTGCCTGGTATCTTGCACAAGAGTTCCCTGATAGAGAGGGTGGAGGATCATGTGGTCCCAAGGGGACATTGATCATCAGGAGTTGGCATATATTAGGGTTTTTGTTAGCAGCACCCAGTACTCCTTTGTGTCTTGGTTTGCAGGGTCTGACAGGAGATAGGGATACGCTGGAGGCCCGACCCTGACCACCATCAGGTCTACCGTCGGGATGAGGGAGAGTGCAAGGCCCCCAGTTACAGGGTCTGCACAGGAGAGGTAGAGTAGATACACTCCACTGCTTTTTCCTAGTTGTGTATATTTAGTCAGGGGGTGCTGCTTGGTAGTTTCCAAACCCTCTTGTGCTCTTTTCTCTTTCCCCGGGGTTTTAGGGAGTCTTAGTTTTTAGAATTTCAGTGTTCTCCTGACCCCAAAGTTACACCCATTGCTCTTTCTTACAAACCTGGGTATAGTCCTTTGTATCAGGTCTCCGAGAGCCCACATGCAAACTACAGCTCGTAAGGACCAAGACATCCTCCTTCAAGTGGCAAGATGTCTGGAGATGAATCTAGCAGCTTACAAGATCACCCCACATACAGATGTGCAGCAGTCACAGTCACCTGAGTTACAGTCAGTCACCTGAAGAGTATCATCACGTTATCGCCAGCCCAGAAGTCATTCTACCTGTTTGCCATGGAGGAAGACAGCAGCCCTTTGACTACTACTACTCAGCCAGATTGAACACCTACCTAAAGCACCTGTGACAAACTGCTCCCTGACAAAGTCACCATCTCCCGGTGTGGGGTCCTTTAATCCTGCTAAACCTCTCCCTCTTCCAAGGGGGGAGGAGTGTCCCACCTCTGACACCTTGGTGGAAGAGGTAGTCGACTCTGGCATAGCTGAGGAAACTCCGGATTCAATATAGTGACGGATACACCTTTGGACCCTGACTTAACCCCTTTGCGGATGGGTCAAGATGTGCATCAAGAAGACGGTTCCACATGGGTATGGTGCTGGTGGCAGAAGACGCTGTGGTGATAGGGCAGTCGCTACCCGCATGCCTGTCTGTGAAGAAGCAGATGTATGTGCTCTCGCTGAAGCCTGCAAGATGGCAGCCAGCATCTACTCTGTATGGAAGACAAGAGACTTGATCACTGCCAATGGAACTGTACGCCGCCATGAGGCCATAGAAGAATGGATGGAAGCTTTGCTATTGCCAGACAGAGTCACGGTGAGCAGGGTTGAGGCCTACATTGGAGGAGTCAAGGGAAGCAGTAAGAAGTGCCCTCACTGACAGAACATCCAAAGAAGCCCCAAGACCACTTACCAAAGAAACAGTCAGTCAATCTGTGCTTTTCGAATGACCCCTATGTGAAGAAGAAAGGAAAGATGGAAAGTCTTGAGAAAATGTTGTCCTGACTCTACAAGAGCAAGTTTCAGAAGAAGAAGAGGACTGAGATAGGGTGCAACTGTGGGCTCCCGGAGACCATAGAAAGTGGCTAGTGACCTGCTTTCACTGCCAGCCAAAGAGATATGGCAGGCCTTAGACACAGAACTGACTCTACACACCCCATACCAGCCACAGAATAGAGGGAAGGTTGGGAGGATGGGGCAGTGTAGAAAGCAAGGGCATGAGTCTTCCCCTTGAATTGTTCAGTGTCAGACACACCCCAGCAGGGACCACTAGGTTGAGACCCTATGAAGTCCTGTTTAGAAGTACCCCCAGATACTTCAACTAAGCTTGTTGTTTGTTTAACTAAGGGCGGCTTTGCACGTTGCGACATTGCACGTGCGATGTCGATGGGGTCAAATCGAAAGTGACGCACATCCGGCGTCGCAGTCGATATCGCAACGTGTAAAACCTTTTTGATACGATGAACGAGCGCAAAAGTGTCGTTATCGTATCATCGCTGCAGCCTCCGACATTTCCATAATACCGGTGCAGCGACAGGTGCGATGTTGTTCCTCGCTCCTGCGGCAGCACACATCGCTGTGTGTGAAGCCGCAGGAGCGAGGAACTTCACCTTACCTGCCGCCGGCTGCAATGAGAAGGACGGAGGTGGGCGGGATGTTTACATCCTGCTCATCTCCACCCCTCCACTTCAATTGGCCGCCTGCCGTGTGACGTCGCTGTGACGTCGCACGACCCGCCCCCTTAGGAAGGAGGCGGGTCGCCGGCCAGAGGGACGTCGCACGGCAGGTATGTGCGTGTGAAGCTGCCGTAGCGATAATAATCGCTACGGCAGCTTTCACTAGATATTGTACGTGCGATGGGGGCGGGACTATCGCTGCAGCATCGGTAACACATTGTTACTGATGTCGCAGCGTGCAAAGCCCGCCTAAACATTTGCCTAATATACGTTTTTGAGTTTTCTCCTCCAGAGCCAACCAGATCTAGATTTTTCTCTTTTCTTTTTCTCTCTCTCTCTTTTTCTCTCTCTTTTCCTCTCTTTCTCTCTCTTTCCTCAATCTTTCTCTCTCTTCCTCTCTTCTCAATCTTTCTCTCTCTTCTCAATCTTTCTCTCTCTCTCTCTTCCTCTCTCTTCTCTCACTTTTTTCTTTCGGACGAGGATCCATGCATTCCACAACAAAGAGATATCGGACCTGAGACCAGGAGATGGCTGTCTTCCCTCTTCTACCCGATACTTTGTGCCAGGACGATGATATCTAAGCATGTGGACCAGAAGACGACTGTGCATCCCACCTTTGATAATGTCCCACCATTACCGTCTGAGGACTGAGGAGCATGAGACTTTGGTTGAAACCAACCCTGATAAATATTAGCCAATTAGAGGACTACTGCCACGTTCCCCCTTCCTGAATAACGTGTGCCAGCGTAACATAGCCATGAGGACAGTCTAGAGAATACGGTCAGGATCTGGCTTCCTATGCATAGTCTGTTGGGTGGGGAGATTCATCCACAAGGGATGGTGTATCTCGTATGTGAGTGAGGTAACCATCAGCATTAGGACAGATCAATAGACCTGGGAAAGTAAGGAAAGACTTTTGGCTATCTCCAAAGGGGGGGGACTGTTAAGGACAAGATTATGAACTATTAGGAGTATATATGAAGATATCCAAAAGCCAGGATTTAAGATGCTGTTTCAGACTGTGTACCCCACCTAGTTCTGCATTTGGACATAAGACTCAGACAGTCTGGGCTATTCATGTGATGAGTGAATCATGCTGACATTGCTTAATATAAATGAGGAAGCAAGCACATTACAGTATATTGTATATCACAGAATAAGCTGTTATACTTTATCCAATAGGAGACGTGTTACGTATTCTTGGCACCTAGCCAATAACTCCGTTTAAATCTTTGTCCAACTTCCGGAATAAAACAGTCTTACTTTCTATTCATATCCGAGTACGTCTCTGGTGTGTGTGAAAGAGAGTGGTATGCATGCTACCACAAGTGACTCATAATTTGGACTGCAGACAGTTTAAGAGGGATGCATGACTAGATTGCATCAACGTAAATTTATGGCCAACATTAACAGTAGTATACAGTGCCTACAAGTAGTATTCAACCCCCTGCAGATTTAGCAGGTTTACACATTCAGAATTAACTTGGCATTGTGACATTTGGACTGTAGATCAGCCTGGAAGTGTGAAATGCACTGCAGCAAAAAAGAATGTTATTTCTTTTTTTTTTTTTTTTTTTTTAAATTGAGAAAAGTTTATTCAGAGGGTCATTTATTATTCAACCCCTCAAACCACCAGAATTCTGTTTGGTTCCCCTAAAGTATTAAGAAGTATTTCAGGCACAAAGAACAATGAGCTTCACATGTTTGGATTAATTATCTCTTTATCCAGCCTTTTCTGACTAATTAAGACCCTCCCCAAACTTGTGAACAGCACTCATACATGGTCAACATGGGAAAGACAAAGGAGCATTCCAAGGCCATCAGAGACAAGATCGTGGAGGGTCACAAGGCTGGAAAGGGGTACAAAACCCTTTTCAAGGAGTTGGGCCTACCTGTCACTGTTGGGAGCATCATCCGGAAGTGGATGGCTTATGGAACTACTGTTAGCCTTCCACGGCCTGGACAGCCTTTGAAAGTTTCCTCCCGTGCCGAGGCCAGCCTTGTCCGAAGAGTCAAGGCTAACCCAAGGACAACAAGGAAGGAGCTCCGGGAAGATCTCATGGCAGTGGGGACATTGGTTTCAGTCAATACCATAAGTAACGTACTCCACCGAAATGGTCTCCATTCCAGACGAGCCCGTAAGGTACCTTTTACTTTCAAAGCGTCATGTCAAGGCTCGTCTACAGTTTGCTCATGATCACTTGGAGGACTCTGAGACAGACTGGTTCAAGGTTCTCTGGTCTGATGAGACCAAGATCGAGATCTTTGGTGCCAACCACACACGTGACGTTTGGAGACTGCATATGACCCCAAGAATACCATCCCTACAGTAAAGCATGGTGGTGGCAGCATCATGGTGTGGGGCTGTTTCTCAGCCAAGGGGCCTGGCCATCTGGTCCGCATCCATGGGAAGATGGATAGCACGGCCTACCTGGAGATTTTGGCCGAACCTCCACTCCTCCATCAAGGATCTTAAGATGGGTCGTCATTTCATCTTCCAACAAGACAACAACCCAAAGCACACAGCCAAGAAAACCAAGGCCTGGTTCAAGAGGGAAAAAAATCAAGGTGTTGCAGTGGCCTAGTCAGTCTCCTGACCTTAACCCAATTGAAAACTTGTGGAAGGATTTCAAGATTAAAGTCCACATGAGACACTCAAAGAACCTAGATAACTTGGAGAAGATCTGCATGGAGGAGTGGGCCAAGATAACTCCAGAGACCTGTGCCGGCCTGATCAGGTCTTATAAAAGACGATTATTAGCTGTAATTGCAAACAAGGGTTATTCCACAAAATATTAAACCTAGGGGTTGAATAATAATTGACCCACACTTTTATGTTGAAAATTTATTAAAATTTAACAGAGCAACATAACTTGGTGGTTTGTAAGATTTATGCATCTGTTAATAAATCCTGCTCTTGTTTGAAGTTTGCAGGCTCTAACTTATTTGCATCTTATCAAACCTGCTAAATCTGCAGGGGGTTGAATACTACTTGTAGGCACTGTATAAGCATTGTGCATAGTATTTACTACATATTTAAGACACTGCAATGCAAAGTGCAAAATTTGTGTTAATATTCTTTAGCATAAAGACAGGCTACGGATGTAAAAATCGTGTTGATGCTCAATTTCCGCTGCAATTTTTCTCTCACATAGATGAGATTCTGAAAAATATTCACATTGCCGGTCCTATAGATTGCACAGATATTCTGTCTAGAAAATCCCTGCTCATCTGACCCACATGAATGTACCTTCTTGTAGTTTGTTAAATGACTTTCCTAACACTTAGCGCAAAAGATTTTATTTCTTTTTAAATTGGCAGACCGTAGAAAAAATGTTGCTGATACTTCTGATACGCATCCCCCTCCCCCCAGATACTCAGGCATCAGGGCTAATGTGCAATTATTAGCACTAAGCGCTCAATAACTGGTGCGGTGGGAGCATTTTGTCTGCCAAGTGCCATTTGGATATTTCCACCATCATTCGGGACCAGCAAAATTAACAACTTAAAAATTATCCTACTATACTTTGTCAAACAATTAACTCTCCCCTAATGTGATGGCTGGAATTGTTTCTCTTTGGAGTGGCTTTGATGTTTGGTGCTATTATTGTTGTTGCTTCTCACAACAGCTTTTCCAGGTTTTCATCGGTCTGCTGCGCAGTCAACTCTTTGTGATAATAAGTTTTGTAATACAATATATACTGTACATTATGTAATATATACTGTACATTACATAGGAGATGCCAGGACTGCTGTACATACATCCCAGGAGATGCTGGGGTTGGAGAATATACATCACAGGAGACATGGGGGCTGCAGTAGATACATCACAGGAGACACTAGGACATACATATCACAGGAGAGGGCTGGATATATACATCACAGCGGGGGGCTGGGACATATACGTACATCACTGGGGAGTACTATATAAATATAAATCTCTGGGGAGAGTGGGGGCATATACATCACTAGGGAGGGCTGGGGGAATATACACAATGGGGAGGGCTGGGGACATATACATCACTGGGGATCCTGTGAGCATATACAGAACTGGGTAAACTGGAGGCATATACATCACTGGCGAAATATAGATCATTGGGGATGGCTGGGAGCATATACTGTACATCACTGAAGAGGCTGGGGGCATATACTTCACTGTGGAATCTGTGGGCATATACAGCACTGGGTAAGGCTGGAGACATCACTGGGGAGGACAAAGGGCATATACATCACTGGGAAGTTCTGGTTCATATATATCACTGGGGAGGGCTGGGGGAATACACATAATTGAAGAGGCCTGGGGGCATATACATCACTGGAGAGCGCTGGTGCATATACAGTACAGATCAAAAGTTTGGACAACCCTTCTCATTCAAAGAGTTTTCTTTATTGTCATGACTCTGAAAATTGTAGATTCACATTAAAGGCATCAAAGCTATGAATTAACACATGTGGAATGAAATACTTAACAAAAAAGTGTGAAACAACTGAAATATGTCTTATATTCTAGGTTCTTCAAAGTAGCCACCTTTTGCTTTGATTACTGCTTTGCACACTCTTGGCCTTCTCTTGATGAGCTTCAAGAGGTAGTCATCGGAAATGGTCTTCCAACAGTCTTGAAGGAGTTCCCAGAGATGCTTTTGCCTTCACTGTGCAGTTTAGCTCACCCCAAACCATCTTGATTGGGTTCAGGTCTGATGACTGTGGAGGCCAGGTCATCTGGCGTAGCACCTCATCACTCTCCTTATTATTCAAATAGCCCTTACACAACCTGGATATGTGTTTAGGGTCATTGTCCTGTTGAAAAATAAATGATGGTCTAACTAAACGCAAACCGGATGGAATAGCATGCCGCTGCAAGATTCTGTGGTAGCCATGCTGGTTTAATATGCCTTCAATTTTGAATAAATCCCTAACAGTGTCACAAGCAAAGCACCCACACACCATCACACCTCCTCCTCCATTCTTCACGATGGGAATCATGCATGTAGAGTCCATCCGTTCACCTTTTCTGCGTCGCACAAAGACACAGTGGTTTGACCCAAAGATCTCAAGTTTGGACTCATCAGACCAAAGCACAGAATTCCACTGGTCTAATGTCCATTCCTTGTGTTCTTTAGGCCAAACAAGTCTCTTCTGCTTGTTGCCTGTCCTTAGCAGTGGTTTCTTAGCAGCTATTTTACCATGAAGGCCCGCTGCACATAGTTTCCTCTTAACAGTTGTTCTAGAGATGTGTCTGCTGCTAGAACTCTGTGTGGCATTGACCTGGTCTCTAATCTGAGCTGCTGTTAACCTGCGATTTCTGAGGCTGGTGACTCGGATAAACTTATCCTCTGCAGCAGAGGTGACTCTTGGTCTTCCTTTTCTGGGGGCGGTCCTCATGTGAGCCAGTTTCTGTGTAGGATTTGATGGTTTTTGCCACTGCACTTGGGGACACTTTCAAAGTTTTCCCAATTTTTCGGACTGACTGACCTTCATTTCTTAAAGTAATGATGGGCACTCGTTTTTCTTTACTTAGCTTCTTTTTTCTTGCCAATTCGACAACAACAGTCTATTCAGTAGGCCTATCAGCTGTGTATCCACCAGACTTCTGCACAACACAAGTGATGGTTCCAACCCCATTTATAAGGCAAGAAATCCCAATTATTAAAACTGACAGGGCACACCTGTGAATTGAAAACCATTTCCAGTGACTACCTCTTGAAGCTCATCAAGAGAATGCCAAGTGTGTGCAAAGCAGTAATCAAAGCAAAAGGTGGCTACTTTGAAGAACCTAGAATATAAGACACATATTTTCAGTTCTTTCACAATTTTTTGTTAAGCATTTCATTCCACATGTGTTAATTCATAGTTTTGATGCCTTCAATGTGAATCTACAATTTTCAGAGTCAGGAAAATAAAGAAAACTCTTTAAATGAGAAGGTGTGTCCAAACGTTTGGTCTGTACTGTATATCACTGGAAAGTGCTGAGGGAATATACATCACTGGGGAGGGTTGGGGGCATATACACCACTGGGGAAGGTGGGGGCTGTAGCAGGGAAGTAAATTGTGAATATAATTTCTCTTGTGCTGAATGGGGGAGGGTAGCACACACAGAAGATTGTCTTTTACCCTCAGCCAGGTTGGGGGAAGTCTCCAACACCTGGCTATACACATGCCCCCATGACATCACAGGTTACAGCCAATGATAGGGCTAAATGAATCTTGGTCACAAGCCCTATATTAAGCTGACCTCTCACCCCCCCCACCCTCTCTCTCTCTCTCTTTTCTTCCCTGGATGGTCACACAAAAGGATGACTGAGTACCCCTCATATAGGGATAGATAGTATCATATTGTTGGGTGGGCTGTGACTGTGTGAGTGCCATAGTGGGTGGTATGTAACTGTGGGTTTTATAGTAAAGTATTTACTGGTGTTTTATTGTATTGTATGTGTATATAATTTAGTATATGGTTTCCATAGTGATTACATGTGCTAGAATTATTTAATATATTAAGTGCAGCCTTCTTAGTTGTTAATAAACTTGTTATATTTTATTATTACAACAAAGTGACTCTGAGTATATGCTTGATTGGGATGCACCAGGTATATAGGGCAAAGCAGAATAAGGCAATAGAAACAGAGAAATTATTACCCTTGGGAATATATACAGCATATTTGTGATATTGGGAATAGATCCTTTGTGATAGTAAAGAGACAAAGGTCTTTTACACCATTTGCACAACAATAGTTGGGGTGTTGGTGTTGTGCTTTTATCCCCCCTTTAACAATGTCCCCTTTTCCAGGGGCATATACAGTTGAAACCAGAAGTTTACCTACAGTATACTATCTAAAAAGACACATATGCATGTTTTTCTCACTAACTGACATGAAATTGTAATAAACTTTTCCCGTTTTAGGTCAATTAGGAACCAAAATTATTTACGCTATATCTGTAAAATGCCAGAATAATGAGAGAGAGAATGTTTTAAGCCATTTTTATTACTTTCTGCAAAGTTAAGTTTCCATAAATTTCATTAGTATTTGGTATCATTGCTCAAACATTTTGGATGTCCTTCCTCAAGCTTCTCACAATAGTTGGTAGGAATTTGGGCCCATTGCTCTTTCTAGAACTGGTGTAACTGAGCCATGTTTGTAAGTCACCTTGCTCGCACCTGCCTTTTCAGCTTTGTCCATAAATTTTCCATAGGATTGAGATCAGGGCCTTTTGATGGCCACTCCAGAACATTGACTTTGTTACCCTTAAGCCTCTTTGTAACCAGTTTAGCAGTATGCTTCTGGTCATTGTCTATTTGGAAGACCCATTTCCGCCAAAGCTTTAAGTTCCTGGCTGATGTCTTGAGATATTGAATCAGTATTGCCACATAATATTCTTTTCTCATGATGCCATCTATTTTGTGAAGTGCACCAGTCCCTCCTGCAGCAAAACAACCCCACAACATGATACTGCCAACCCCCATGTTTCACAGTTGGGATGGTGTTCTTAGGCTTCCAAGCTTCTCCCTTTTTCCTCCAAATGCAACAATGGTCATTATGGCCAAACAGTTCAGTTTTAGTTTAGTCAGACCATAGGACATGTCAAAATGAAGGTCTGTGTTCCTCTGTGCAGTTGCAAATATTAATTTGGCCTTTTTTATGTTTCATTTGGAGTTATAGCTTCTTCCTGGCAGAGTGGACTTTCAGCTCATAATATAGCTCTTGTTTCTCTGTGGATAATGACACAATTTTACCAGCTCCCGCCAGCAACTTCAGAAGGTCTTTTGCTTTTGTTCTTGGATTGAAATTCACATGTCTGATCAAAGCACGTTCATCTCTGGTACACAGAACCCATCTTTCTGAAAGATATGATGGCTGGACATTTCCATCTTGTTTGTACTTGCGTATAATTGTTTGTACAGATGAACGAGGCACCTTCAGGTATCTGGAAATTGCACCCAAGGATGAGCCAGACTTGTGTAAGTCCACAATTCTCTTCCTGAGATCTTGGCTGATTTCCTTTGACTTTCCCATGATGCTACACAAAGACGCAGTGTGTTTCAGGTGTGCATTAAAATACATCCACAGGTGAGTCTCTAATTAACTGAAATGTTGCCAATAAACCTATCAGAAGCTTCCAAAAACATGACCTCATCATATGGGCTGTCCCATATTGTTTAAAGGCATAGTAGTCTTAAGCCTGCTTTACATGGTACGATCTATCGTGCAATTTCACGATCGATCGTACCCGCCCCCGTCGTTTGTGCGTCATGGGCAATTAGTTGCCTGTGGTGCACAAAGTCGTTAACCCCCATCACACGCACTTACCTGCTGTGCGACGTCGATGTGGGCGGCGAACATCCTCTTCCTGAAGGGGGAGGGATGTTCGGTGTCACAGCAACGTCACACAGCGGCCGGCCAATAGAAGCGGAGGGGCAGAGATGAGCGGAACGTAAAAATCCCGCCCACCTCCTTCCTTTCGCATAGCCGGTGGGTGCCGCGGGATGGAGGTAAGCTGCTGTTCATCATTCCCGGGGTGTCACACGGAGCGGTGTGTGCTACCCTGGGAACGATGAGCAGCCGGCGCCATTTTAATTAAACGAGATTATGAAACCTAGCGACGAGTACACGACTCACGACTTGTGAGCGATACTGCGTTGCTTGGTGGTGTCACACAGCCTGACATTGCAAGCGATGCAGGATGTGCGTCACAAAAACCGTGACCCCAACGATCTATCGCACGATCTACATGGCTGGTTCCCACCGTGAAGCATGGAGGAGGAGGTGTGATGGTGTAGGGGTGCTTTGCTGGTCACACTGTTGGGGATTTATTCAAAATTGAAGGCATACAGAACCAGCATGGCTACCACAGCATCTTGCAGCGGCGTGCTATTCCATCCGATTTGCATTTAGTTGGACCATCATTTATTTTTCAACAGGACAATGACCCCAAACACACTTCCAGGCTGTGTAAGGGCTATTTTACTAAGAAGGAGAGTGATGGGGTGCTACGCCAGATGACCTGGTCTCCACAGTTACCAGACCTGAACCCAATCGAGATGGTTTGGGCTGAGCTAAACCCCAGAGTGAAGGCAAAAGGGCCAACATGTGCTAAGCATCTCTGGGAACTCCTTCAAGACTGTTGGAAAACCATTTCCGGAGACTACCTCTTGAAGCTCATCAAGAGAATGCCAAGAGGGTGCAAAATAGTAATGAAAGCAAGAGGTGGCTACTTTGAAGAACCTAGAATATAAGACATATTTTCAGTTGTTTCACACTTTAAGTATTTCATTCCACACGTTTTAATTCATAGTTTTGATGCCTTCAGTGTGAATCTACAATTTTCAGAGTCCTGAAAATAAGAAAACTCTTTCAATGAGAAGGTGTTTCCAAACTTTTGGTCTATATAAAATCACTTGGGTCCTATACAGCAGTGGGGCTGTCACTGCTCTCTTCAATCATGGGACGGGACCATGAAGCACCCCACGGGGCCGGGGTCGTACTCATCACTGGGCCGGTGATGAAGCAGGGTCTTGGGGATGTCACGGAGGCCTGGCCCGGCTTCGAGGCCCCGAGGTGTCAACTAAGGGATGAAGGGTAAAATGGTGGGGATGTTGGGAGTAGTTGTCTCGTGACGCCACCAATGGTGTGTGGCCAGGGATTAGTCGCTGCTCCAGGTGCTGTCCTCTTGGGCGGATGGTAATGCAGCTCAGATGGTTCAGCTCCCCACAGATAGAGCCAGGCCCCAGGGGAGGATGATGGGGGGTGGTAGTGGCCATTAGCGCCGGAGCACGGGGCGCCGGCAATGATGGGCTGACACAGTGGAAACAGTTACCGGTCTTTTACTCACTGTTAAGTTGCCACCTTCGGAGTGCCGATGTCCGCCGTGATGGGCCCCAGCCGATCCCGAATAGTTCGGAGGCCACCACCGGTGTTGTGGAGTGGGAGACCTTCCTTACTGCACTCTTTAGTGTGGATCCCCGTGACTTGAAGTTACTTAGGGACCCCAGTTCTGTGTTTAAGTTTCCGTCCCGTATAGCAGGCGGCGCGAATCCTTTGTAGGGACTGACCGTGATCATGACTCCTGGTTCTATGTGCTGCTGTGCCCCGGGCTCTTGTGTTGATCAGAGAGACGTAAAATCCCCTGTCCAGCAGATTCTGATGGCAGAACTTGAAGTGTACGCCACCCTAGGACTCTGCAAACTGAACTGCGCTGGTCCCGAGGGAGCAATTAAGCTTTCCCCTCAGTTACCATTATTGCTCCTGTGTTCCACAGCTCCACTGGTAATCTCCTAATCTCTTCTCTCCCTGAAGGTGTTCTTAAGCACTCCCTTCAGCTAGTCCCGAGAGAGCTCTTACGCACTCCTCTTGGTGACCGTGTTCCCGACTCTTCTCAGTCTGTAACTGTTCTGACCTAAATGTCTGTGTGTTCTCTCACTTCCCCAGGGCTGCCCCCACCTTCCTGATGACTCACCAGTGGTTGAGAAAGTCCCGTTGCTATGGTGACCACCTTTAGCCCAGTTCCAGTGGGAAAGCACCTAAAGTGTGTGTTGTGTAAGTGATAAACACCAGCGGCTAACCTCTTCCTTACCCAAGAGGAGTACTGCACCTTAAGTGAGATGCAATACCCTGTGGCGACTGAAGCCTCAGGGGCGCCACAACCACATTCCACCCACAAAGTACATCCTCATGCTGGCACTGGTGGTGGTGCGTGGGTTTCCTCCGGGTACTCCGGTTTCCTCCCACACTCCAAAGACATACAGATAGGGACTTTAGATTGTGAGCCCCAATAGGGACAGTGTTCCTGATGTATGTAAAGCGCTGCGGAATATGTTAGCGCTATAGAAAAATAAAAATTTAATATAGAGACAGAGACTCTAATTTCAATTATGTGGTTTTGATAATTTTCTGATGATAAAACAGTGATTTTATCACTGGAGGAACAGTAAATCTGCTAACATATAATCCTCCATATTCATGAGCTCTGTATGAGCCCTCCCCACCACTGATTGGCAGCGTTCTGTGTACATAGCCAGAAAGCTGACAATCAGTGGTGTGGGCAGGGGTTATACAGAGCTCAGCGTTTAGACAACTTAGAGATCTACAGCGGATCAAACTGTGATTTTATAAAAACTACTGCATGCAGTCTGGTAGGAGATACATTGATGGAAGAAGTGTCTCGGCCGCAACATCATGCAAATCTCAGTGACAGATTCCCTTCAAGTGTATAATATCTCTGCTTGCGTATTTCTATATCAGTATGTTAAACACAGTACACACATCTTGTATCAAAGGATGTATGTGGTTCTACAATAGAGCTGTCATCACTGACAGCTGTTACTTGTGGATATCTGAATACTTTTCTAAACTAGTCAAAATAGTTCCTGATATTCGTATCTGACTGAGTGGCGAGCAAACTCCGGGCATAGATGAATAATTACTGAGATGAGTTAAAGGGAATCTGTAGCAGGATTTCACACTCCAAATTATGTGCACATGTAGCTCTTTCAAAGACAAGTCCAACAATATCATTACATGGACAATCCATTATTCCATTACTGAGACGTTGGCATTTCAATTGATTTGTAATTGGCTATGGGAGATCTGAAGCCTCTGTCACTCCAGTTCTATTCCCCACCCAGCGCCCTCTCCTCCAGCTTGACTGATGGCTCCTTTATCGGAAGTCCCAAAGCCTAAAGTCTTTCAGGTAGACAGTAGAAGGCGGTGTTGCCAACTTGACTTTTGAATTTTTTCCTGATGGCATACTAAAAAAATCACAAACCGACAATGTTTTATACTGACACATTGTAAAACCATAATAAATCATTATCATTATAAGTGATCTGTGTCTACAGCCCGTAATTTTGATATGAGGACATCACCTGCCCTCACTGTGAACTGTAAAGTGATAATTGCAATCAAAATGTTCTGTATAAGTTTTTTCAGCTTAGAAAAAAAAGTCACAGACGCCTTACTTTTTACTTTTTTTTTTTTTAGGGACAGGGCAAAAAAGTGCCCTATATTTACAGACTGTTCTGAAACTTCTGAATTGTTGGCATGGGGCGGTATTCATGGGGGAGTTGTTGCTCTCTGATACCCTGGCACCCTACATGAAAGATGAGGTCCTGGCTGTGTGTGTTGATGTCGTGGGGTGGTACGCCCATATGGGTCACATGAGGCCGATGGTTTTGGAAAGCCAGGACCGGATGACATCTTATTTAGAAACTAAGACCACAATCTCTTTAAAACCAATATAGATTTATTTAACAGTCCTTCTATGACAACTACACACACACCAGGTAGTGAGTAAACAACTTCTTGTACATTTCAGTAACAGAGTATCTTTAAGCACACCTTCTTCACACATATATAGGATAGTCTTGTTTTCACAGGTCTGACTAACTTCAGCACAACCCAGCTAAGCTCCCCAGTGAAGTCTGTGGAGACCATTTTAACCTCCTTGAGGTTCCGTGCCTGGTTCTCTGTAGAAGATGGGGATTTGCTAATATGGATTCAAACATCAAGCTTTCAGATGCTTGGGGAACTCTTGCCATGAACAGTCTATTGTGTTGTGTGCTTTTCCATTTTGGCCTGTTATATTTAAAAGTTATTAACCATTCGGGCCCTGACTGCTAGACGTCCTTCTATCCAAACCCTTCCAATTAGGCCGCTCAGATACGAAGGTCAGTTTCCGAATCTGATGAGGTCCCTTACTTTGTATCTTAATCAATTACTTCAGATCACACCATCCTCTTTCCAGTTTCCTTGCTCCTGTCTGTCAGAGGTCACCCACTGCATGCAGCCTTGATGGCCATTCAGACCATAGGTCTGCTATAGTTACACCCTGGTCTCTTACTGATTCTCTCAAAGGAAACTATCTTTATTTCTATATACTAACCCTCTCCCACTGTGGGTTAGGCCGAACTTTAACTATTTCTTGTCCTAATGTCAACATAACCACATACTTCATTGTTACATGTTATACAGTACATCACAATTCATATTACATTACCTTCTCAATGCACGGGACATAATACACATTACACTTCGTGACAATATGATTGAGGTCTTCAGGGGGGGAAAAAAAAACCAAGTCCACCTCCTTACATTCCTCCCTCTTTAATAATTGTTGTCCTCGACGATCTGGACATCCTAGAAGACATTAATGCAGAACCACACATAATATTAATCAACAAAAGTCTCTTCTTCTCCAGAGTAGAAGAGATATCTACCTCCTTTTTTGGTATCAGAAACACAGTCCTACTTGGTTAGGACTCCAGAAACAAAGAGTTCAAGTACACTTTTTTTTTTTTCAACCCAGCACCGTCCATCGGGTTATCCTTCCCTCCCCTCCCCCCAACATTAGCCATTAGGACTAGGACACAGTCCAGTGTGGGGTAAAGTACATGCTTCCATGCATAGATTTGTCAAATTGCATGTTGAAGTGAGTGTAGCCCATTTGTGGGTCAAAGTCCTTCAATCCAGCAGGAGAATGTGTAACATGCACAAATAAACAAGAGGAAGGGACAAACCAACTTTGGCTCTTCATAGCCAACGAAAAGTGAGTCCTGGATATTTGGGTCCTAGACCTATGGGCTTTCAAAGACTTCCCAACTGTCCAGATTGAGGGTGCAACAACCACAACAAAGACCCTTAGGTGTCTGACAACATCTAGCTAATTCTTTATTTCTCAGCTGGTAAGGCTCAAACTCAGATTTCCTGGGTCACATACACTACAGCCAGATGGGCTGCTATTTCTGGCAGTCCTGTGGTTCCACCCTCCTCTGAGGAATCATGAAAACCCAAGATGATCTCTCCACTGCTCTGGATTGGGATGTAAAGACCTCCAGGTTTAATTCTGCCTCTCGAGGATGTGCTCTTGCAGGCTTTCTTTTAGTTCCTTGGCTGGTCTTCACTCTAACAGCTGCAGCAAAGCAGCCTCGGGAACTATCCTCCTTCAGGAGCTGGACACTTTCACCAGGCTGCAAAATAGGTCTGTGGTGGAGGGAACCAGCATTTATGTAAACCTAGTCTAAGGGCTACTTTGCACACACAGATAAATCTTTGGCAGATCTGTGGTTGCAGTGAAATTGTGGACATATTATTCCATTTGTACACAGCCACAAACCTGGCACTGATTGTCCACAATTTCACTGCAACCACAGATCTGCCGCAGATTTATCTCTGTGTGCAAAGTACCCCTAAGGTTTTGGTCTTTCACCACAAAAAGCCCCATCCATGGCATAACAGGTGTATCACGAGTGACAGACAAACCTGTGGTGTCCAGATATAGAAGGTCACAGCATTTCGCTACACAGATTTCTCCCTCACGTTCTGTCATTCCTGCTTGGATTTCATTCCTTTCCCTTCAGCACTCCCTTTGTCTATATATATGTTTACTTCCTATTACTCGGTGCTGGTGATATTTGATACATTTTTATCAAGTCTGCAGTGCAAGCATGAAGCTTGCATACATCAGGAGAATCTTGGTGATTGTTGAAGCTTCTCTCCCTGTGTCTCTATCTAGAGATACATTGTTTGTGGTTTTATCTTGTTTGCTATCCCTGTATGTCCTTTAGTGCCTAGTAGGATTGACAAAGAGCTCATCCCACCTGCTCCCTACCTAGGGCCCAGATCAGGGTCAGCCTAGTGTCAGGTATCCATCTTCGCACATAGGTGTGGAACCTATCTAGGGTGGTGAGGGAATTGATGAGATTCTATGTAGATAGAAGAAAGAGGGTTCAGAGCTTTGCCTCTACCTCCTCCCTCTGCCTCTAGCTCCTCCCTCTATCTCTAGCTCTTCCCTCCTCCTGTCATCCTAGAATCTTATCTGTACCAACTGTCATCTCCTATCTCAGTAATGGGAAAGTCTTCACTGAATACAGCTTTTACCTCAGAATTGAGAATGTTGATAATGACTAATTCTGGCAGAGAAAGAAGCAAATTTGTCTATGTAACAAATGGCTTTTTTCATGTGTTCTATTGATTTATGAAATAAAATTAAAATGACTGTTGCACTTTATTAAAGTGGTGAGGTGCATGAAAAAGTAAAAGCAAAATTCACTGATGGGGATGATGAGTATTATAATATGTGGGCTGGTGGGGTTTGTGTGCAGGGATGCTTTGGGGTGCATTGGGGTGCTTTAGACACTCGATAATCGATAGAGTATCCTTGTACTTTGGCACCATGCTCGAGTACCTGCCCTGCATGTTTGGCAGATTTTTTTTCAGCCACTAAACATGCTGGGAATGCCTGCCAATCATGGTAATGCTGTAGCCATGCTGGTTACTGGCATTATCATGATTGTCTGGCTATAAAAGACCCAGTGACGCTGATAAGGGGGGATAATGTAGGGTGATGCAATTCTAGTTATGCAACCATGTCTTTGTCTCGGTCGAGTCCTGCGCTCGGATCCGGGTGTCGCTACTTGTGGCTCGAGGGTCTCTGGACCTGGGGTTCGGCGTCACTCCGAAATGTCTTGGGGGGTTATTTACAGAGGAGTTAGATAGTCTGTGACGCCACCCATGGTGTGCGGTAATAGGGAGTACGGCCACTGCCGTTGGGAGTACCCGGAGCGATGGAGTTGGGCAGCCAGATGACGTTACCCTCCACGGGTAGGGAAAGACCCAGGATGGTGGGATGGATTGCAGGGGGAGCGCAGGCTTGCTGGTAGCAGGGGTTAATCGGGTACTCACTGAGAATTACAGCAGACACTGACAACGTAGTAAACCAAGTCTCTGGGTGCCGCTGCCCTCTTGGGGGAGCTCGTCTGGGTTCTGTCCCCTGCAGCACTACCTCGTGGTCTGTAGCCTGCCTCTGTTCACAGAATTTGAAAGTTTCAGGTGGCCCGTAAGCTTGGAGTTTTCCAGGCCCTGCTCCCTACTATAGATAGCAGAGGAGCTTGCTCTCAGGAGCTCACGCTTGGGATTTCAGTGGGCTGCTTTGGTTGGAAAGCCCTATCCCCCTCGTTGCGCTAGTTCCCCCGATCTCTGAGCTTTGTGGGAACAATCCATAAAGGCCATGTCCTCCGCAAGTTAATTGCCGGGTTGCTTGAAGCTTCTCCCCGACCTAGAGTCCAGTACCCAGACATGCTTTCGGCCCCAGACCGGCTATTGGACTGCAGCTGCCGGCCATCCTCCAAGACTAAGCCAGCACCCAGTCCCAATCTCCTGCGACCGGGTTTCCGACTCCTCCGGGTCTAAACCACCATCTGCAAACCAATCTATGTTTTCCTCTGGGAGCTCCAACTCCCAGCTTCCACACACTTCGCTCCCCTGAAGCCAACTCCCTTGTTACCTCCCACCTCCCTGCCTGACCCTTAGGTGGGCAGCCCTATTCCAGATTAGCAGCCCACTGGTGTGCCTGACAGGGTGCGGTGTGAGGTGTGATTAGGATTTTTAGATGCTGGTGGAGGCAGTGCTGCAAGTTGGGAACCCAGAACCATGGGGGTTTGAGTCCTGCACTGGGAGATAAAGAGCGGGCAGTACCCTGTGATGACCTGACTAGTCCAGGGGCGTCACATTCCCCCTTGGTTATTCGTAGCTCATCACCAAGCTACAGGACATCCAGAGGTTTATTTTGTTAACTAAAAAAGAGAAAAATAACAAGTTTAATCAACAATGTCACTTCCCTCAGAGGGGAGACACATTACTTAAACGTTACATTTTAAAACTCTTACAGTTTATTTTTATTAATAGAACCATGGGAACACTACCGGTTGTAGCGGTAGTTGGTGGCTCAGCCTACTCCACTGCAGCCCCTTCCTGCGACAGTCCATTCCCATTGTCCCTCTCCCTTCAACCCACCACCCAAACAACCTGTCCAGCTGCTTTCTACTTGCTTCCGTGACAGGGTTGAAGTCCTGGAGGCATAAAAGACGACTTTAGTGGGCGCACTGGGCGCAACTATATACAAAAAGCACAAGTTCGTGCTGGCCGCTGCCAGTCCCGCAGCCATGGTCCATATTTAGTAGTAATAAGCAGAATAAAATAGAACAGGGTCCATATACCTGGTACAAACATTATAAACTCCTGAATCAGATGAGGTAATCGGTTAATTAGCGGGCATTTTTAAACTTCACAAACTTAGGAAAATAACAAAAGAAAACACAGCATTAACACATTAGATAACCGGGTCCCGCGACCACGACTCCTTGTGGTCACTTACCATAGAAGCTGTCAGGATCTCTTCATTGATCATTACATACTTATTCACCCCTAGGGCATACTAGCCCCGCTCTCCACAATGCCGGGTATAGGACACCCTGTCTCCCGGCTCTAGATTCCGCCCAGGGTATCCCCTCGGGAGGTGCTTCGCCACATCTCGTCGGGACACGAACACCCCAGCCGTGAGGCCTGCTTCCCTGATGAACCCCCATCCCTGGTTGGGGTCAAACCACTCTACAAGGTCACAGTACCGCGGCCCTCTGACTCGAAAGGTGGCATTCCTCCTCAGCTCTTTCTCTTGTTTAGTGCGGGCAGCAATTTCCCGTCATCGCTGTTCTCTTGTATTCATTTCTTGATGCAGTTTCTGCAGCTGTTGCTCTCTTTCACAGTAAAAGGCGTCAGCGTCCGGCCCCGCCTGCCTCACTGGTATCAGTTGCAAGTGGACTCCCGTGGCCCCAGCAGCTGCTGGGATGCTGCGCGGCGGCGGAGCTGGCATCTCCACAGGCTCCGCCTCTGCTATGATGGGCAAAGAAACCGACTGCTCTGCAGCTGGAGATGTAGAGTCCGGGTGCTCCGTATTAGGGTACGGGCCCGGTGATGTGGCCGGGTCTGGTCGGGCCGGTGCTGGGATTACCGCTGTCGTGGCGTGGGCAGATGGTAGGGTCAGGGACTCTGCAGCCTGCTTCTCACAAACGGGGACTGGAGGTTCTGCTGCCGGTGTTGGGGTTAGCAGCTCGGCATCTGGCGAGGGTGACGGTGGCTGGATGCTTGCAGTCGGCGGGGGCAGACCGGATCCCGCAGCCGTATAGGCTGGTTTGACCAGGACTGGGTAACTGCTTACCCGCTCCTCGTGTGGGACTTCTATCTCACAGGCTCGCACTGCCATTGCCAGGCTCCTTATCTCCTCCCTCCAATGATTCAGGATATAGAGGAATTGCGTCCGCATCCTCCAGCAGAGTTGCTCTGTTTCTTGTTTGATCCAGGCTGCGGTCCCAGGAGCAGTGCACTCTGGTGACCAGTCTTGTGCTGCCGCCATTTTGCTTCTGCGGCGTCCAGGAACTTTATGGCAGAGTCCTGGCGTCGCTGCTGCACTTCCGCTGCTACATCCCGTCATGCCCCCTTGGTTTTCGCCAGCCACTCACTTTCGCACTGGGAAACTCTGGGAACGTTCGGTTCTGGCCACACTCTCAGGACGAAGGGCGGGGCTTCAGATTTGCGCACTTTTGGTCTGGAAGATGGCGTTTTAGCGCCAAAGATGACGGAAAATGGTGGGAACAGGATTTTAACACCGCAGCTTGGATTTTTCAAGGCGCACATTACCCAGGTTAGTGGGTCCTGTCCGGATCCTGTCTCTGATGCCAGAAAGTTGTCTCTGTCGAGTCCTGCCCCAGCAGCGGTCCAAGCGCTTGAATCCGGGTGTCGCTACTCGTGGCTCGAGGGTCTTCGGACCCGGGGGCTTGGGGTCACTGCGAATATCTTTGGGGGGTTATTTACAGGGGAGTTAGATAGTTCGTGACGCCACCCGTGATGTGCGGTAATAGGAAGTATCGCCGCTGCCATTGGGAGTACCCGGGGCGATGGAGTGGGGCAGCCAGATGACGTTACCTTCCACGGGTAGGGAAAGGCCCCGGGACCCTAAATGGTGGGATGGATTGCAGAGAGAGAGCAGGCTCGCTGGTAGCAGGGGTTAATCGGGTACTCACTCAAAAGGAAAGCAGACACTGACAACGTAGTAAACCAAGTCTCTGGGTGCCGCTGCACTCTTGGGGGAGCTCGTCCGGGTTCTGTCCCCTGCAGCACTACCTGGTGGTCTGTAGCCTGTTTCCGTTCACGCCTGGGATTTCATTGGGCTGCTTTGGTTGGAAAGCACTATCCCCCTCATTGCGCTAGTGCTCCCGATCTCTGAGCTTCGTGGGAACAGTCCATAAAGGCCCTGTGCGCCACAGGTTAATTGCCGGGTTGCTTGAAGCTTCTCCCCGACCTAGGGTCCAGTACCCTAACGTGCTTTCGGCCCCAGACCGGCTATTGGACTGCAGCTGCTGGCCGTCCTTCAAGACTTAGCCAGAACCCAGAGCCTTCAAGATCCTCTCTCCACCCGCTCCAAAATCAGGGTACTAGCGCAACGAGGGGGATAGGACTTTCCACACATACGGTCCAGAAAATCCCAAGCGTGAACCCTGAGAGCAAGCTCCCTCAGTTAGCCATACTGGGGAGCGGGACCCGACTAGTTTCAAGCAACAGGGACCAACCAGAAGGAAACAAAGTGCCAAGGGAAAGGTCACAGATCAGCAGGCAACACCAACAGAAACGGGACCCAAACGTGCTCCCTCTCAGCGGCAGCGATGTCCAGAACTTTGGTTTACTAAAATTGTCGGTGTCAGCGTTATTGGACTGAGTGAGTATGCAAGTGACCCTTACCTCCCCAATGACACCTCCCTGTCACCATCACCGAGTCCCGGGGCATCTCCCCCTACCCGTGGAGAGGTTAAACACCTGGCTGCCCACTCCATCGCCACCGGGTACTCTCAGCCGCAGTGGTGGTACTCCACCTTACCACACACCACGGGTGGCGTCACAAACTCTTAATTTACCACCCCCTGTACATAAATTAAATCACAGAAAAGAAATTTACTCCTAAAATACAAAATTTATTGAGGTACAAAGTTAAAGGGTAAGGAATAAAAAACAAAACAAAAAAACTCCCAGTAACACTAAGTGTGGAGAGAACGCCCACTATCCAAAAGAGGAAGGGGGTATGAAAACCAGCTGGTTGAAAGTGAACCAGTGGGTGATCTATCCGAAAAGGATACCACAACACTGATTAACTTATGCTAATATCTTTATAACCAAATTAGACACAAGTTACCACTATCAGACAATCACCCACAAAACATTCAACCCAGTTGATAATACATAAGTCGGACAAAGACAATCTTGTCACAAGTCAGACAGTCACTCAGATCAGTCTGTAAGGTGTAGTTATTACATAGAGTCAGCTCTCAAAATTTGAGCATCCCAATAGAATTATGGGACCAAATACTATAAAGAAAAAACCCAACGCGTTTCACCTCTCAGGAGGTTCATCAGGGGTATATACATGTGTAGAGATATTCATAGATAAATGTATTCGTTCTCTCATAAAAACAGAGAATATATATAGTATAAAATGGGACCACCATAAAAAGGTTGTCTGAGGACAGTGGGCTAGGTGCTCCTTATGTATCCGCACCCAGAGTGCTTCTTCATAACATAGCTGCTGGATTAGGAAGTCTGTTTTCCAGGAAAGTCCATTATCCACTCATGTCCAGTAAGCCAAGTTCAATAAAATCGTCATAGATTCACTGTAGCAGCCAGCCAATGGTATTATATATATATATATGTATATATATATATATAATATATATATATACAGTTAGGTCCAGAAATATTTGGACAGTGACACAATTTTCGCGAGTTGGGCTCTGCATGCCACCACATTGGATTTGAAATGAAATCTCTACAACACAATTCAAGTGCAGATTGTAACGTTTAATTTGAAGGTTTGAACAAAAATATCTGATAGAAATTGTAGGAATTGTACACATTTCTTTACAAACACTCCACATTTTAGGAGGTCAAAAGTAATTGGACAAATAAACCAAACCCAAACAAAATATTTTTATTTTCAATATTTTGTTGCGAATCCTTTGGAGGCAATCACTGCCTTAAGTCTGGAACCCATGGACATCACCAAACGCTGGGTTTCCTCCTTCTTAATGCTTTGCCAGGCCTTTACAGCCGCAGCCTTCAGGTCTTGCTTGTTTGTGGGTCTTTCCGTCTTAAGTCTGGATTTGAGCAAGTGAAATGCATGCTCAATTGGGTTAAGATCTGGTGATTGACTTGGCCATTGCAGAATGTTCCACTTTTTTGCACTCATGAACTCCTGGGTAGCTTTGGCTGTATGCTTGGGGTCATTGTCCATCTGTACTATGAAGCGCCGTCCGATCAACTTTGCGGCATTTGGCTGAATCTGGGCTGAAAGTAAATCCCGGTACACTTCAGAATTCATCCGGCTACTCTTGTCTGCTGTTATGTCATCAATAAACACAAGTGACCCAGTGCCATTGAAAGCCATGCATGCCCATGCCATCACGTTGCCTCCACCATGTTTTACAGAGGATGTGATGTGCCTTGGATCATGTGCCGTTCCCTTTCTTCTCCAAACTTTTTTCTTCCCATCATTCTGGTACAGGTTGATCTTTGTCTCATCTGTCCATAGAATACTTTTCCAGAACTGAGCTGGCTTCATGAGGTGTTTTTCAGCAAATTTAACTCTGGCCTGTCTATTTTTGGAATTGATGAATGGTTTGCATCTAGATGTGAACCCTTTGTATTTACTTTCATGGAGTCTTCTCTTTACTGTTGACTTAGAGACAGATACACCTACTTCACTGAGAGTGTTCTGGACTTCAGTTGATGTTGTGAACGGGTTCTTCTTCACCAAAGAAAGTATGCGGCGATCATCCACCACTGTTGTCATCCGTGGACGCCCAGGCCTTTTTGAGTTCCCAAGCTCACCAGTCAATTCCTTTTTTCTCAGAATGTACCCGACTGTTGATTTTGCTACTCCAAGCATGTATGCTATCTCTCTGATGGATTTTTTTCTTTTTTTTCAGCCTCAGGATGTTCTGCTTCACCTCAATTGAGAGTTCCTTAGACCGCATGTTGTCTGGTCACAGCAACAGCTTACAAATGCAAAACCACACACCTGTAATCAACCCCAGACCTTTTAACTACTTCATTGATTACAGGTTAACGAGGGAGACACCTTCAGAGTTAATTGCAGCCCTTAGAGTCCCTTGTCCAATTACTTTTGGTCCCTTTAAAAAGAGGAGGCTATGCATTACAGAGCTATGATTCCTAAACCCTTTCTCCGATTTGGATGTGAAAACTCTCATATTACAGCTGGGAGTGTGCACTTTCAGCCCATATTATATATATAATTGTATTTCTGAACATGTTTTTGTAAACAGCTAAAATAACAAAACTTGTGTCACTGTCCAAATATTTCTGGACCTAACTGTATATGTATATGAGTACAACAATGTAGACCAGCTCACTCCTGTGAATCACCTGGAACCTCAGCTGACCTGGTTAACTCCGTTGTGCCCGGATCAGGACGTAGGAGTCCATCCATACAAATGTGAACAACGACAAGGCAGAGTCCAGCAATAACGTGAGCAATCCAGGATGCTGTTAAAAAAATGTTTCCTTCTTTTTATTCATAAATTCATTAAAATATAATGGTCCAAGCAATTCAGAACAGCATTATCGCAGGAAAGTAGCGCAGATAGGACTACGCGTTTCAGCGGTAAAATCCGCCTTCTTCACGGTCCAGAATCTGATCTGCTTTCCAAACATAGAACCTTATATACATCTCACTCCCATCAGGGGAATTACAAACGTGTGAGAGATTTAAAAACATGAGCTAGAAAAGCAAATCAAACATGTAAGCTATCCGCATATTAATCAATATACAGCATGCATAAGAGTTATAAGGAAAGGATTCAGCATTTTGGAGAAAAATACAATCAGAAAATCCAATAACCTGACCATAAAATTATTTTTTAAGTGATACAAAAGCATAACACAGTAGTAATAGCCAGCAACATATAATGCAACAATGTATCAATAGTGCATAATGATATCCATATGATTGTTAAAGCCCTGTGGCATGCGGGTCCCCAGCCCAAATATCCACCTACTCTCTCTTGCAAGCACTTTTTTATGAAAATCTCCCCCTCTCAATGGGTTTTTTACATGCTCTATGCCCATAAAAGAAAAGCCGCGTAAATCCCCATTGTGTTTTTTTGAAAAATGTCGGGATACTACTGATGCACCAACCATTGGCAAATTGCAAGCATCTGAAAGATGTTTGCGGATTCTGGTTTTAAGGGGGTTCATCGTGCAACCTACATATTGCATGCGGCATACAGTTAGGTCCAGAAATATTTGGACAGTGACACAAGTTTTGTTATTTTAGCTGTTTACAAAAACATGTTCAGAAATACAATTATATATATAATATGGGCTGAAAGTGCACACTCCCAGCTGTAATATGAGAGTTTTCACATCCAAATCGGAGAAAGGGTTTAGGAATCATAGCTCTGTAATGCATAGCCTCCTCTTTTTAAAGGGACCAAAAGTAATTGGACAAGGGACTCTAAGGGCTGCAATTAACTCTGAAGGTGTCTCCCTCGTTAACCTGTAATCAATGAAGTAGTTAAAAGGTCTGGGGTTGATTACAGGTGTGTGGTTTTGCATTTGGAAGCTGTTGCTGTGACCAGACAACATTCGGTCTAAGGAACTCTCAATTGAGGTGAAGCAGAACATCCTGAGGCTGAAAAAAAAGAAAAAAATCCATCAAAGAGATAGCAGACATGCTTGGAGTAGCAAAATCAACAGTCGGGTACATTCTGAGAAAAAAGGAATTGACTGGTGAGCTTGGGAACTCAAAAAGGCCTGGGCGTCCACGGATGACAACAGTGGTGGATGATCGCCACATACTTTCTTTGGTGAAGAAGAACCCGTTCACAACATCAACTGACGTCCAGAACACTCTCAGTGAAGTAGGTGTATCTGTCTCTAAGTCAACAGTAAAGAAAAGACTCCATGAAAGTAAATACAAAGGGTTCACATCTAGATGCAAACCATTCATCAATTCCAAAAATAGACAGGCCAGAGTTAAATTTGCTGAAAAACACCTCATGAAGCCAGCTCAGTTCTGGAAAAGTATTCTATGGACAGATGAGACAAAGATCAACCTGTACCAGAATGATGGGAAGAAAAAAGTTTGGAGAAGAAAGGGAACGGCACATGATCCAAGGCACATCACATCCTCTGTAAAACATGGTGGAGGCAACGTGATGGCATGGGCATGCATGGCTTTCAATGGCACTGGGTCACTTGTGTTTATTGATGACATAACAGCAGACAAGAGTAGCCGGATGAATTCTGAAGTGTACCGGGATATACTTTCAGCCCAGATTCAGCCAAATGCCGCAAAGTTGATCGGACGGCGCTTCATAGTACAGATGGACAATGACCCCAAGCATACAGCCAAAGCTACCCAGGAGTTCATGAGTGCAAAAAAGTGGAACATTCTGCAATGGCCAAGTCAATCACCAGATCTTAACCCAATTGAGCATGCATTTCACTTGCTCAAATCCAGACTTAAGACGGAAAGACCCACAAACAAGCAAGACCTGAAGGCTGCGGCTGTAAAGGCCTGGCAAAGCATTAAGAAGGAGGAAACCCAGCGTTTGGTGATGTCCATGGGTTCCAGACTTAAGGCAGTGATTGCCTCCAAAGGATTCGCAACAAAATATTGAAAATAAAAATATTTTGTTTGGGTTTGGTTTATTTGTCCAATTACTTTTGACCTCCTAAAATGTGGAGTGTTTGTAAAGAAATGTGTACAATTCCTACAATTTCTATCAGATATTTTTGTTCAAACCTTCAAATTAAACGTTACAATTTGCACTTGAATTCTGTTGTAGAGGTTTCATTTCAAATCCAATGTGGTGGCATGCAGAGCCCAACTCGCGAAAATTGTGTCACTGTCCAAATATTTCTAGACCTAACTGTATATTGCAATTAATTAGATAAACTACATTCTCCGTATTACAGTTTATAAAAGAACGAACATTAAACTGTTTTTCATTGGAAATAGATGTAAATATTTTAGACTTATTAGCAAAACCGCAGCACTTACAAATATTAGCACCGCATTTAAAAAATCCTATTGTTTTCAACCAGTTGCTAGGGGAGATTTTGTCTGGATCTTTGAACATGCTAGGTGATAATAATGTAGCTAAGGTTGGGGCTCTTTTTGCCACAAAGGCAATATCATTATTTTCCACAATGTTTTTCAAAATATCATTCTGAAATAATAACGGAAGATATTTTCTGATAATTTTGACAATAGAATTAAACTGAGGACTATAGTTGGTGCTGAAAACTACCCCAGATTTTTTTGAGTCAAACTGTCTTTTTTTTCTTAGTAGAATCCAACAGCTTAACCCTATCAATGCCTGCTATTTTTTTCCCTGATGGGAGTGAGATGTATATAAGGTTCTATGTTTGGAAAGCAGATCAGATTCTGGACCGTGAAGAAGGCGGATTTTACCGCTGAAACGCATAGTCCTATCTGCGCTATTTTCCTGCGATAATGCTGTTCTGAATTGCTTGGACCATTATATTTTAATGAATTTATGAATAAAAAGAAGGAAAAAAAACAGCATCCTGGATTGCTCACGTTATTGCTGGACTCTGCCTTGTCGTTGTTCATATATATATATATATATATATATATATATATATATACTAGAAGGTGGCCCGATTCTAACGCTTCGGGTATTCTAGAATTTATTGTGTAGTTAATGTATGATTTTTGTTATATATATAGATGTTGTTGTGTGTGTTGCGTTGTGTGTGTTGCGTTGTTTGTGGAGCGCTGTGTGTCTGCAGCATTGTGTGTGTGTATGGTGATGTGTGTGTTGCGCGGTTTGTGTGGGTGTGGGGTGCGTGTGTGTGTTTTGGGGGGAGGTATGTTTTGTGCAATGTGTGTGTGTTGCGCGGTATGTGCATATATTTGTGTATGCTGCGGTGTTTGTGTGTTGGGTGTTGTGTGTGTGTGCGGCATTGTCTGTGTTTGTGGGTGTCTGTGTAGGGCGGTGTTTGTGGTTCCCAGTGTGTGTGTGGTGTGTTGTGCAGTGCGCGTGTGGCGGTGTGTGTGTGTGTGTTTTGGGGGGAGGTGTGCACCCCCATCGTGCTCCATCCCCCATGCTGCGCACTCCCCATCGTGCTCCATCCCCCATGCTGCGCACTCCCCATCATGCTCCATCCCCCATGCTGCGCATTCCCCATCGTGCTCCATCTCCCATGCTGCGCACCCCCATCGTGCTCCATCCCCCATGCTGCGCACCCCAATCATACGCCATCCCCATGCTGCGCACTCCCCATCGTGCTCTCTCCCCCATGCTGCGCACTCCCCATCGTGCTCCATCCCCCATGCTGCGCACCCCCCATCGTGCTCCATCCCCTATGCTGCTCACCCCCTATCGTGCTCCATCCCCCATGCTGCGCACCCCCCATCGTGCTCCATATCCCATGCTCCATCCCCCATGCTGCGCACTCCCCATCGTGCTCCATCCCCCATGCTGCACACCCCCCATCGTGCTCCATCCCCCATGCTGCGCAACCCCCATCGTGCTCCATCCCCCATGCTGCGCACCCCCCATCGTGCTCCATCCCCCATGCTGTGCACCCCCCATCGTGCTCCATCCCCCAAGCTGCACACTCCCCATCGTGCTCCATCCCCCATGCTGCGCACTCCCCATCGTGCTACATCCCCCATGCTGCGCACCCCCCATCATGCTACATCCGCCATGCTGCGCACCCCCATCGTGCTCCATTCCCTATGCTGCGCACTCCCTATCGTGCTACATCCCCCATGCTGTGCACTCCCCATCGTGCTCCATCCTCCATGCTGCACACTCCCCATCGTGCTCCATCCTCCATGCTGCGCACTCCCCATCGTGCTCCATCCCCCATGCTGCGCACCCCCCATCGTGCTCCATCCCCCATGCTGCGCACTCCCCATCGTGCTACATCCCCCATGCTGCGCACCCACCATCGTGCTCCATCCCCCGTGCTGCGCACTCCCCATCGTGCTCCATCCCCCATGCTATAATAGTTCTCCTATTATACTCAGAGAGCAGTATAATAGGAGGACTATAATAGGAGTAGTAGTCCTGGGGGGGAGAGGAGTATAATGCCGGCTCCCTGCACATGTGTACCGGGAGCCGGTGTATGCTGGTAACTATGATACACATCGGGTAACTAAGGGACCTTAGTTACCCGATGTGTATAATGGTTACCAGCGTTCATCGGCTCCGTCACGATCCCAGCAGCGCAAGGTTATGTCTGGCGCTGCTGGGATCGTGACTGAGCCGCTGTATGCTGGTAACTATGATACACATCGGGTAACTAAGGGACCTTAGTTACCCGATGTGTATAATGGTTACCAGCGTTCACCGGCTCCGTCACGATCCCAGCAGCGCAAGGTTATATCTGGCGATGCGTGCGGAGGGCCGGGGCAAGCGGCCAATCCATGCGGAGGGCGGGGCCAGGCCGAGGCGAGTGACCAATCCGTGGGGGGGCGGGGCCAGGCCGAGCCAGCGGCCAGTCAGACGGTTGTCACTGTAATGACACTCACCGTGACACAATTTTGGAGCAAGACAGACAGACAGACAGAATGAGGCAATTATATATATAGATATATATATATCCTACAAGGCTTGTAACATATAAATGTAATCAGAGGGGGCTGACAGCACAGCTAACAATATGTGTACATCATAAGTCCTCACTATCTGCCATGTATCAGATCAAGCACCAGAGGAACACAGGTAACAGATGTCCTACATATCCAGTGAGCCTTTGCATAAACCGAGTTGCTGTAACTCCAGTGTCTGTCCTCAGTGTGGCCCCGGTACATACTCCCCTTCATTCGAGTGGCCGCGAGGCCCCCCGGGCCAGGATGCCCCTCGACCCACCGCGGGTCCGGATCCGAGCAGCCCGGCTGCTAACGTGGGGATGGTACATTCACAAGCCTAAACTGCAACATTTCCAGGGCAAGCAGGATATGCAAGCAAGTAGCACCCTGTGTACTTTCTCCATCTCCACAAGGTCCATATGCAAAGTTTTCTCTTTTAATTGTGAGCTGCAAGTGTCACGACCATGGACTTATATATATGTCCTTGGCTGTGTTTGTCTCTTTAATGCGGGCAAGCCCCGCACATCCATTACTTAGCTAAAAGTAAAACTATACATGTTTGGTATCTACGCACGAACTCATGCTGACCTGGGGAATCATATCGCCAGGTCAGTTTACCATATAGTAAACATGGTAAATTAAACCAACCCCCCCCCCCACCCCCAAAAAAAAAAATGGAATTGCACTTTTTTTTTCAGTTTCATTGCACTAGCATTTTTTTTCCCGTTTCTCAGAACAATATGGGGCAGAATGAATGGTGTTTTTCAAAAGTACAACGTGTCCATCAAAAAAACAAGCCCTCATATCGCTATATTAACAAAAAAATACAAAAAGTTATTGCTCTTGGCAGAAAGGGAGGGAAAAAACTGAAAATTGCCCGTGGGTGAAGGGGTTAAGCAGACACAGAAGTGGGATGGTTACGCTGATTATGGCATCATAGCTGCTCATCATCTTGGCTGATTCCTCAATGTTTTGTCAGTTGAGTGAGGGCCTACTGCTGTCCCTCTAAAAATGATGAGTGAGGCCTTTTAAAATTATGAGCAAGGGCCGGCTGCTGGCCCTCTAAAAATTGATTGAGGCTCACCTACTGACCCTCTAAAATTATGAGTGGAGTGAGTGCTGAATGATGATTCTATAAATATGTGGAGGAGGATAAGAAGAATACAAAATGATGAACCGTATACCCTTTGTGGGGTGGGAAGGGGTGCATGGAAATATTCCAGATAAAAATAACAAAAAAACATTTGAATTGGCTTTATGTTCTGCTATTATTATCCACTGGGGTTGAGAAGCGGGGGCCAATCCAGGCTTTGTGCATTTTGAGAACAGTCAGCCTTTCAGCATTTTCATATAATAGGCAGATGTGCCTATTAGTTATTGTGCCCCAGGTGGCACCAAAAAACATGGAATCAAATTAAACAGCGATGGAGCTGTGACTGCAGCCTAAGAGCATCAGATTTGCTTCAGCTCTCTATTAAAAAAAAAAAAATTAAAGCTTTATTCATACAATGGGAGAAAGGCCCAAATGCACCTCGTGTGAATAAATCTACAAAGGACTTGTGGAGTTCTTTCCTCTGGAATGAGTTGGAGAAGTTCCCCTCACATAGTTCATGAATTTTCATTGGCAAAGGTCTCCAAGGAGGTAAACAAAATTTTGGAAACCCCTGCTTCAATCTATTTGATGCCTCAGGGCTGCCTGATGCCTTGAGCCAGCAGGAACTGCTGTTCTCCTTAGCTGGAGCAAACGCAAAGTCAGATGTCTGAAGGTCCTTGTTGTGCCACTTGTATCCTAAGTAGTGGCCTATGGGACTCCTTGTTGTTGGCCAAAGAAGACCCACTCCTTCTAAATGTTATGTTTTCTGAAGCTCTACATTGTGTGTTCTAGGGTGTATTGAAGTTACTTCTTATAATTTTTTGGCATCCCTTGCAAATAGTGCATACACTTTACCAGTTTAGAAGTCCTACTCCTTCCAAATGGCTAAAAAATGTTTTCAGAGGCCATCCTCTAAATGTATTCCAGGGTGTATTGCAATCCCTTCTTTCAATTTTTGATAGGCCTTGGACTTTGTGCACAGGCTTCTCCAGCCAAGGAGTTCCACTCCTTACAAATAGGAAAAAATAGAGAAATGCACAAGATTTTTTTTTCTTACTGAAATGGAAAATACTGCATTTTTTAAAGGAGCATGTCTAATGCTTTCAGTGAGCGTGCAAAAAAACAGCAAAAATGCTACATGTGAACATAGTCTAAGGGGTGAAGGGGGTGGTTTTATTCTCTAGTTAAATTACAGGAAAGAATGTTTCCTAACATTTTTCCTGCTAAATCCATTTATTCTTTGGTTTGGAATACAATTCCGGATACAATTTCAGATCTACAGGTCCGGGAGCACTTGGGCACCAGCGATCATAATATGGTAAGCTTCAACGTAATATTCAATAGAACATTTCAAAGGGGGAATGCTAAAACCTGGAATTTTAGGAAAGCTGATTTCAACAAATTAAGGGAAGAGCTTAAATGTGTAGATTGGGACAAAGTCATGGTAACTAGGGATACCGAACATAAATGGGGTAAGTTTAAGGATATACTACTAGAGTCCTGTAAAAAACGTATACCCTCTGGTAATAAAATGTCCAGGAATAAAAAGAAACCACTATGGATAAATAAGACTGTACAAAGTATAATAAAACAAAAACAAAGGGCATTTAAAATCTTAAAGGCTGAGAATACAGAAATAGCATTGCAGGAGTATAAAGATATCAATAGGAAATGTAAAAAAGAAATCAAACAAGCAAAATTAGCTACTGAAACAAAAATCGCCAATGACATTAAAATAAATCTCAAAATCTTTTATAAATACATTAATGCCAAAAGGAAAACAAAGGATAGTATCCTTAAAATATAATAACAAGTTAGTTATAGAGGACAAACAAAAGACTGAAATATTAAATAGGCATTTCTCATCTGTATTCACCAAGAAACTGACTGTACCAGGGATCATTCAACAAGTGAAAAATCAAAGTCCACCACCCGATATAATTAATTTAACACAAGATGAAGT
Organism: Anomaloglossus baeobatrachus; assembly: GCF_048569485.1. NCBI lineage: Eukaryota > Metazoa > Chordata > Amphibia > Anura > Aromobatidae > Anomaloglossus > Anomaloglossus baeobatrachus. Next base: position 100,892,856 of record NC_134353.1, read on the forward strand.
ACGCCTATGTCTGAGTAAATTAAACATTGACAAATCCCCAGGGCCAGATGGCATTCATCCACGAATATTGAGGGAATTGAGCTCCGTAATCGACAGACCGCTGTATCTCATCTTTTTAGACTCACTTGTAACAGGGTTGGTGCCTCAGGATTGGAGGATTGCTGATGTGGTACCGATATTTAAGAAAGGTAAGAGGGTAGATCCAGGCAACTACCGTCCAGTAAGCCTGACATCAGTAGTATGCAAAGTTTTTGAGGGCATTTTAAGGGATGACATGCAAAAATATATTGCAGAAAATAATATGATAACTGACAAACAGCATGGATTCATGAAAGATAAGTCGTGTCTAACCAACCTGTTGGGGTTCTATGAGGGGGTAAGTGCAAACCTGGATATTGGTAATGCAGCTGATGTGATTTATTTAGACTTTGCAAAGGCATTTGATACTGTACCACATAATAGCCTTATACTAAAGCTCCAGAAGCAAGGACTAGGGGACACAATATGCAACTGGGTAAGGAATTGGCTAAAAGATAGGAAACAAAGAGTAGTCATAAATGGTACATTCTCTAAATGGGCTATAGTCAGCAGTGGGGTGCCGCAGGGATCTGTGCTTGGACCGATTCTTTTTACTCTCTTTATTAATGACCTTGTGGATGGGATTGATAGTACAGTGTCAGTCTTTGCCGATGACACCAAACTATGTAGGATATTAAAAACTGACCTGGATAGTACAATATTACAAAAAGATCTGGATAAGATGTCAGAATGGGCAGATACTTGGCAAATGAGATTTAATGTTGATAAATGTAAAGTAATGCACCTAGGACGGAGTAATCCTATAGCTGCGTATACATTAAATGGAAGTAAACTCGGGACTACAGAACAGGAGAAGGACTTGGGTATTCTCATTACAAATAAGCTGAGCAGCAGCACTCAATGTCAAGCAGCAGCTGCTAAAGCAAACAAGATTTTAGGGTGTATAAAAAGAGAGATTAGATCCCGTGATTCCAACGTATTGTTACCCCTCTATAAATCACTTGTAAGGCCACATCTGGAATACGGGATCCAGTTTTGGGCTCCACATTTTAAAAAGGACATTCAGAAGTTAGAGTCAGTTCAAAGGCGGGCAACTAGACTACTACAAGGAATGGAAGGCCTCCCATATGATGACAGGTTGAAAAAGTTAGATATGTTTAGCTTAGAAAAAAGACGTCTCAGAGGAGATCTCATTTATATGTATAAATACATGTGTGGTCAATATAAAGGACTGGCACATGACTTATTTCTTCCAAAGACAGTACTAAGGACCAGGGGGCACTCACTGCGAGTGGAAGAAAAGCGATTCCGACACCTAAATAGGAAAGGGTTCTTTACAGTTAGAGCAGTCAGACTGTGGAATACACTACCACAAGAGGTAGTAATGGCAGATACTATAACAGCTTTTAAAAAAGGGCTGGATGATTTCCTCAGTACACAAAACATTGTTGGTTATAAATGACTTAGTGACTAAATGTAGAACTGGTGGAGGAAGGTTGAACTAGATGGACCTAGGTCTTTTTTCAACCTAAGTAACTATGTAACTATGTAACTATGAATGTTTTATTGTCAATCTGTAAAAGTGGTGTAATACTCTTACAACATGGTTTCCAGCAGCAACCTGAGAGCCAGAAATGTCCCCAGGTGTCTTTCCCATTCTGTTCCCACTCCATTTCAGTGTTGTTTCCAGCCATTTCAGTAATTTTCAGGCCCCCTAGACTTCCCAGGGGGAGTCTGCTGGAATAATGATTGTTTCCCATTGACTTCCATTATGGTCGTTACTCGAGACACGCACCCATGCTTGACAAATTGCTCAACTCAATTAACGAGTGTGATGACTCAACATTTAGTCACTTGAACTGCTTTTAATTAGGCCAGACGTATGGGTCCTATTGTTTGTTAAATCAAGTAGTTAACCATTGTCTCTTCCCAGACTGACCGGAGCCTCATTGTCTGTAAATGTATATTGGCTCAACCCCTCTGACTGCATAGTTCAGAAGAAAATAATGTAGTTGTATTGAACTTGAGACCAATGAGAGAGCAGCCATCTCCAACCAATCCTGTAAGACACAATACCCTGAATTGAGAACTGAGAGCTATAAAAGGGCCTTTCTCCTGTCACCAGAAAAAAAGGATTTTACATCATCTCAATCAAGAAGCTTCAGTTCCAACTGAGAAAACACAGACCTGCTTCACTTTAGATATTCTACTGGATTTCAGCTTATGATCCATGGTTCCAACTAAAGGTTCATAGAACTGCTTCCTAAGTTTACCGCTACCTCTTCTCAGTGGGCGCCCGCCAAAAGCAGACTGCTGCTGGACTGGGATAGTTGGTTCTGGAAGATCGGAATCACGAAGACTCTAATCCCTGGCGAGCCAGTGAATGGGTAAGACTCTGTTGCTTGTACCACCTTGTGTTCTGGCTGGGAATGTACAATATGTTTTTGCCTGTTAGTGAACCAATAAAGTCTTACTAATGTGCTAAAACACCAGAGCGTTTTAGCACACCTCACAACTGTCTCGGATTCAGCAGGACTGTCCTGATTTCAGGGCTCCCTCCTGCAGTCCCGGCTCCTCCCCTCAGTGCAGAAATTAAATTCTCATCTGCTCTGGTTTACCGGGAGGGTCAGGACTCAAACTCGTGAATTTGTTGTCCAAAGGCAGCAGCTCTACCATTGAGCCACTACCTGTATTGAAAGACATAGGAAGATTTGGTACTCTTGACCTGTATTGCATTAGAGAAACCCAAATAAGATTATTCTGCTACATAGATAGATAGATAGATAGATAGATAGATAGATGGATAGAGGGATAGATAGATAGAGGGATAGATAATATAAATAGATAGAGATAGCTACATAATAGATAGATATGGATAGATACATAATAGAGGGATAGATATAGATAGATACATAATAGAGGGATAGATATAGATATATAATAGATGGATATAGATAGTTACATAATAGCGGGATAGATAGATAATAGATACATAATAGATACATAATAGATAAAGATAGATACATAATAGATTGATGTACACAGATAGATTATTCATAGAGGGTTAGATAGATATAGACAGATAGTTAATAGATAAACTGTATCTCTATGCAGGTTAAGGGAAGAGTCAGATTAATTTGTTCCCATAAAACTACTATGAAGAAATGAAAAAAAAAAATACAAATATACAGTTTATATAAAAAAACCCCTTTTCTTTATTTTTACCCCCTTGGATTCAAAGCAGCAACTTTCAAACATGTGTCAAGCATCCGTTAGCTGTTGAGCCACAAAGAATGTCAGAGGGAGGATTTTATATAGCTGAACTTGCTACAGCCTCTTCCTAAACAGCAGCTTACACAGGACATAGGGCTCCATAGTACAGAGCAGCATCTCTGTGTACTCAATTCTAGAGGGAGAGGAATATAGATTTTTTTTCTTCTAATAAAATGACTAAAAATAATAAAAAAAAAATTGAATAATGCAATTTTTATTACGGTTGTTTATAAAATAATAAACATCACAAATTAGAAAATAACATGGACATATTTTTGTTTGGAATGTGTTTCTCTTGCCAGCTTATAACTTTTGCTTTTATCTTATTTTACTCTGCACCTTCCCCTGGATTCTTTAGGAGGTACTGTATGTGAAACCCTCGATGGTTACTTAGGAAGTGTAGGTCCAAGTGGTTATCTGAGTCATCCAGTTAGGGTTGTTTCAGTCTGCGTAGGGACTTTAGGGACTGCGCAGCTGGGACCTCTAGTCTGTAGAAGAACTGGGGGGTCAGGTGTAGTAGTTTTAAGTAAGACCTTATGTTTCATTATGTACCTCATGTGCACGTCAGTGCACATAACAGCCCCTTACACAACATGATTTCCATGTCCCTACAAAGAGTCAAATGCAGTGTGACTTCCAAATAGTAGAGCACCATACACCATATGATGTCCTCACACAACCCTCCAACAGTAAAATATCCCCACACAGCCCCCCAGGCAGTATGATGTCCATACAAAGCCCCCCAGGCAGTATGATGTCCATACAAAGCCCCCCAGGCAGTATGATGTCCATACAAAGCCCCCCAGGCAGTATGATGTCCATACAAAGCCCCCCAGGCAGTATGATGTCCATACAAAGCCCCCCAGGCAGTATGATGTCCATACAAAGCCCCCCAGGCAGTATGATGTCCATACAAAGCCCCCCAGGCAGTATGATGTCACGCAGTATGAGAGAAGGGATGCTGAAGAACTGTCAATTAGACATGGGAGGCTGAAGAGAAAGTTAAAAGTTCCTGAATATTTTTGGACTCATGACCTCTGTGTCTTTATAGGCATTTAAGATTTATCTCTGGTGGTCCGATGACATTACGTAATGTATCTCCTACATGCAATAAGCGACCATTGATCAGCCGTAGTGTTCCAGTTTTCCATCAGAAAGGATGTCTGCTCTGATGGAACTGTGAAGGCTGAAGCTGATGAGCCGCCACTGATTAGTTACGTGACATACTAGTAACACTCTGCTATTATTACTGAAATATCAGTTTGGTAGTTTATGCTTTTATATATGAGTTTAGGCTTTATTTTTAATCTTACTATATACACTTTATCATTTAAGTGATAGGTTCTGCAGTGATGGTTGTAATATATGCACTGATCTCCCACTAATGAATGTAGTAGGTACCAATAAGAACATTGTCATGGCCAACAGGAGAAGTAGTGAAGTTCTAGGTTCCCTAGAAACTGTGAAAACTGGGATTTTTGTAATTTTAAGTGCGGAATCCACAATGGCCCTGAAAAACGTGTTTAACTCTCCATGGGTTTATAGGAACACAAAGATCAGAGAGTGCTGAGACTAGCTGTACACAGAAACAACTCTCATCTGGCATAGGAACATAGTAACCCCGCTTCCCGCTTTGAATAAGTCATAGCATGTGCTAAATATTTATGGGTCAGTCTTCGCCTTGGTGCACAGGACTGCACGAGCAGTAAATCTTGTCAACTTTTGTGCATGACCGGCCGTGACCAGGAGAAATGTCATTACCATAAAATACATTACCTGTATTACTTTATTACATGTGATGGACTTGACACCTTATGGCATTTTAGTTGTCATCATGGAAGAGTAATGGACTTCTAACTAATATTACATGTCAATTCTGGTTCCTGGTGATATAAATATGATGTGTGCACATTATATTGTACATGTCACATACGGCAAGGCTTCTTATGTAAGACTATAGTATTCCAGCTGTATATCTTCTACTAATGAGATTGTTACTTAAAATGTTATATTGTCACCCTGATAGATAATTCTCGTGTAGATCTTGCATAAAGGAATATTTGTAGCATAGATTATGGTCTAGTAGCGCAGCTCAGCCTCATCGGGGATAATTGGCGAGATTTGTCGTTGGGAATCTATGGTGATTGCAATGCTGTATCCATTATGGACGGAGATGATGATCAGGCATTTGTATTAGGATAGAGCGCTCTGGGTGTATCGTAAAGTAGCCTGATGTTATGGACCTATTACAGGGTTATTCTGTAGACCCAATATAGTGTAGTGCTATGGACTTATTGTGGGATAGTCCTATAAATCCATTTTGGGCTCATTATAGAGCAGTGGATAGTGGAATGGACTCATTATAGGTTAGTGCTCTAGAATTAGTATTCATTAATGCTATGGATGTTTCTTAGGGCAGTGCTATGAACTGAGTTGGTGTTGACATTATTATGGACTCATTAGTTCATAATGTTAATGACTCATAGGGGAATGTTAAAGAGAACCTGTCAACACAATTTTGTCATGTAAAGTAAAGACATGGCTGTGATGACACTATAATGCTGATTTCATTGATACCTTTGGTGAAGAAATCTACGTTGTGGTTCTTCTTTAATCAGCATTTGAAGTTTTCTGCTAATTAGCTTTTGATGCACAGTGTGTGTCATTTCTCCTCCCTGTCTGTGATTCCCCGACCCCTCCACCCACCTCCAGTCTGTGAATGAGCTGCTTCCTCATTCTGAAATCTCTGCAGTGATCTGGCTGTCAAAAACTGGAAACAGCGGTGGGGGGGGGGGGGATGGGAGGAGGCTGAGAAATCACAGACAGGGAGGAGAAGACCTAATTATGCTGATTACAAAAGAGCCACAAAGTGGATTTCTTCATCAGAGATATCAATGTAATCTGTATTACAGCACCATCACAGCCATGTCATTACTTTACATTACAAAACCGTGGTGACAGGTTCTCTTAAAGGAATCATTATAACGCATTGCCATGGACTTATAGGGCAGTGCTTTAGACTCATAGGACAGATCCATGGACTCTTTATAAGGCAGTTTTAAGGAATTATTATAAGGTAAAGCTAAAGATTCATAATGGCTGTGCAATGGACTACTGCATAATGATAAGGCCGTGCCAATGATTCATTTTCTGACAGTGCTAAGGACTCATGTTAAGGCTGGGCCATTGACTCTTAGACAATGCTTTGGACTCATTTTAAGCCAGTACTATAAATACGTTATGGGAAACTGCAAGAAACTCTTTATGGGGCTGTGATTTGGACTAGATTCAAAAAGAGAGTTCCGGCTCCCCAGATAAAATGTTGGGTTTCATTATACAAAATCATAAAATCCAAAATGAAAAAATGTCCAAAAGGAAAAACTACGTAATGATCCCAATGAGATAGTTGAGTTATCATAGACCATGGGTAACAATGGACAACAGCCACGCATTTCAGACTCAACGTCCTTTGTCAAAGCTGACTTGGGATCTTGAAGGGCTTCGTTTAAATCTCTTCTTGATAAAAACAGATGTGAGATCCATCATGTGCTGAAGCTCCGTTATATACAACAGGATTCCATAGACTCATAATCAAAGTCAAGGCAAACGTTTGCCATTAATGTATATATGGATATCCCCAATTTCACATGTATAACCCCAGATCATGAGATGACATTTAAATTAAAGATATCAAACATTATCCAATAAATAAATACATCAATAAATACACATCAAATAGAGATATTTTATGTTATACATATAGTGATTAATCCAATTTTGAATATAATTACATACATATGCATCACTTAATAATGTCATCTCATCACTCATTCGTTCAGTGTGAAGTCTGGCCCATGTATACGGTATATATGGGCTAATATTTGAGGATCTCATTTTGTCGGTAATTTCAGCAAATGTGCTAATAATGGGCAAGATTTCACACTGAAGATTTGCTCTTGTGTTTCAGATCCTTGTTTTATTGTATGATTATTGTGCACATAAGTATTCTAACAGGGGCAAAAAGATGGCATAAAGCTTATCTCAATGCAGCTGCACCTGCACCCCACTGGTTCCAATAAATACATACTAATTTCCTTAGCATACTCAGCCCTTAATAGCTCTTGCACAGGCTGGAATAATCCTAGCCGCAACACTAGAAACCCACAATTCACACCTCTCTGCCTAAAAAGCTGTTGAGTTGTTCCTCTTATCTCTTGAGGAACCAGAGGGGAGGTTGCCACACACTGTTAAGCAAGTGAGGTGAAGCATGCAGACATAGTCAGGGACCAAAGGTGAGGGAACATAAAATAATGCACAAGTGGAAAGGTGAAATAGCTGATGAAAGCTGGGGTAGACTCCTACAGACCTAACAGCAAACAAGAGAAAGGTACAGGCAAGATAAAAAAAAATAAAGCACAGAGCAAATACCACAGAGGTCTCTGTCGGACAGGTGAAATCCCTAGCAGTGCAGCTGCAAGTCCTTAGCCGAAATCTCAAAGAAATTTAGCCAGCCAAGAAGGCTAATATCAGGAGAGCATAAAAAGCCCCACCCGAGATGTGATAGGACAGAGAAAATGAGTAAGTGGTAACACCTGATAACTGCAAACCAAACGTAAAGAAGCAAAGATAAGACCATCAGCTTTTAGACAGGGACTGACAAGGCTTGTGGCTCAGGAAACTGACCATGCAGCACAAGATCACAGGATCGATTCCCAAATCTGAGGCTTGACACTGATTGGACGTTCTTCTGCATGAACTTCAGGTAGAAAGTAAAATTGATCATTGCCTGAAGCAACAGCAGAAGTGACCCCAGCATTAGTATCACACCAGGCAAAGGTCTGCCAAAGCAGTAGTGTAAAGTGCCTGTGCCCCATAACATAATAATAATGCCCATAAGTGCCTCCTTAAAACAAAAATTGTCCCCTGAGTGTCCCGCTAAAACAAGCGCTGCCCCATTACAAGTATTAATCTACTTTTCAAACGTACTGATGCCCCGTCTAAAAGTAACAATGCAACCTTTGAGCCAACTCCCTATAAAAAAATAAAGTTTATACTCCCCTGATATGACCGCCATGTCCTCTTTTCCTGTGCGGGCTGGCACAGGCGGTACAATACACTGATTCCCTTGTGCCAGGGGGATGCTGATGTCTTGCCATATACATTCCCCTGGATATTTAGCGCCAACAACACCACTAATTAGGGGCACTACATTTTTAAAAATGAAAGTAGTACAACTTTTTTTTTCATTTTAAAATTTTATGCACCAAAGAATTTTTTGCCCAGAGCAAGCGCCCCATGCCCTCCCCGGATGCTAGTCCTGTGTTCCAAAGAGCATCTTTATAATGGGCCATGAATGTCACAGCCCTGGAAAACTCCACTACGGATAGTGTGTGACTAACACAGCCATATTATTGGAGGACACTTTAATTGCTTAGACAAAATATTCCTCAGGACGCTGGTGCATAAAATCTTGTGGTGAAGTGAAAAAAGAGGGATCATTGTGTTCAAAGCTACGTTGGAATTTGACGACTTAATGGACCCTAAATCTGCTTACACTGTTTGGTCGTTGTCTATACTAAATTGTATTGAAAAGCACATGTTGCCAGTAGAAAAATATTGTACAGTACATATAAAAATGTGTGTGTCTGTGTGCGTGTGTGTACATACTTATATATATATATATATATATAAAATGCGTGTGTCTGTGTATGTATATATGTGTGTGTGTGTGTATATATATATATATATATATATATATATATAAAATGCGTGTGTATGTGTATATGTGTGTGTATATATGTGTACATATATATATATACACATATATATATATCTGTATATTCTATTCTATTATGTTCTATTATATTTATATATTTTTTCTTCGTTCAATTTAGAAGACAAGAGATTTGGTTTTGGTACACATTGCTATCCATTAGTTGTCCTGTAGAGGGCACTCTTGTACTGAGCAAAGTATTATATTGCAGCTTGCTGAAGAATTAGAGGAATATTAAGCAGTAATCCATAAGACTAAATATCCATAAATTGTTTTGAAATATGCACTCGTGGGGTCGACAGTTTAACCTTTAGAGCATTTTTTATTGTAATTTGCACTAATACCATAATATCTATTTATTAATGCAGCGATGGGTTTAAAATGAAATACTAATATCCAATACTGAAATGATGTGATCACAAATCCCGCTACAACCCAATCTTGCTTCATTGATGATGATGATGATAATGATGATGGTGATGGTGCCAGGAACAATCCTAATTTTGGAACGTTGTCCTTTCAGAGATTTAGCCTACAGTATTTCCTCTCTGACAATGAGGGTTATGTAGAGCAGAGACACAAACAAAATCATTTTATTGGTATCACATCTAAACTAATTAATTAATTCATTCATTCGGGTGCATACACTGAATAGATCATATAATGCTGATGATGGAGATGAGTAAAGAGGCACAGCGTCGCTCCAATGACTTCTCTACAACCATAATCTATGTACATGTAAATAAGGGAATATGATGGCTGCTGAAACACTCCATATGATTGTACGAGTTGTTCATGATAGTGCTATAAGCAGCAGATTGAACAGAGTAGTGAGAGATCTCAGCAGCAGCAGGGAGGAGGGGCACTGAGGAGCTGGGTGGGCGGAGATTAAGATGACATTTTCAGTAAGGATTTTGCAGCCATTCTGACATGGATTTACAAAGTAAGTACACTAGCCTCATCAAGAGAGATCTTTAGCCCCAAGAGAAGAGATCTTGCATAGAGCCCCAAACTAAGTACAATTGACAGTTATCTTGTGTGACTTCCATTTTCTAATAATTGTGCCAACAGTTGTTGCCTTCTCACCAAGCTGCTTGCCTATTGTCCTCCTGTAGCCCCTCTCGGCCTTGTGAAGGTCTAGAATTTTGTCCGTGGTGTCCTTAGACAGCTCTTTGGTCTTGGCCATGGTAATGAGGTTGGAATGTGATTGATTGAGTGTGTGGAAAGGTGTTTTTTATACTGGTAATGAGTTTTTAAACAGGTGCAATTATTACAGATAATGACTGCAGAATAGGAGCTTAAAGAAAAAAATAACAGGTCTGTGAGAGCCAGAATTCTTGCTAGTTGGTGGTTATCAAATACATTTTTATGAAATAATATGCAAAATAATTATTTAAAAATTATTTAAAAATCATACAAGGTGATTTTCTGGATTTTCTTTTTTATTCTGTCACAGTTGAAGTGTAGCTACAATAAAAATTACAGACCTCTCCATTCTTTGTAGGTGGGAAAACCTGTAATATTGGCAGTGCATCATATAATTATGTTTCCCACTGTATATTTCTCAGTGCAGAATAATTTAGGGGCAGATACCCTGATTGCTGTAGTTTTGATAAAATCACTGTTTTATTAGCGGGAAATTATCACTAGAGCACTATTAAACCTACTCCCAGGTAGTTCTCCACATTCCTGATTTCTGCATAATCCGCCCACATCACAGATTGGCAGCTTTCTGTATACACTGTACATAGACAGAAAGCTGTCAATCAGTGGTGTGAGCTGGGTTATACAGGTCTCAGCATTTAGATAACTGCTAGATCTGCAGCTGATGAAACAAATTTTAATCAAAACTGGAGCAACTAGTAAAGTAAGTGACACGTTGCTGGAATCAGGATCTCTCTCTGCCCCTACATTATAATGCTCTCAGAGAGGCAAAAACCTGGTGACAGATTCCCTTTAAGAACTGTAAGTGATAGTATTGAGAGCATCTTCTGGCTAAAAATTGTTTCTGCTCTTTCTTAGTTATTTCTGGTTGTAGGAAAACTAGAAGATAATAAGAGGTGGTTGCGGCTGGTTCTTCACCTGGTTTAAAATTCACAGTATATTAAAGTGGTTCACATTTTGGAAATCAATGAAGAACATAATTTTATATGATTTGTATGTTTAGTGGAAATTAATATCATTATCACACATCAGGCAGGAATTATCACCTTCATAAACTGCTGAGCAGTGAAGGTATCCTGCTATATTTAGCTACGACGCTCACTTTCCTCTTTTACATAATGTAATGGGTAGGTAAAGCATGCAGTAATTCTAGCTAAGCGCTATATTCTTTCTGAAATGTGTTGGGAAGCATCCTTATAAGTGGCAGGTTTTCCTGCTTCTGTGATTTGGATACAAATTCGGAGTTTCTTTGGGAACTCTGGTTTGGAAACTAGCTTAGAACATCCAGTATCGCAATAGTCATTATCCCCTTCATGCAAATAAATGCAACGCTACGTCAAGATTGCAATTACTTTACCACAATCTTCCTACAATTATAAGCACAGGGGTTGTTCCTGTGTCATCTGCAGCAGGTGTCGGCTGCAGATGACACAGGAACAACCCATACATCATCGCTAAAGAAGTCGCTCGTGAAAGCACCCGCCCCCGTCGTTTGTGCGTCATGGGCAACTTGCTGCCCGTGGCGGATAAAATTGCTAGTACCCGTCACACGGACTTACCTTCCTAGCGGCGTCGCTGTGGGCGGCGAACAATCTCTTTTTAAAGGGGGAGGTTCGTTCACCGTCATAGCGACGTCACACAGCGGCCTGCCAATAGAAGCGGAGAGGCGGAGAGCAGCCGCATTAACGTCACTCCCACCTTGTTGCCGGCAGGACGCAGGTACGTTGTTGTTCGTCGTTCCTGCGGTGTCACACGTAGTGATGTGTGCTGCCTCAGAAACAACAAACAACCTGCGTCCTGCACCAGCAATGATATTTGGGAAATGAAGGGAATTTTGTTACTTACCGTAAATTCCTTTTCTTCTAGCTCTTATTGGGAGACCCAGACGATTGGGGTATAGCTACTGCCTCCGGAGGCCACACAAAGCACTACACTAAAAAGTGCAAGGCCCCTCCCCTTCTGGCTATACCCCCCCGTGGTATCACGGGTTCTCCAGTTTTAGTGCCAAAGCAAGAAGGAGGAAAGCCAATAACTGGTTTAAACAAATTAACTCCGAGTAACATCGGAGAACTGAAAAACCGTTCAACATGAACAACATGTGTACCCGCAAACAACAAAAAACATCCCGAAGGACAACAGGGCGGGTGCTGGGTCTCCCAATAAGAGCTAGAAGAAAAGGAATTTACGGTAAGTAACAAAATTCCCTTCTTCTTCAGCGCTCTATTGGGAGACCCAGACGATTGGGACGTCCAAAAGCTGTCCCTGGGTGGGGAAAGAAATACCTCATGTTAGGGCTGCAAAACAGCCCTCCCCTACGGGGGTGTCACTGCCGCCTGCAGGACTCTTCTACCTAAGCTGGCATCCGCCGAAGCATAGGTATGCACCTGATAATGCTTGGTGAAAGTGTGCAGACTGGACCAGGTAGCTGCCTGGTACACTTGTTGAGCCGAAGCCTGGTGTCGTAATGCCCAGGACGCACCCACGGCTCTGGTTGAGTGGGCTTTTAGCCCTGAAGGAACCGGAAGCCCCGCAGAACGGTAGGCCTCTAGAATTGGTTCTTTGATCCATCGAGCCAGGGTGGCTTTAGAAGCCTGCAACCCCTTGCGCGGACCAGCGACAAGGACAAAAAGTGCATCGGAACGGCGCATGGGCGCCGTGCGGGAAATGTAGAGTCTGAGTGCTCTCACCAGATCTAACAAACGTAAGTCCTTTTCATACCGGTGAACCGGATGAGGACAAAAGGAAGGCAAGGATATATCCTGATTAAGATGAAATGAGGATACGACCTTAGGGAGAAACTCCGGAATGGGGCGCAGCACTACCTTGTCCTGGTGGAACACCAGGAAGGGAGCCTTGGATGACAGAGCTGCCAGCTCAGACACTCGCCGAAGCGATGTGATCGCAACGAGAAACGCCACCTTCTGTGACAGGCGAGAAAGGAAACTTCCTTCAGAGGCTCGAAAGGCGGCTTCTGGAGAGCAACTAATACCCTGTTGAGATCCCATGGATCTAACGGCCGCTTGTACGGGGGTACGATATGACAGACCCCCTGTAGGAACGTGCGCACCTTAGAAAGACGTGCTAGACGCTTCTGAAAAAACACGGATAGTGCCGAGACTTCCCCCTCAAGGAAGCCGAGCGACAAGCCCTTTTCTAACCCCGATTGCAGGAAGGAAAGAAAAGTAGGCAATGCAAATGGCCAGGGAGACACTCCCTGAGCCGAGCACCAAGTTAAGAAAATCTTCCACGTTCTGTGGTAGATCTTAGCAGAGGTGGACTTCCTAGCCTGTTTCATGGTGGCAACGACCCCTTGGGATAATCCTGAAGACGCTAGGATCCAGGACTCAATGGCCACACAGTCAGGTTCAGGGCCGCAGAATTCCGATGGAAAAACGGCCCTTGGGACAGTAAGTCTGGCCAGCCTGGTAGTGACCACGGTCGGCCGACCGTGAGATGCCACAGATCCGGGTACCACGATCTCCTCGGCCAGTCTGGGGCGACGAGTATGACGCGGCTGCAATCGGATCTGATTTTTTGCGCAGTACTCTGGGCAAGAGTTCCAGAGGTGGAAACACATATGTGAGCCGGAACTGCGACCAATCTTGCACTAAGGCGTCTGCCGCCAGAGCTCTGTGATCGCGCGATCGTGCCATAAATGCCGGGACCTTGTTGTTGTGCCGAGACGCCATTAGGTCGACGTCCGGCACCCCCCAGCGGCGACAGATTTCCTGAAACACGTCCGGGTGAAGGGACCATTCCCCTGCGTCCATACCCTGGCGACTGAGGAAGTCTGCTTCCCAGTTTTCTACGCCCGGGATGTGAACTGCGGATATGGTGGATGCTGTGTCCTCCACCCACATGAGTATCATAGTATCATAGTATCATAGTTTTTAAGGTTGAAGGGAGACTCTAAGTCCATCTAGTTCAACCTGTAGCCTAACATGTTGATCCAGAGGAAGGCAAAAAAAACCCCAATGTGGCAAACAAGTTCCAATGGGGAAAAAATTTCCTTCCTGACTCTACATCCGGCAATCAGACTAGTTCCCTGGATCAATACCCTGTCATAAAATCTAATATACATAACTGGTAATATTACATTTTTCAAGAAAGGCGTCCAGGCTCTGCTTAAATGTTAGTAGTGAATCACTCATTACAACATCATGTGGCAGAGAGTTCCATAGTCTCACTGCTCGTACAGTAAAGAATCCTCGTCTGTGATTATGATTAAACCTTCTTTCCTCAAGACGTAGTGGATGCCCCCGTGTTCCAGTCGCAGGCCTTGGTGTAAAAAGATCTTTGGAAAGGTCTCTGTACTGTCCCCTCATATATTTATACATTGTGATTAGATCCCCCCTAAGCCTTCGTTTTTCCAAACTAAATAACCCCAAGTTTAATAACCTGTCTTGGTATTGCAGCCCACCCATTCCTCTAATAATCTTGGTGGCTCTTCTCTGCACCCTCTCCAGTTCAGCTATGTCCTTCTTATATATCGGTGACCAGAATTGTACACAGTATTCTAAGTGTGGTCGCACTAGTGACTTGTACAGAGGTAGAACTATATTTTTTTCATGAGGATTCGCCGGACTTCCTGGAAGGCTTGCCGACTGCGCGTCCCTCCTTGGTGGTTGATGTATGCCACCGCTGTGGAGTTGTCCGACTGGATTCGGATCTGCTCTCTTTCTAGCCACTGCTGGAAAGCTAGTAGGGTAAGATACCCTGCCCCGATTTCCAGAACATTGATCTGAAGGGTGGACTCCTGCTGAGTCCACGTCCCCTGAGCCCTGTGGCGGAGACAAACTGCTCCCCACCCTGACAGACTCGTATCTGTCGTGACCACTGCCCAGGATGGGGGTAGGAAGGATCTTCACTGTGACAATGAGGTGGGAATAAGCCACCATTGCAGAGAGTCCTTGGCCGTCTGGGAAAGGGAGACTTTCCTGTCCAGGGAGGTTGACTGCCCGTCCCATTGGCGGAGAATGTCCCCTTGCAGTTGGCGCAGATGAAACTGCGCAAAGGGAACTGCCTCCATGGCTGCCACCATCTTCCCTAGGAAGTGCATGAGGCGCCTTAAGGGGTGCGACTGGCCTTGAAGGAGAGACTGCACCTCTGTTTGCAGTGAACGCTGCTTGTTCAGCGGAAGCTACACTATCGCTGATAGAGTGTGAACTCCATGCCGAGATACGTTAGTGATTGAGTCGGTGACCGATTTGACCTTGCCAAATTGATGATCCACCCGAAAGTCTGGAGAGTCTCCAGCGTAACATTCAGGCTGCGTTGTCATGCCTCGAGGGAGGGTGCTTTGACGAGTAGATCGTCCAAGTAAGGGATCACCGGGTGTCCCTGAGAGTGCAAGACTGCTACCACTGCTGCCATGACCTTGGTGAACACCCGTGGGGCTGTCGCCAGACCGAATGGCAGAGCTACGAACTGAAGATGGTCGTCTCCTATCACAAAACGTAGAAAACGTTGGTGCTCCGTAGCAATTGGCACGTGGAGATAGGCATCTTTGATGTCTGTTGAGGCAAGGAAGTCTCCTCGAGACATTGAGGTAATGACGGATCGGAGGGATTCCATCCGGAACCGCCTGGCGTTCGCATGCTTATTGAGCAGTTTTAGGTCCAGAACAGGACGGAAGGAGCCGTCCTTTTTTGGAGCCACAAAGAGATTGGAGTACAAACCCTCGCCCTCGTTCCTGAGGGGGGACAGGGATCACCACTCCTTCTGCTCTTAGAGCGTCCACCGCCTGCAGCAGGGCATCTGCTCGGTGGGGAGGTGGGGCCGTTCTGAAGAATGGAGTCGGAGGACGAGAACAGAACACTGTCCTGTGCACGTGAGCACAATGTCCGTCACCCAC
Source organism: Anomaloglossus baeobatrachus (assembly GCF_048569485.1). Taxonomy (NCBI): domain Eukaryota; kingdom Metazoa; phylum Chordata; class Amphibia; order Anura; family Aromobatidae; genus Anomaloglossus; species Anomaloglossus baeobatrachus. Next base: position 100,908,959 of record NC_134353.1, read on the forward strand.
CGGTCTGTGACCTGTGGCAGCTAAATGTCGCCAAAGGCGGGGGAGTCTGCCATCAACCGCGGATGCGGAGAGAGAGAGAGAGCTGAGAGTCATGAGGAGACCGCCTTGGTAGCGGTTCCTCCGGCTGCCTTCCTTGGGCGTGATTGAGCCCGGCCGGAATCTGAGCCCGTCTGAGGTTTTGTAGCCCTTTTGCACGAGGACAATTGGGACCTGCCCGAGCTTGGGAAGGACCGAAACCTCGACTGTACTTTTAGGACAGCATTAATAGGGTAAGTCGCAGTGCAGACATTGCGGAGTTACGGACGCCTCTGCGGTACAGATGTACATGTGCTCAAGGTCAGCTGCGCAAGAACAGCTGAAAAGGTTAGGTTGCCTATACGGCTGTGAATGCCGGAGCAACCGACACGCCGATAGCCTCCTAGACAGATTTCAACCAGAGTCCATCTGTCTGTGAATGGCATCTTTAAGTGAAGCCCCATCTCCAGTGCAACTATGGCTCTAGACGCAAGCCTGGAGATTGGAGAATCCACCTTTGGACCCTGGGTCCAGCGCTTGACCACGTCAGGGGAAAAGGGATAACGTGTATCTTAAAAAACGTTTGGAGAAGACGCTTATCTGGTAAGCGTGGTGTTTCTGGACTGCTTCTCTGAAGTCAGCGTGGCCAGAAAAATACTCAATATCCGTTTGAGATACTGAAAAGGGACTTCTCCTGCTGTGAAGCTGACTCCTCCACTGGGGGAGCTGAGGGAGAAAGATCCAACCTTCCATTGATGGACGCTATAGGATCATTCCGTATGGCGTTACCATCCGGTGTATCCGGATTGATAGCGATGTCAGGATCAAAGTCCTGGAGAGCCGCCTTATCATACAGAGAGTCCTCCTGGGACCCCCCCGTTCCAAATGAGGTTGGTCAGGAAGATTGCCCATGGCCTGTCTGGACTGCAAGTCTCTATCTTATGACAATATATCTGTCGAAACTGCAACTCCGTCCCTGTCCTTGGACAGGGATGACAGGTGGTTTCTTTGGCCACGACTAGTAGAGACCCCGGCAGACGAAGTGCTAGAGACCCCGGCAGACGAAGTGCTACAGGGGAGCATGCACACAATGGGACGGTGTCATGAACAGCATCCCATGTAGTAAAAACAGCACTGAAAATCTGTGTTGCTTTTTTGCCGCTGCCGACTAGCCATCTAGAAGTATATAGCCAAGATTGGTGACCGTACAGTGCAATGTATAGCATACAAGCATAAAGTACAAATGAACACTGCAGCACAAGCAATACAAGCAGCATAGAAGCCTGTGCCCTGGCACCTCTGCTCTTCTGCTGCTGTAGACTAGTCATCTAGGGGAATATAGCCCAGAAGAGTGACCATACAGTGCAATGTATAGCATACAAGCACAAGTACAAATGCACACTGCAGCCCATGCAATACAAGCAGCATAGAAAAAAACCTGTGCCCCAGCACCCTTGGTTTTCTGCTGCTGTAGTCTAGCCATTCCAGGAGAATATAGCTAAGACTAGCGACTGTACAGTGCAGTGTATAGCATACAAGCATAAACACAAATGAACACTTCAGTACGTGCAATACAAGCAGCCTAGAAAGCCTGTGCCTTAGCACACCTGCTTTCCTGCTGCTGATGTGTCGCTCTCCAAGCGGGCATATAGCGACCTATGCAGTTAAAATACACATGTACACACTGCAGTATATCTTGGGGTCAGCACTATGTGTGCCGCTTACCGCCCGCCTATAAGCGGGTGTATGGTCGCCACCGTCCTGCCTGGTTGCCGAAAGTCCGAGCTCGGACTGCAGTAATGGCTGCCGGCGTCTTCCCCAGCTCGTGTGAGGAGGGGCGGGCCGTGGGCGTGCCCCAAGTCAGAGCGGGAATCCGGCGTCCGACAGTGTGCAGTGAGAGGGCTGGAGCATGTAAAAAGGCTCCAGCCCTCGGCGCTGCTGATTGCTCAGCGCCTGTCCCCTTCCCTGAGTGACAGGGAGGGGGCGGGAACGAAGCGGCACTAGGCCGCAGAAGCCGGGGACTGGATTTATAAGCGCCGTCGCCGTAAAAGCGCGGTCGGCGCCCAGTCCCCGGCGAACTACAAGTCCCAGCCGCGCCGCCGCTCCCGGAGCGTCCGGCGTGGTAGTTCCCAATACACAAAGTCACTCAGCAAAGCTGCAGTGACTGTAACCCTTTACTGTCCCCGGCGCACTAGCACACCCAGCAAGTCTGGAGTGTGCTGTGCCTGTGTGTACGGGGACACAGAGTACCTGTAATGGTGCAGGGCCATGTCCCTGAACGGTACTCCAGCTCCGTATCCAGCAGGTTCAAATGGGTCTGTGGATGGAGCCCGGCGTCAGAGCTTTGAGGCCGGCAGGATCCCACTTCCTCAGAGCCCCCCAGGGGGATGTGGAAGGAAAGCAGCATGTGGGCTCCAGCCTCCGTACCAGCAATAGGTACCTCAACCTTACAACACCATCAACGGGTGAGAAGGGAGCATGCTGGGGGCCCTATATGGGCCCTCTTTTCTTCCATCCGAAATAGTCAGCAGCTACTGCTGACTAAAATCTGTGGAGCTATGCATGGATGTCTGACCTCCTTCGCACAAAGCTTGAAAACTGGAGAACCCGTGATACCACGGGGGGGTATAGCCAGAAGGGGAGGGGCCTTGCACTTTTTAGTGTAGTGCTTTGTGTGGCCTCCGGAGGCAGTAGCTATACCCCAATCGTCTGGGTCTCCCAATAGAGCGCTGAAGAAAAATGATGTGTCAACGATCAACGATTAGGTGAGTAATTTTGATCGTTAACGCTCGCTTGTAGGTGTCACATGCAACGACGTCGCTAATGCGGCCGGATGTGCGTCACGAATTCCGTGACCCCGAGGACCTATCGTTAGCGATATCGTTGCGTGCAAAGCCCCATTTGATCCCTTCAGATGCCACTGCCAATACTTATTGGGTTTTTTTCGGCCCAACGCCACCCCTGCAACGCGATCAATGAGTGCTAAGGATTGCTCCGTGTCTGCCATATACATTAGCCTAGTAGAGTGGAGACACTCAATAGAAAGGAGACCTATTGGCTATATAAGCTCGAGACACTGAAACCTATGGGCTCAAATGAAGTAACAGATTTAGTCTATTTAATTATATTTTTCATTTTTTTATTTTTTCATTTTTTACTTGCTATTTTTATCCATGTTCTTATAGTTTTTATGATTTTAATTTATGTCATTTATATGAGTTTTTATGGTATTGATTGTTTTGTAGGCCAGGTCGGCAATTTCTCTGTTTTTAAAAGGATAAAATCCATTTTATAAATTGAAATAAAAAACTTTAAGTTTTAATCTCCCCGTTCTCTTTTGAGCCAGGAGGATCCCCTTTTTTGTTTCCTTCAAGCATCTCGTTGTAACCCCTGACAGTGTGTTACAAGCTGAGATTGTCAGCTTGGTATGGCATGATCATTGAGCATGCGCTGTCGTTTTTTTGCACAGGTATGAACTCATTTCACCCTGCAGAGAAGTTGAATCTGGACGGAGATTACCGCCCAGGGCACCTATCTGGGACTTGCTCCTTTTACTTATTTCACGGCAAGAATTTAGCGCAGGGATTAAAGTAATATTGCAACTATTTAGCCTTTAGTTGAAATTTTTCAGCACATGCACTTTAGCAATAGTGTTATTTCCTTAATTATTTATATCTTTTTCTTTCATTATTGGCCACTTATTTTAGCCTTTTGGTATATATTACCTCCACCACTACTACTGTGAAGGTTGGATACAAATAAATAAATAATTGCAAAATGTAATTTTTCCACATTTTCCTGTTTTGTTTTTTTTTCCCTTTTCTTTCATGTATCACCTTGCACTAGCAGTCTAAACATCTTAGGAGTGAGTTCCCTTCAATTGTGCATTGAAAAAACACACTTGTTAGCATATGAGTTCAAGACTGAAGATTTTCACATACATTTATTTTCTATTTTTCCCCTTTTTTTAGTAAAACAAATGAAAGCAAACACCTCATCAAAAATAAATTTATTTTGCAGGTATCAAAAACTTTTTGAATTTTATGCTTCTTGTTTCATCTGTCGATGTGTTTTGATACAATACATGTATTCTTTATGTACCATTATGTTTAACTGTTGATCCTCCCGCCAACTTTTTTAAAAGTGGGTTGTTCTATGACGTCATTGATGATGTGTATTTATACCAGCTCTTCGAAGCTTTGATTACTATTTTTATGTTCTTTTGGTCTGCTGTCCTGATGAAGAGGGCTGAGTCCCTTGAAACGTGTTGATCTGTACCTACATGGAGTGAAATAAAAAAGACATAAATTAAATCCATACAAGCATTGTGGTGTGAAAGCAGGGTCTAAGGGCGGCGTTACATGAGATGATTTATCGTGCGATCGCATGAGCGATTGCACACGCCCCCGTCGTTTGTGCGTCACAGGCAATTTGTTGCCCGTGTCGCACAAAGTTGTTAAACCCCTGTCACACATACCTCCCTAACGACCTTGCTGTGGGCAGCGAACATCCTCTTCCTGAAGGGGGAGGGACGTTCGATGTCACAGCGACGTCACACAGCAGCCGGCCAATAGAAGCAGAGGGGCGGAGATGAGCGGGATGTAACATCCCGCCCACCTCCTTCCTTCCGCATTGCCGGCGGGACGCAGGTAAGCTGTGTTCGTTATTCCCGGGGTGTCACACGGAGCAATGTGTACTTCCTCGGGAATGACGAACAACTGGCATGCAGAAGGAGGAACGACTTTATGAAAATGAACAACATGTCAACGAGCAACGATAAGGTGAGTATTTTTGCTCGTTCACAGTCGTTCGTAGTTGTAGCATGCTACGATATCTCTAACGATGCCGGATGTGCATCACGGAATCCGTGACCCCGACGACATATCGCCCAAAATATCATAGCTTGTGACGCCGCCCTAACGGGGCATAGGTGTACCCGTGCTTTCCTGGACATGGGGCAAAGGTTCAGTTGAGCGCATCCTTCTCCTATCTTAAGCTTAACAACTGTAAGGAAGGGGTTAATCTCTGCTACCATAGAAATGGAGACGGAGAAGGACAGATCCTGAATAGTGATTTATTTGTTGACGCGTTTCGATGTCCTTCTTAAGGACAATCACCAGATAAAGCAGCCATGTTGGGGCTCTAATACGACTGCAAGGCAAAGCAAAAGATGATATTGAAATTCCACTGATACATGCAGCAGTCCTCACAGGACCTGCTAATATTACAATAACTTGCTGATCTCGTGTTTCCCTGAAAATATGACCTACCAAGAAAATAAGCCGTAGCAGGATTTTTCTGACTTTTTGGAGAATGCTTAAAAATTAAGTCCTACAACAAAAATAAGCCTTAGCTATGGTTCATTTTTGCGTACCATACTCATAATATCCTGAAATAGAGCTTGGGCAGCCATTTCAAGGAATATGTAACTTTTATTGCTATACAGTACCCCGTTGTGTTGCTGTAAGCCTCGAAAAATGTATAGTCATGAGCCAGCTGTTACTGCAAAATAAATATTCACACCTTCCCCCATTAATAATCCTGCCCATTTCTCTGTGCCTGAGTGTGACAGCTACATAGAAATACATGCTGTCACTGTCAGGTCAGGAGAGCAGGCAGCCAGACCATGGATTGCAATGTGACTCTCGGGTTATACTGACTGCAGACTGACTGCACCCAGTCACTGACGCCAGAGCAGAGGAATGAATATTCATTTTGCACTATTAGACAGCACGCGACTATAAATTTTTCAAGGCTTACAGAAAAACAATGGGGCAAAGTGCAGCAATACAAGTTACATATCCTGAAAGGGCGGCCCAAGCCCTATTTCAGGATACTGGCTATTACCATGTTTTTCCAAAAATAAGACACTGTCATACATTTTTTTGCCCTGAAAAAAAGCAGTGGGGCTTATTTTTGGGTAGGTCTTATTATTGGGGAAACACAGTTGAGGGTAAGAGTTACCCCCCAAAAAAAGCAGACCCCCTTCCCAGGAGATTCATACTTACCAGACCCTGGACATCTGCATCACTCTCAGATCCTCCCGCGATCTTTGGTGGGCGCTCTGAGCAGGTATGCTCCATGTGGTTTTCCCTTGCTTCTGGCTAACACTCACATACATCAGATCACACACACTCATACTCATACACACACACACACACACACACACACACCACATACTGCAATACGGATTACTTCCAGCCAGCAGGGAAAGATGGGATGCAGTGCAGTGGAGTGTGAGGACCTGCCATAGAGCGCATGGAAAGATCGGCGGTGGAAAACATTGATGTACTCCACCGTGGGTCCTCTATGCATTACACCATGCTGTGCCCCAGGATTCTCTGCCGGTCAGAAGCAATCGGTATCTCCCAATGTGGTGCGTGTGCGTGTGATTTGATGGGTAAAGCTGGTGTCACACTAAGCGACAGCGACGTCGCTGTTACGTCACCATTTTCGGTGACGTAACAGCGACCTTGTAAGTCGCTGTTATGATCGCTTAGCGCTGGCTCCTTGCTCTCCTAGGTACAGTACACATCGGGTTAATTAACCCGATGTGTGCTGCAGCTACATGTCACAGTGCAGAGAGCAAGGAGCCGCGCGCACTGCTTAGCGCTGGCTCCTTGCTCTCCTTGCTACAGTATACATCGGGTTAATTACCCGATGCATACTGCAGCCACATGTCACAGTGCAGGAGCCGGCGCTGGCAGCAAGAGCGGAGGCTGGTAACCAGCGTAAACATCTGGTAACCAGGGAAAGGTCTTCCCTTGGTTACCCGATGTTTACGCTGGTTACAGCTTACCGCAGCTGCCAGTGCCGGCTCCTGATCGCTTCATTTCGTCGCTCTCTCGCTGTCACACACAGTGATGTGTGTGTCACAGCGGGAGAGTGACGACCAAAAAATGAAGCTGGACATTCAGCAACGACCGGCGACCTCACAGCAGGGGCCAGGTCGTTGCTGGATGTCACACACAGCGACAGCGACGGGACGTCGCTGCAACGTCACAGAAAATGGTGACGTAGCAGCGACGTCGTTGTCGTCGTCGTTATGTGTGACACCAGCTTAATTATTTGTGCAATCTGATATGTGATTGTGTGTGTGATCTAATCAGTGATTGTGTGTGTGATCTGATATGTGTCTGCTATCTAATGTTTGTGTGTTTATGTGCGATCTGATGTGTGTGTCTATATGCGATCTGATGTGTGTGTGTCTATGTGCGATCTGATGTGTGTGTGCCTATGAGCGATCTGATGTGTGTGGGTGTGCGTTCCACCACAGGTCCTTGATGTATTCCACTGTATTCCGTCTGGTGAGTATGATTGCGAGGTCTTCTGTCTTCTTTCTGCTCTCTTTTGGGGGTGTCGGCTTTCTATAATGACATGTCCTGCTGTATTCTTTAACTTTTTTAACTTTTTTAGCTGCATGGACACTTCATTATTGAACTGCGACTCGGGCTTATTTTCAGCACAGGGCTTATATTTAAACCTTATGCTAATAATGCTGGAAATTCCTGCTAGGGCTTATTTCTGAGGAGGGCTTATTTTTGGAAAAAACAGGGTAGTATCATAGTATCATAGTTTTTAAGGTTGAAGGGAGACTCTAAGTCCATCTAGTTCAACCTGTAGCCTAACATGTTGATCCAGAGGAAGGCAAAAAAAACCCCAATGTGGCAAACAAGTTCCAATGGGGAAAAAATTTCCTTCCTTCCTAGTATGGTATGCAAAAATGACCTGATTCTCTTTAAAGGATAAAGCAGGACCCTTATCTAAGAAAGCAAAGAAATATGACATCTCCTGAAAATAAGCCCCAGCGTATCTTTCATTTATCTAATATAAAATAAAGCAATTTTGCACACAGTCTTAATTAAAAGTTGTTACATCAGCTTAGATCCAAACCCATGTGTTTCCAAGGGGAAAGAGTACAAGCTCTGCATAGCCAGATCCTGCAGTCACGTGCTGCTACCTTCTTTTATCTTCTTTTTTTCCTTTATTCTGCTGTAATTTATCCTGAAGATGGACAGAGAACACAATGACACATGACTACAGGTTTATAGGGCTTGTAGGCTGTATAGGAGCTGTAGACATCAAATCATGGGTAATCTTTTATTTTAATCAAGAATATTTGCAAACGTTGTCTACTTCCTTATACTTTATTTACTAAGAAAAATCGCTGCAAAAGTACACATCCCCCATTAGTAATTCCAAACCATCTAGTATTCCCATAACAGTTCTGCTTTTCATCATTCCCCTATACATTGTGACTTGTGTGCAACTCTTTATCCTATTGTTTAGTTGTATATTTTTGAGTCTTGCACCCTGTTCACACCATGGTGATCCAGACATTCTTTAATTAGTATGCATTTTCTGTCTGAGAACCCTGCCCCACTCATAGCCATGTGTCTTATTTCACATATATAGCTTGGTCGTTTGCTTCCCATACAGAGCAAGTTTTTTAACTGCAGGTAAGGTTACACGTAGGCTAGGGACCCCAAAAATAGAGATTACCTTGGCGTTTGGTTTTGGGGCTCCTTTGCATTGATTAATACAATGGCTAAACATCTCTTATATTCCTATTATTCATAGCTGTTATGCACATATCATTTTCATGTTTTTCACTTTTTTCAGATAGCCCATTGTATTTTTCAGTCTAGTATTCCCATTGCAGTTCTGCTTTTCATTATTCCCCTATACATTGTGACTGGTGTGCAACTCTTTATCCTATTGTTTAGTTGTATATTTTTGAGTCTTGCACCTTGTTCACACCATTGGTGTTCAAGACGTCCATTCTTTAATTCATATACAGCATACCGCACTCAGCAATAAGTATTGTAGCAATGGGTAGGTAACTGGTTTTCTAGAACACAGGGTTAAGGATTTTAGTATCAGCTGTGATTATTCTCAGTCTATTCACTCATTTAATTCAGGATCCTTTCTATGGAAACGTTCTAGTAGGTACAGTACGATATACAGCCAGGTTTATAGATGCCATCTGTTAGTTCACAAGCAGCTCTGTGGTGAGGAAATTTTCCAGCAGATGTACCATTTAGGAACTGTTGATGTCCTCTACAATTTAAAGATAATCTAATATTGCAATTTTCCACATTTAGAGGAAGGTGAAAACCTTTAAATATGTTCTGTCTCTATGGAGCATTTTTACATTTAGAACGACGGTGCAGAATCTGTGTGCGGACGGACAGCATATTTCAGCAAATAATCAAATTTTAATACTGCAATGGCCTCCTGTAGGTGTGTTCAACTTGTATTTTTACTGCAAATGCTGAAGCTTTACCTCCCATATCTTATGACTTAATGTAGATAATTACTGCAGTATTTGAAGAGAAGTGAGGGCATTTCTATTGGTGTTCGCACCGTTATCTAGTTAAAAATGAAGAAACTGACCACATCGTGTGTGTGTGTGTGTGTGTGTGTGTGTGTGTGTGTGTGTGCGCGCGTGTGTGAATGCATGTGTATGTATGCATGTGTATGTACTGTGTATATGTATGTAATATATATATAAAATATACACAGCAGGTGAAATAATTACTGAACATGTCACTAATTTTCTAAGTGAATACATATCTAAAGGTGCTATAGATGTGAATTAATCCCCCTATGTTGGTAAGTACCCATCCAATCGACACAAAGAGATCAAACCATAGGTGTCCATAAATTAAGTCATGTATATTAATGAAAAATGACACAGGGAAAAAGTATTGAACACATGAAGAGAGAGAAGTACAAAAGAATATAGAAAGTTATAAAACCAGCTAAAATGTATCAGTAAGTAAAAAGCAATCCTGTCACTTAATGTAAAATATCAACTGGTTCAACTATAAAGAGGTGTCTCATTTCCAAGGTGTAACACAAGAAACATCTCATGATGGGTAAAACCAGTGAGCTGTCTCAAGTCCGTTGCAATCTAATTGTTGAAAAACATACTCATAGCATTGGTTGCATAAGAATTTCTAAACTACTGATGGCTCCAGTAAGTACTGTTAGGGCCATAATCCAAAAGTGGAAAGAACATTATTTCACCACATACCAGCCAAAACCAGGTAGTCCCCACAAAATAGAGGAGTGAAAAGAATTATCATAAGAGTTGTCCAAGAGGCAAAGATGAACTATGGAGATCTACAGAAAGACCTGAAATCAGCAGGTATAATTTTCAAACAAAACTGTCTTGCGATGTTTGTCTCTGCATGTACTTGGTGGCACGGTGGCGTAAGACTCTATTCATACTACAGAGTCTGGCAAGCAACCTGAGGCTTCTGAATTGTTCAGCCAGAGCTGGGTATGTGCTGATTCAGGTTCACTGGTCTTCAGCCCTGCAGGAGTTAATTCCTGCAAACTGGTGAGCAGGAATTAAGAGCTGAGGTTGCTAATTGCTACGTGCAGCTGTGTCTTTCCTATTTGAGGCACGGCTTTCTTCCAGTATGTGCTGATGATGCCTTCAGCATAAGCTCCAACGATCCTGGTCTATTTGGTGAACCTGGCTATGGTGATTTTTATTGCAAAATTGAGTGATGTGGTCATTCACCTGTTTTGCGTTACTGTCTCCCTTTTTCGTTATTCTCATGAACACATATTGTCTCTCCTTTGTGTTTTTGAGTGAAGTGTGTACGAGTTTTCATTCTCCCTTGTCCGTGTAGTTTTTGTGGCGTTTTGTTACTGTGTTTTCCAGACCGCCCCTAGGGTGGGGGAGAGGGGGAGTAAGATCAGGGCTTGGACAGGAATCAGGGTCATGCTGGGGGCTCGGACCTGGCTACCATCAAGCCTACCTCTGAGATAAGAGACAACGCAGGGTCTCGAGTCTGAGGGCCAGCTTAGGGGCCCCTGTTCTGTCATTACATACCCCGTGGAAAAACAATTAGTAATGCCCTCATCCTTCATGGCCTGTTGTACGCTCACCATGCAGGACTCCATTGCTGAACAAAAAGCATGTTCAAGAGCATTTAAAGTTTTATCAACAGTATTTAGACGAGGCTGTGAAATACTGGTAGAATATAGTCTGGTCAGATGAGACTAAAGGCCCCGTCACACACAGAGGTAAATCTTTGGCAGATCTGTGGTTGCAGTGAAATCATGGACATATTGTTCCATTTGTACACAGCCACAAACCTGGCACTGATTGTCCACAATTTCACTGCAACCACAGATCTGCTGCAGATTTATCTCTGTGTGTGATCGGGCCTTAATATTAAACTCTTTGGATGCCATAATGTACACCATGTTTGTAAGCCAAAAAGCAACTCACTCAAAAAACACCAGGCAACAGTGAAGTTTAGAGGTGGGAACATCATGGTGTGGAGCGGCTTTTCATAATATGGAATCTGTTATCACCAACAAATGCTATTTTTAGAAGTATTAAATAAATTTGAGCAAGCATGTTCAATACCTTTTCCCTGTGTCATTTCTCATTTTCTTATACAAAAAAGGCATCAAATACATCCTATTTACAATAATTTTCTTTGTGACATTTCAATCCTTACAATTCCAGAATCAATTCATAGAATCACCAGTCATTATAATAATCATAGTGAAAAAAAATACCGACTTGGGTGAAAACAGTTAATATTATACTCTAAATAGAAGCTGTCGTATGGAAGCAGAGAGGTAGAGATGCTGCTTGACTGTCACGCATGGAGTAATAGATATCCGTATATAATGTGCGACATACGCGGTCAGACCAACGGGCATCTGATGCAGTACAAAAACACTACAAACAACAAGGGGGAACATCGGGGTCATGATACAAAGGAGGTCCCTTCTGCTAGGGAGAGGGGTGAGGGGGCACCTCCTGAACTCACCTCAAGCTGACTCTTGTGCTCCTTAGCATCCCCATACAGGTTCTTTCAACCTGTCATCTGGCCCTAAACTCACTCTGCCTAGTGAGTAGGCTGACGAGTTCACTAGACTGGCCACAACACTAATAAACACAGAGGAAAGGAAAGACAGACAGGGGGATAAACAGAAGGATACAAACACCAAACTTCATAGCAGTAGACAAACTCTAAAGTGGCAGATCGATGGGCACAGGACAATTCCTCAGCAGTTCCTTCCACCAGGATGGCCAGAGTAGAATGACTTCTTACAACAGCAAGGACTGCTGGGAAAGCTGCAGTATTTAACCTAAATGGGCATGGGCCCAAAGCAGCTACAGCTGACCTGCACTGCTATGAGCTGCTGGCAACAGAAATTGAAATTAACTCATGAGATGCCAAAGGAAAGGAAACTTCATTTAAATGAGGAGTCTAGATGGAGATGGGAGGCTCCAGTCCTAAGGCTGTCACTAGCCTAAAAACTGCAGAGAGATGACCGTGACACTGGCTCTCCAAGGTCTACACCTGCGACAATTCGGGGTCTGCTCTATTTCTCAAGCACACAATCAAGATCCCTCTCGTTCCTTAAAAAGAAGCACACTAAGTGACACCTTACACAAATCTTTCAACCAGGTACTAAAAAACACAAAAACATCAGAATCCCACTTTTTTTTTTTAACCCCTTCAGCCCCCGGGCACTTTCCGTTTTTGCGTTTTTGTTTTTTGCTCCCCTTCTTCCGAGAGCCGTAACTTTTTTATTTTTCCATCAATCTTGCCATATGAGGGCTTTTTTTTTGCGGGACGAGTTGTACTTTTAAATGAAACCATACGTTTTACCATATAGTGTACTGGAAAATGGCAAAAAAATTCCAAGTGCGGAAAAATTGCAAAAAAAGTGTGATCGTACAATAGTTTATGGGATATGTTATTCACTGTGTTCACTATATGGTAAAACTGATTTATCTATGTGATGCCTCAGGTCGGTGTGAGTTTGTAGACACCAAACATGTATAGGTTTACTTGTATCTAAGGGGTTAAAAAAAAATCACAAGCTTGTCCAAAAAACGTGGCACACGTTTTGCGCCATTTTCCAAAACCCGTAGCGTTCTCATTTTTCAGGATCTGAGGCTCAGTGATGGCTTATTTTTTGCGTCTCGACCTGACGTTTTTAACGGTAGCATTTTTGCGCAGATGCTACGTTTTGATCGCCTGTTATTGCATTTTGTGCAAAGTTTGCGGCGACCAAAAAACGTAATTTTGGCGTTTGGAATTTTTTTGCCACTACACCGTTTACTGATCAGATTAATTGATTTTATATTTTGATAGATCGGGCATTTCTGAACGTGGCAATACCAAATATGTGTGTATTTTTTATTTTTTTAACCCTTTAATTTTCAATGGGGTGAAAGGGGGGTGATTTGAACTTTTAGGTTTTTTTTATTTTTTTTTAATTTTTTAAAACTTTTCTTTTTTACTTTTTTTTTTTTTATTTTACAAGTCCCCCTAGGGGGCTATAGCGATCAGCATTCCGATCGCTCTGCACTATCTGCAGATCTCAGCTACAGAGCTGAGAACTGCAGATTTGCTGCTTCACTTTCAATGCCGGCTGTATTCCGGCATTGAGAGGAAGTGAGTCATGTTAGCTACAGGCGTCATCACATGACCCTGTGCTACCATGGCAACCGCCGAAAGTCACGTGATCATGTCACGTGACTTCCGGTGGGGGCGGGGTAAGTCACTGTCATGGCGGCGCCCATATACATATCGCTGCCAAGATTTTGGCAGCGAAATGTAAGGGGTTAATGGCTGCGGGTGGAAGCGATTCCACCCGCGGCTAGCAGGCACACATGTCAGCTGTTGATAACAGCTGATATGTGCGCCGATCGTCGCCGCCTGCCGGCGGCAGGGGGCGGGGCTTACCAGCACACGATCCATGACGTACCCAGTACGTCATGGGTTGTTAAGGGGTTAAATAAAAAACAACTTTATTGCCTAGAAAAATCATTACTCTCGTAATACTATTACTATTAATAATTTTATTTATTTAGTGCCAAAATATTCTGCAGCACCTTACAATTAAGTGGGAAAGACAAGGGGGAGGGGCAGGCACCACTAGATAAAATAGGTAAACGAGACCTGTGCCATATACTTGAAGACAAAATGAAAACTAGGGAAGAAATAGTAATATAAAGCACCAAATAAACCTGGAAGGTCTGCAATACTATGTAAAAAGCGTATAAGAGGCAAATTGTTGTGAAAAGTTGTATTTATTCAATAACTAAGGTGAAAAATATAAAAATTCTTCTGATCTCCAAGATCCTATCACAGTATATAGTAGGTGTAATAATAATAATAATATTAGCAAATACCTCTAATTAGAAATGTAATATAGTTCTCCAAATATAGCCATGTCTCTTACCTCATGTGCAGAACAATACAGTAGCTTAGATATCCATGGTTACGACCATGCACATACTGTAGTTATTTGCTAGTGGTCGTAACTAGAGGTGAGCGAACCTATGGTTCAGTGTTTGTACCAAACACAAACTTTGCGGAAAAACAAACAATTTGGAGTTCTGGTGCTGTATGTATGCAAACCACTCGCGCAAGCAACGCTGTGCTTGGTATTCAGCCCAATGTGAGCCGCTTGCAGTGTTTGAACGGCTCGCACTGGGGTAAACAATAGTTGATTTGGGGAATGCAATTCAAATGTCCATACATTGTCTTAATTGTCTGTAGTCTGAATTATGAGTCAAATATCTGCATGCATGAAAATTATCCAGAGAGACCAAAGTGCTTTGATCAAAGAGGAACAAGACTGTTTTAATTGCGGAACTTACAAACATCTTATAGCCCAAAACTCTTCGATTCTTTACAAGGGTGAATATTCTCTACCGTTGGTCAAGCTGCAGATATATACAGTGGAACCTCGCTTAACGAGTAACCCAGTTAGCGACTATTTCGCTTAACAAGCAAAGCTTTCTGTAAATTTGTAACTCGGTTTACGAGAAAGCTTTGCTGTACGAGCAAAATTCTCACCGCACACACTTCCGGTTCCGTACATCCACCGTGCTCTGACCCGCACTTGCAGTACACACAAACACACATGTACGGACAAACACACACGCACGCACAAACAGTATTATGCTCACCTTACCTTCCGTTTTACCGCCGGTCTCATGGTTCTTGTAGTTCTTGGGTACACCGCGACGTCCTCGCGGCGAACTACAAGTACCATGAGGCCGGCGGTGGAACGTTTCATCGCCGGCCTCCTGGGTCCTTTAGTTTGCCGCTCCGCTCCACTCCAGGCTGTGCATCGGCATCCATAGCGACGAAGCAGGAACTTCCTGACACCGCTACTCAAAGGTAGCGTGCTGGCCAATCAGAGGCAAGCGGCTCTGCCTTTGACGTCAGCGCACTGGGAGCGGAAGTTCCTCCCTCGTCGTTATGGTAACACGATACACAGCCCATACCGGAGAACAGCAAGTCCCAGGAGACCGGCGATGGAACGGAAGGTAAGGTGAGCATAATATGTGTGTGTGCATGCGTGCCTGTGAGTTTGTGTGAGTTTGTGTGAGTTTGTGTGAGTTTGTGTGAGTTTGTGTGAGTTTGTGTACATTTGTGCATGTGTGGAATGGCACAATAGGGGACCAGAATGGGACATTTACCAAGTTGTGGAACGAATCGTCTGCATTGCAATGATTTCCTATGGGAAATCTTGCTTTGCTGAACGAGTAACTTGGTTAACAAGCACAGTCCCAGAACGGATTGTTCTCGTTAAGCAAGGTTCCACTTTATATCTATTTCACAATTTACTAATGCGTTGAATCATCTTTAAAACACAGGAAAGTCCCAGAATGTCTTATGATGAATCTTATAATGTCTGGGTGCAGATATGGGTGCATGCGCCATTTTGAAGAATATTATTTTGGATGTCTTCATATTTTCTTATCCATAGCACAGTGTAATATGATGTATTGAGCACCAAAAAAAAAAAATGGAAAAACCCCATTCCTCTCCCAATAGAGATCTGTTTATGGCTGGCTGCATGTGGGCAGAGACCCGAACTGCCCAAATAGTGACTTCCATTGGGGTTCAGATTAAGTCCAGGTCCCAAACCGAAATGTATCTAAAAGTCCGGCAGAACCTGCCGAACTGAACTTCCACGGGTCGCTCATCTCTACTCGTTACTATGGATTCCTAAGCTACTAATGCCCTGTATGTACTGTAATGCCCTGCAGATGAGGTAAGGGACTTAGCTAATCAGGAGAATTATACTACATTTCTAATTGGAGGTATTTGCAAATATTATAATTATTATTACTACCCTTACTACATATTAGGGTAGGATCTTGGAGATGGCAAAACCCCTTTAAGCACCTTTTCTTACAGTTGGCACTACTCTCCATATCCAGAGTAGCTTTTGGTCTTCTTTACGTACAATCCCATCCTGCTTCATGCTCATGTGAGAGCTGCCTCTATCACCTACCTATCGTATATGTAAAATCAGTGCTTTTTTTGCGTTGGTACGTGGCGGTACGGTGTACTGGAAAATCTGAAGAGCGCTGAGGACCAGCACCTCTGGCTCTGTCCACATGGCTAATTTGTAAACTATACAAATTATCCACGTGTGGAGCGGAGGCACAAGCAGAACAGCTATGGAGCTGCAGGACCTGCGATGATGTCACGTACATGTGACTCGGGTGGGCGGAGCCATGGAGCTTTGCCCAGCGGGAAGGAAGATGGAGGAGTGCAGGGTATGTGAGAGAGGGGTGTAGAGGGCGGTACGCTGTGCAGGGGGATGAAGGATGCAGAGGGGATTGAGTGAGATCAGGGGTATGGAGAATTGAGAGACGAGGGGGATGGAGGATGGAGAGATCAGGGGGATCGAGGATGGAGAGACCAGGGGGATGGAGGATGGAGAGACCAGGGGGATGGAGAATGGAGAGACCAGGGGGATGGAGAATGGAGGGCCGCACCTTCCGTTGGACAAGTTGAGCAGTTTGCTCAGGCGGCACTATATCAGGGGGGCGGCAATGCGGCCGGGGGGCAGAGCTGTATGGGGACTGCCGTTTTCTGCCGCCCAGTGCCTTAACAGGTAAACCGTGCATAGCATCTCCTGGCTGCCCGACAGCACCCTTCCCGCCCCTCAATCTCTGCCGCCGGCTGACAGACCCCACCCCTGCTCCTCAATCTCAGCCACCGGCGCCTGACAGCACTCCCCCCTCCTGCTCCTCGCCTCAGAGATGCGTACCAGCAAATATTTTTTTACAAAAAAAGCGCTGTGTAAAATGCCTTTATTTCTTGTATTTATACAGAGACAGACAATATAATATTTGGCAAAGTAGTTAATTTCTCTATTGTGTGTCAATAGACTCTTGAAACCATTCTTCTTCTGCGATTAATCATTAAGGTTCTTCATCTCTTCGGAAAAGTTTGTAGATGCATCATTCAAAATCTTTATGAACGGATAAAGGATTCTTTCCAAACAGTAAATAGAGGGAGAGACAAGCTAATTGGCAGGATGGAATAACATTACCCCTTTCACAAGTACTAATTAGCCTCTTCTGTGTTACCAGCTAATCAATAAATCTCAATTTCTGCAGCATGTCAGATTGCCATCATGAATCCATTCTCAATAGTATGTAACCATCTCTCAATAGTCTCTGGGTGCAAAAGTTCAAGTGCTCAACTGCATAAAGATACTTTTCTACCAACTGGCCGGTCATAGATTTATGTTTGGCCGCACAACAAGTTTCAAAGAGTGAACAAGCTGTTCTATGCGTCCTTTACAAACCAGGAAGATTAGGAACTAAAGTCCTTTTACCATCTGTTAAACCCATAACAGCTAGAACGGCGTCGTGACTGCTGGAACTTCTGTACTCTGCATTCAATGTACGCTGCATCTGCATTGTAGTTTGTAGTATATTATTTTTATTACCCTTTTTATGCATTGCCAAGATTATACAGTGCATCCACGGGAATCTACTCATATATCATCGTATGTCTGAGAATAATGTATAATGGTAAGTTAGCATACTTGCCTACATTTAAGAATAACTTACACATTGCCCAGCCATGCTGCAATGAAGGTGTAATGCCTGCATGGATCCACAGACTCAGACAGGCTGTAATGGACAAGATCGAGGGAATCCACTCCCCAAGCAGGACCTCCAGAACCCTGAAACCCTTTAACCCCTATACAGGGATTTGGAATTACACAGGGCCCTGGAGTTCACTACCTGTGGAAGGCTGCAGTCTGAGAGAGTGGTCGACAGGCAGGGTCCAACCAGGAATTGCAGAACAGGGACTGAATCGTCAGGCAAGGACGTAATCAGAAACAAGCAGAGGTCAAATCCGGATCGGGCAACGAGGTACATAAACAGCAGGCAGGAGACGTAGTCAGAACACAAGCAAAAGTCAGAACACCAGAATAACTAAACAGAACAGGAGCCAGTAAATCAGAACTATCTCTGGCAGAGGTCAGCAGACAGGAGGGAAATTAAGAAGGGTGTGGTGTCTTCTCATTGGCTGTAGCTGAATGATGGCAACTTCAGCTGGAAGACACACGCCACCTATAGTCAGCCAGTGGTACTGCAGATCCCAAGATCATAGTATCATAGCTTTTAAGGTTGAAGGGAGACTCTAAGTCCATCTAGTTCAACCCGTAGCCTAACATGTTGATCCAGAGGAAGGCAAAAAAACCCCAATGTGTCAAACAAGTTCCAATGGGGAAAACATTTCCTTCCTGACTCCACATCCGGCAATCAGACTAGTTCCCTGGGTCAATACCCTGTCATAAAATCTAATATACATAACTGGTAATATTAAATTTTTCAAGAAAGGCATCCAGGCTCTGCTTAAATGTTAGTAGTGAATCACTCATTACAACATCATGCGGCAGAGAGTTCCATAGTCTCACTGCTCGTACAGTAAAGAATCCTCGTCTGTGATTATGATTAAACCTTCTTTCCTCAAGACGTAGCGGATGCCCCCGTGTTCCAGTCGCAGGCCTAGGTGTAAAAAGATCTTTGGAAAGGTCTCTGTACTATCCCCTCATATATTTATACATTGTGATTAGATCCCCCCTAAGCCTTCGTTTTTCCAAACTAAATAACCCCAAGTTTAATAACCTGTCTTGGTATTGCAGCCCACCCATTCCTCTAATAATCTTGGTCGCTCTTCTCTGCACCCTCTCCAGTTCAGCTATGTCCTTCTGATATATCGGTGACCAGAATTGTACACAGTATTCTAAGTGCGGTCGCACTAGTGACTTGTACAGAGGTAGAACTATATTTTTTTCATGAACACTTATACCTCTTTTAATACATCCCATTATTTTATTAGCCCTGGCAGCAGCTGCCTGACACTGTCCACTAAAGTGAAGTTTACCATCCACCCATACACCCAAGTCTTTTTCTGTGCCTGTTTTACTCAGTGTTCTACAATTAAGTACATAATCATAAATGTTATTTCCTCTACCCAAGTGCATGACCTTACATTTATCTACATTAAACTTCAATTGCCACTTCTCAGCCCAATCCTCCAATTTACATAAATCTCCCTGTAATATAAAATTATCCTCCTCTGTATTGATTGCCCTGCAGAGTTTAGTATCATCTGCAAATATTGAAATTCTACTCCGCATGCCCCCAACAAGGTCATTTATAAATATGTTGAAAAGAAGCGGGCCCAATACTGACCCCTGTGGTACCCCACTATGAACTGAGACCCAGTCCGAGTACGTACCATTAATAACCACCCTTTGTTTCCTATCACTGAGCCAGTTTTTAACCCAGTTACACATATTTTCCCCTATCCCCATTATTCTCATTTTATGTACCAACCTTTTGTGTGGCACCGTATCAAAAGCTTTTGAAAAGTCCATATACACAACATCCACTGCATTTCCCTGGTCCAGGCTTGAACTTACCTCTTCATAGAAGCTGATCAAATTAGTTTGACAGGATCGATCCCTCATAAACCCATGTTGATACTCTGTCATAAGGTTATTTTTCTTGAGATACTCCAGTATAGCATCTCTCAAGAACCCCTCAAGGATTTTACCAACCGTAGAGGTTAAACTTACCGGCCTATAATTTCCCGGCTCAGTTTTTGTCCCCTTTTTGAATATTGGCACCACATTTGCTATGCGCCAGTCCTGCGGTACCGACCCTGTTATTAAGGAATCTGTGAAGATTAAAAATAATGGTCTATCTATCACAGAACTCAATTCCTGTAGTACTCTGGGGTGTATGCCATCTGGGCCCGGAGATTTGTCAACCTTAGTGATTTCGAGGCGGCGGCGTACTTCCTGTTGGGTTAAGCAGGTAATATTCAAGGGTGAATTTATGGTATCACTGGTCATGTCATCTGCCATGGCATTTTCTTGTATAAAAACCGTAGAAAAAAAGTCATTCAGCAGGTTGGCTTTACCCTCATCCCCTTCCACCATTTCACCAAGACTATTTTTAAGGGGGCCAACACTATCGCTTTTCAGTTTTTTACTGTTTATGTAGTTAAAGAATATTAACTACATAACCCAGCCCAGCCCAGCCCAGATAACCCAGCCCAGTGGATGGTTGGAGCCTGCGCCCACCAGTGCCGCTGGCATCGACTCCTCTCCCATCACCAGCACCATCCACGGCAGGAACACGGCGTCGCCTGGCGATCGAAGTAGAAGTTGCTGGAGCAGACTCCGGTGGTGACGTAACAGAAGGCCAGAGAGTCTGTGAGAGCATTGAAAAGGGTACAAAAATTAAAGGGGCTGTGCTTAAAGGGAACCTGTCACTAGGTTTTTGCTACCCCATCTGACAGCAGCATAATGTAGGGGCAGAGATCCTGATTCCACCTATGTGTCACTTACTGGGCTGCTTAGTGTAGTTTTGATAATTTCCTGCTGATAAAATCACTTAATCATTAGAGGACTACTTGGCGTGCTGCAGGTAGTCCAGCATATTCATGAGCTCTGTATAACTGCTAGATCTGCAGCAGAAAAAACATTTATTTTATCAAAATGACAGCAGACAGCTCAGTAAGTGACACATTGCTGGATTCAGGGTCTCTGCCCCTACATTATGCTGCTGTCAGATGGGGTAGTGTAAATCTAGTGACAGGTTCCCGTTAATATATATGTTTTCCTCTATTTATATAATAGGGCAGGGTTCTTTTCCAGGCCTCATGCAGTTAATATTATGTGCTCACCATCTGAAATGTTGCGGGGCTGGTCACATGGCAGGTATGTAGCGTGTCACATGTCAGAGAACATGTGACATGATGGGGTCTAATGATAGGTCATATGATGTGATATCGAATAGGCAGAGCTATATTATGAAATATAGAACTGTGCTATACATAATAAGTGAGGGCCCTGTAATAATGAATGGGGTTATATATAATAAGGGTTAAAAGAAAAAGGTTTTGGTACCGTGTTAGCCAGTTGAAAAATGATTGATTGCTCTCAGTGAGAGAAACAAAATTAAAATTTTGTAGTTCTGATACCTTTTAATGGCTAACTAAAATAAAAATAAAATATGATGTTATAAAGCAAACTTTCGAGACATCTCAGAACTACAAAATTTTAATTTTTTGTTCACTGAGAGCAATCAATCATTTTTCAACTGGCTAACACGGTACCAAAACCTTTTAACTAAAAATGGAGGATACCAGAATGTACCGCAGAACTTTGAAACTAAAAGATCTTCTGAAGAAACGGGCACAACTGGACAGTGACATCTTCTTTTTAAACAGATGCAAGAAAGATCATTTAATACCCAAAGGACTAATCTTAAGGAATCTTATTCGGAACACCTACAATACTCATTATTCACAACACCTTTGCTACAGAACCTTGGAGAGACTACGCAATCATCTTATTCATGTTTTCTACAGCACCAAGAAAAAGGTCCAAATGGAAATACAAACCTTAAAGAGTAGAGTAACTGGAAACACACAGCAGAGGATGCAGAATTTCTATACAACACTGCAGTCATACCTAATAGCCAACAAGAAAAAGAAACTGCACAGACTTCGGCTGAAAGCAGGATTCTTCTCGAGCACCAGCCAAGTTCCTTCTAAACACTGCAGCATGAAGCAAAACCGCCAGAGGGACACAGGTACAGTCAGCTGTGTTATTAATTTGTCATCCCACAAACCCACTAATCTAGATCTCAGGGTGCTTTCCAGAGGTCTCACATTTTGTCATACAAAACCTCTAGACAAAACAGAGCTTTGTAGTGATATGGAACAATACTTCAGGAGACTGAGACAGAAGGAATTCTTTGATGCTAAAGAAGACTTGAAACTTCTAAACAGCCAAACACAAATCAAAACAGAGAACAAGAAAACATCTGACTGGACACCTCCTCCTGGCCGCAACACCAGTATATTGACTCATTTAGATATTCAGTACAGTCCACGATATTGGACAAAAAAAGCAAAAGAAACATCTAATATCAGTGTGCAGGAGAGAAGGGCAATTCACAGTCTGAAGAAAAACAAGGAGATCACTATTAAGCCAGCAGATAAAGGGGGCGCCATAGTTCTCCTGAATACAACGGACTACATTAAAGAAACAAACAGACAACTGATGGATATACAGTACTACACCAGACTGGATGATGACCCAACCCCAAAATATACAAGGGAGTTAAAAAAAAGTCATCAGATGTCTGGGTACAGATTCCACAAACCTTCTGGATCTAATACCTGAGAACCCAAGGACGGGAGTTTTCTATATGCTACCCAAGATTCATAACCAGGTAACCCAGGGAGGCCGATCATCTCAGGGGTGGGAACGCTCACTGAAAAAAATCTCTGGGTGGGTAGAAAATGTCCTTAAGCCACTGGTAAGGAAGACCGCCAGCTATATACAGGACACCACTGACCTTTTAAAAAAGCTATCTACAATAGGTCCTCTACCCGAGAGAACCATCTTAGCCACCATGGATATGGAATCCTTATACTCTAACATCCCACATGAAGATGGACTAACCGCCTGCCAAATGTTTCTTGAAGCTAATGGGATCCCTTCTGAGTCTGTATTAAGACTCACCAAATTCATCCTCACACACAACTTTTTCTCTTTTGGCGAGGAGCTATATCTACAACACACAGGAACTGCTATGGAAGCAAAATGGCACCACAGTATGCCAACCATTTCATGGCTAAACTGGAAAATGACTTTTTAGCATCCTGCAACCTCAAACCATTGGCCTATTTCCGTTTCATAGATGACATCTTAATAATCTTGACCGAATCTGAGCAAGACCTTCTAAAATTTCATGAAAAATTCAATGCATTTCATCCAACCATAAACTTGACATTGGACCACTCAAAAACAGAAATCAACTTCCTGGATACCACCATCAAAATTCAAAATGGCTCAATCTAGATATCAGTGTATCAGAAGATATAATCGTATCTGTTCCAGCCCTGCAGACAGGGATGAACACTTAACCCATCTTAAAAAGACATGTTTAAACCAAGGCTACCACCCCACCTCCATTTATGATCAGATCATTAGAGCCACAAGGACCCCTAGAAGTGAACTGCTTCAATACAAACAAAAAGAGGAAAATAGTCGAGTACCTCTGGTGGTGACCTACAACCCACAGCTTGAGGTGCTGAGAAGTATGGCCAAGAAACTTCACCACATTCTACACAAGGATAACCGGTTAAAAACAATATTCAAAGATCCTCCATTGCTGTGCTACAGGCAACCTCCTAATTTAAGGAGCATCATGATCCGAAGTTCTATGCCCTCAGACACACCAAGAGGAACTTATCCTTGCAATGTAAAGAGCTGCAAAACCTGCGCTCATGTAGAGACCAAAGACCGGATACAGATCCCTAACACACAGAAGGACTATAGATTCCTGGGACATTCACATGCTCCTCTTCCAATGTGGTGTACTTAATCCTGTGCACTATATGTCCTATTGGGGGCCTCTAGGTTGGAGAAACAGGACAGAGACAGAGAGCAAGGATGAGATCTCACCGGCACACAATTACAGACAAAAAAATCCATTTACCTGTGGCCAAACATTTCTGTGCTCCAGGATACAACATAAACCACATGAAAGTTGTCATATTAAAAGGCAACTTCAGATCACAGAGCCATCACAGAGTCTGGGAATATAAATTCATCACAATGTTTAACTCTGTGGATACAGGAATCAACCTGTCAGGAGGATTTATGTCCCATTACAAAATCTGAGAGGTCTGCTCCAGAGACTGAGGGCACCAGTCCTCTGATTCTACATGGATATTGGGACAATAAAACTCACACCACTAATCAAAGCTTATTAAGGATTCACTTTCCAAGCTCAGTGTTTGTTTATTTAAATGTCCTTTTACTATACATCGCTCTGCCCTGTTTTGTGTATATATTTGTGTTTCTTCAGATATTTTGTCATACCATGCCTGAGGAAGAGACCTGAGATGTCTCGAAAGCTTGCTTTATAACATCATATTTTATTTTTATTTTAGTTAGCCATTAAAAGGTATCAGAACCACAAAATTTTAATTTTGTTTCTCTCACTGAGAGCAATCAATCATATAACAAGGGAGGACACTATGTGGTAAGGGTTGGCACTTTACATAATGCGAGAGGAAACTATGTAATATGGGACAAAGCTATACTTAATATGGGAGTTTCCTTTACAAATTAGGGGTACTTTGCATGTTGCGACATCGCTACTGCGATATCGTCGGGGTCAAATCGAAAGTGACGCACATCCGGTGCCAGTAACGATGTCGCAACGTATAATGCCTAGATGCGCCGATAAACGATCGCAAAAGCGTTGAAAATCGGTGATCTGTGTAGCGTCGGTCATTTTCATAATGTCGCACCAATAGGAGATACGATGTTGTTCCTCGTTCCTGCGGCAGCACACATCGCTGTGTGTGAAGCCGCAGGAGCAAGGAACATCTCCTTACCTGCCTTCACCGGCTCTGCGGAAGGAAGGAGGTGGGCGGGATGTTTACGTCCCGCTCATCTCCGCCCCTCCGCTTCTATTGGCCGCTTGCCATGTGACGTCACTGTGACGCCGCACAACCCGCCCCCTTAGGAAGGAGGCGGGTCGCCGGCCAGAGCGACGTTGCAGGGCAGGTAAGTGCGTGTGAAGCTGCCGTAGCGATAATGTTCGCTACGGCAGCTATCACAAGATATCGCATGTGCGATGGGGGCGGGTACTATCGTGCTCGGCATCGATAGCCGATGCTAGCGATGTTGCAACGTGCAAAGTACCCCTAAGAGTTTATAGTCCAATGGTGGTTACACTAATGCGGGCGTCACACAGTACGATATATCTGGCGATATGTCGTCGGAGTCACGTCGATTTTCGACGCTTTTGCGATAGTTTATCTGCGCATCTAGGCTTTACACGTTGTGACATCGTTACCGGATGTGCGTCACTTTCGATTTGACCCCGACGATATTGCAGTAGTGATGTCGCAGCGTGCAAACTACCCCTTAAACCAACCCAATAACAATATCAATTAATTAGTCATTCTTCCTTTCTACACCCATATTCATTACCCACTATATTGTGTCCACTCTCCCCTAAAATTCAAAAACAGTCACAGTCCTCAGTGTTCTCGCCCCCAAACTGTGCTCATATGTGATTAATCTACAAAAGCATGAGTGTGTAAGCCATTTAACTAAAAAATGTCTTTATTTAAACAATTCATATTAAAAATATACATACATAAATACGAGGTCACTAACAGATAACCTAAGGTTGTCAAAGACAAAAATTGATTTCAAGATGCAAAGTGCAACCAAGAAATATGCTACAAGAAACAGTACGCCTGAAAAATAGGGGGGGCTAAAAGAATCTCTGACAGAAGGAATTTCATTTCAAACAAAAAATAGTAATAACTGCACAGCAGTAACAAGTATGTTATACAAATTGGTGTCAACAAACCAAAATATCCATGTGCAAACGGATAAAAAAGTAAACAAATAAATAATAGGGATGGTTGAATATCACAATTGTTCGGCAATATTCGGCTTCGCGAATATCCGACAAATAGATCGCTGCTATGTGAATATTCGATGCGCATTGTAATACCATAGGAAGCCCGAATAGTTGCTATTCGGCAACTATTCGGGTTTCCCATAGACTTGCATTGCGCATCGAATATTCGCAAATAGTCGAATAGCGGTGACCTATTCGGCGAATATGGGTGTTGCCGAATATTTGAGATATTCGATCATCCCTAATATATAATCCTCTGAAGCAAAAGAAGGTTCACAGGGAACAATTCCTAAAAAAATCCACAGATTAGTCCATTTTAAGACTGATCTCAACTGAACCAGCTGGTTCTAGACTGCGATGTCCTTATTGATAGTTTCAGATAGAGATACCACCCACTGTGCAGATGGGGTTATTATGTGCTAAGTTATGTGCCATATTATGTAATGTGAGAAATAAAACAAAGAAATCGTGAACTTTAGAGAATGTAGTTTTTCCCAGGTGAAGGAAACTAGTTCATCCACATGAGAGTACCGCCATTACTAAGACAGAGAGTGTGGATTGCCACTGCAGAGGGGATCAGAAAGGCTTATTCTTGAGAATAAAGGGGCTTTACACGCAGCGATATCGCTAGCAATGTCGCTTGTGAAAGCACCCGCCCCCGTCGTTTGTGCGTCATGGGCAAATCGCTGCCCGTGGCGCACAATATTGCTAGGAGCCGTCACACATACTTACCTTCCTAGCAACGGCGCTGTGGCCGGCGAACGGACTCCTTTGTAAGGGGGTGGTGCGTGCGGCGTCACAGCGACGTCACACGGCAGGTGCCCAATAGAAGCGCAGGGGCAGAGAGCAGCCGCATGGAAGACACGCCAACCTCGTTGCTGGAGGACGCAGGTACGGCGTTGTTCGTCGTTCCTGGGGTGTCACACGTAGCGATGTGTGCTGCCTCAGGAACAATGAACAACCTGCGTCCAGAACAAGGAACGACATTTGGGAAATGGACGATGTGTCAACAATCAACGATTTGGAGAGTGTTTTGCATCGTTAGCGGTCGCTCGTACGTGTCACATGCAACGACGTTGCTAACGAGGCCGGATGTGCGTCACGAATTCCGTGACCCCAACGACATCTCGTTAGCGATGTTGTTTCGTGTAACGGGGCCTTTAGTCGTACATAGAGCATATAAGTGAGAATTATTACAAGTCTGAAGATTGATGCCAGAGGGTGAAGAGAAGTGCTACACCAAAGTCATGGAGACTGGAGCCCCTGTGTTACAAAATAATACACAGTAAGTGTGTAAGTAAGGCTGGGGCCACACGGGGCACTACTGCGATGATCGTGTGGCGCCCCTGACCTGGTCAGGCACCACTGAGTACTGCACCCATCCTGGGTCAGTATAATACAGGTAATCCTGAAGGCTGATTAGGGTGTGGACACACAAACACCAGTAACCAAGAACATACACACAGCTAGAGGGACCCCTGAGCAGACTCTGGGAGGGGGCATGGCCCTCGCCTCCCAGCTAGTGGTGGGTGGTGAGACTGGAAACGAGGAGTGTGCAGAGGCAGGCACAGAGGGGAGATAGTAGAGAGCCAGTCGGCTAGTGGAGCTGAGAGAGCAAGGAAGTGGAGTGCAGAGTAGCTAGACCAACACTGCACCTGTAGTGGCTGCTGGCGGGGGAGAACGGCTACTTTGCAGTGCCGCCTGAAAACCACCTAAGGCCGGGGTGCCGAGAGGTGGCTGAGTAAGGGGACTGCCGGTGGACTAGGCCCGCACGGGAAAACAGGTCCCCAGAGCAGGAACCCATTTAATCGGCTTGCTAAACCTGCTGGTGAGGGCCCTTTATGTGCTTCACCAAACCTATACTGAGTCTGCAGCTACAGCAGCAACGAGGGGGCCCATAAGTGACAGAAGGCAAGTGACAGAATTACTTGGTCCACGCTGCCCTCAAATGGGCCAGAAAGGGGAAAACAGGCGGAAGCAACTTCCCTGGGTGATTCCCACAAGACTTCAAGTCGGGGTCACCCCAAACAAAGAGGGCAAGGAAGGCGAGTCAGCAGTCACCCCTACATCACCCGAAGGGATACCTGGTTCCTCCTGGTTAATCATAGCATCGCCCGGGTTGACTCACACCTACCATCTGAGTGAGTAAAAACCCTGAAAGACATTGCTGCTTGTGTGTGAGTTCTTCTGTGACCTGTGGTACTACACACTTACACTGGGCCCTGGGGCCAGCCTCACTCTCGGGAGGCCACAACAACTGACTGCATCTAACATCAGCCCCAGACATCCCCTAAACTGCAGTGGCGGTCACCCCTGACCGCAAATACCGGGAGTGGCGTCACGATCCCCATTGAAGCTAACCTGACCTACTCGTGGCCAGAAGGTTCCCTGCACTGTGGTGTCCCCGAACAGGATCAGTGCTCCTGGGGCGGCACACTCGCATGACACTTGGCTTGCGCTGGCAGCACAGCGGGAGCGGAGTGTCATGCTAGTATCCAAGCGACTGCGGTCCGACTGTGCGAGCGGACCTCAGCTGCGGGGGGCGGCCCGGCTCTCACGAGGGGCGGGCCAGCGCTGCGGAGGGCGGTGGCCGACACTGTGGAGGGGAGGGAGGGATTTCTCTCTCTCCTCCATAGCCAGCTATTGCGATTCTCGCTCTGCACGCGCGGTACACCGGAATACCGCGAGTGCAGTGCGATTTTTCTCTCGTCCCATTCACTTGAATGGGTGCGAGAGAAAAGAGTCTCGCATTACAATCGCAGCATGCTGCGATTGTTTTCTCGGTCCGATTAGGACTGAGAAAATAATCACTCATGTGCGCTGACACACAGGCTACAATTGGTCCGAGTTGAATGCGATGTTTTATCGGACTCCACTCGCACCGATTTTCTCGCCGTGTGTCTTAAGGCCACTTTACACGCTACGACATCGCTAAAGCGATCTCGTTGGGGTCACGGATTTTGTGACGCACATCCGGCCGTGTTAGCGATGTCGTTGCGTGTGAAACCTATTAGCGGTTTTAAATCGTTGCAAAAACGTTCAAAATTGCTAATCGGTGACATGCCCCCCTATTCTCGATTATTGTTGCTGCTGCACGTACGATGTTCGTCGTTCCTGTGGCAGCACACATCGCTATGTGTGACACCGCAGGAACGAGGAACCTCACCTTATCTGCGTCCCGCCAGCAATGAGGAAGGAAGGAGGTGGGCGGGATGTTACGTCCCGCTCATCTCCGCCCCTCCGCTTTGATTGGGCGGCCGCTTAGTGACGTTGCTGTGACGCTGAACGAACCGCCCCCTTAGAAAGGAGGCGGATCGCCGGTCACAGCGAAGTCGCTAGGCAGGTAAGTAGTGTGACGGGTCTGCGCGATTTTGTGCACCATGGGCAGCGATTTGCCCGTGTCGCACAAACGATGGGGGCGGGTACGCACGCTAGCGATATCAGTAACGATATTGCAACGTGTAAAGTGGCCTTTAGGCCTAAAAGTGAGTCTGTTCCGGGACAATCAAGGAGAGTGCCAGCAGGCTGTGACAACCATCAGGAAAGTGCCCCAAGGGTCAGTCCACCACTTTACATATCAACTAAATACTTCTGGTGAAGTCAAGCTGCTGTCCTCTGTAAAACTATGTAACCACCAACATGTAACCAGCAAAGCTGTTCAAAGCTGTTCCTGTGTCCGCCTTCTATAATTTAATGTAAAAGGGGAAAAACACCACTCACCCACTCATTACTTGTCATTTCTAAACATGTCGCCCATTAATAGTGTAAGCAAAATGTCCCATATTTTAATTGCCAGCAGACTACTCCCATATCACCATTTTGTCCTTCACAAAGAGGCAGTTGTTTGATAAAAGGGGATCAATAGGGTTGTGACCCAACTAAGTATGGAGTTTGCCAACAAGCTACCTTGACCATTTTATTTGGGTACATGAGAAAGGGAGTGAACTGAACTTTTACACAAGATGAAAGAATGTTATAGCTCTGTCCCTTCACTCAGCTAGTACCGATATCGCTAGCGTGCGTACCCGCCCCCATCGTTTGTGCGACACGGGCAAATCGCTGCCCGTCGCGCACAAAATCGCGCACCCTCGTCACATGGACTTACCTGTCCTGCGACGTCGCTCTGGCCGGCGATTTGCCTCCTTTCTAAGGGGGCTGGTCGTGCGGCATCACAGCGACGTCACACGGCAGGCGTCCAATAGAAGCGGAGGGGCGGAGATGAGCGGCATGTAAACATCCCGCCCACCTCTTCCGCATTGCCGGTGGAGGCAGGTAAGGAGATGTTCCTCGCTCTTGCGGTGTCACACACAGCGATGTGTGCTGCTGCAGGAACGAGGAACAACACCGTTAATTAGAAGAGAACGATTTTTTGTTTTAGGACGACCTCTCCGCGGCAAACGATTTTGTTCGCTTTTGCAATCGTTTTAGGTCGCACAAAAGTGTCACATGCTGCGATATCGTTATTGACGCCGGATGTGCATCACTAACGACGTGACCCCGACGATAAAACATTAACGATATCGTAGCGTGTAAAGCCCCCTTAAGTTTTGGCAACCAACAACCACCACTTTGGGGGCTTAAAGGGAACCTGTCACCAGATTTGGTGACTATAACCTGTGGCCACTACCACTGACCTCTTATATACAGCATTCCAGAATGCTGTATATAAGAGCCCAGGCCGCGCTGCATAACGTAAAAAACACTTTTATAATACTCAACTAGGAGAGGCGGTCCGGTCTGATTGGTGTTGCTGCTTTCCGGTCCAGCGCCTCCTCTCTCCGGTCTGGTGCCTTCTCCCTGCTGGGATCTCCATCCTCTTCTACCCAGCCCAGTGTGGATAATGCGCCTACGTCATCCACACAAGCAGACACTGCGGTCCTGCATTGGCACACTATGATCTGTCCTGCTGAGGGCAGATCAAATAACTGCATACCTCCCAACTGTCCCAAATACAGCGGGACTGTACCAGATTTGAGCGGGTGTCCCGGTGTCACGATCATGAGCCATGATTCCCGTGGCTTCGCCCACCCGCTCTCTCCACGTCTGAATCTCTCCCCCTCCTATCCACATGAGCAGAGCCAAGCGCTACTTCACTGCTCTGGCTCTGTGTGCTGCCGCTGTTATGGGTCGGTGGCAGCAGCACTTTCCTGGCTGCCAGTGCTTTAAATCTGGCACCTGCAGCCCAGTGGACTGCTCACTGCTGGGCTGCTTGTGTACGGAAGTGCATCTGTGGGCGGAGCTACCGCGCAACATGCTGAGCTCTGTCCACAGATGAAGAGACTGGAGGAAGAGGAGCTGCAACACCAAGGAACGATGTATGTGACCCCCCACCTACACAGAGCTGTATGCCCCAGCCCTCTCCTCACCAGAGCTATATGCCTCCAGCCACCCTCCCCTCACCAGATCTGCATGTCCCCCAGCCCCCTCACCATATCTGTATGTCCCCCAGCCACCTCACCAGATCTGTATGTCCCCCAGCCACCTCACCAGATCTGTATGTGCCCCAGCTCACTCACCAGATCTGTATGCCCCAGCCACCCCCCCACCAGATCTATATGCCCCCCAGCCCCCTCACCAGATCTGTATGCCCCCCAGCCCCCTCACCAGATCTTTATGCCCCCTAGCCCCCTCACCAGATCTGTATGCCCACAGCCCCCTCACCAGTTCTGTATGCCCCCAGCCCCCCCACCAGATCTGTATGCCCCCAGCCTCCCCCCCCACCAGATCAGTATGCCCCCAGCCCCCCCACCAGATCTGTATGCCTCAAGCCCCCTCCCACCAGATCTGTATGCCTCCAGCCCCCTCCCACCAGATCTGTATGCCCCCAGCCCCCCCATCAGAGCTGTATGTGTCCCCAGAGCTGTATAAGCCCCAACACCAGAGCTATATGCCCCTTAGTAATATCTATGCTACCAGTAAGTTCTATGCCCCACAGTAAAGTGTATTTCCCCAAGTAATGTGTATACCCCTTAGTAACCTGTATGCCCCTCAGTGAAAAACACAAACGTTCTACACTGACGTGTTAAACACGCATATGTCCCTTCATACTCCGTGATTCACGGCACACAGTGGTTGTCCATTGGCAATCCGTGATATGTGATCCGTACTCCGTGATTGCACATGGACATATACTCACCTGCCCCCGCTCCTGCTCTCCGTGGTGCTGAAGAGTCCCGCGATTCAGCATCCAGCTACCGCTCTCTCACCTCTGCAGCTACTTCTGGGTTGGCTCTGGCTGCATAAATGAATATGCATGCCATAATGAGCCGGCCAGGAAGAAGCAGGGAGCAGCTGCCGAACTCAGCATCGCTGGAGAAGGTGAGTTGAAAAAGCTTTTTATTTTAAATGTCCGTGTGTTTCTGGTAAGTGTTTCACGGATCACACCATAGTGTGGTCCGTGGGACATCAGTGATGCCAGAAAAAAAACGGACATGTTTCTGTGCGGCAATCACGGATACGCATGTACACCACACGGAGACACGGTCAGTGAAAAATCACTGATGTGTGTGCAGACCCATTGATTATAATGGGTCTGCATAGGTCAGTGATTCTGGTACGTATAAAAACTAGCACATACATACCAGAATCACTGACATCTGAAACATGCCTTGTATGTATGCCCCCTCAAGTATTGTCTATGCCCCAAGACCCTCCTGTGATGTATATACTATAACCCCAGCCCCTCCTATGCTGTATATACTGTAGCCCCCAGCTCCTCCTGTGCTGTATACATTGTAGCCCCCAGCCTCTCCTGTGATGTATATACTGTAGCCCCCAGCCCCTCCTGTGATGTATATACTATAACCCCAGCCCCTCCTGTGATGAATAAACTGTAGCCTCCAGCCCCTCCTGTGATGTATATACTGTAACCCCCAGCCCCTCCTGTGATGTATATACTGTAGCCCCCAGCCACTCCTGTGATATATACTGTATATATACAGTGTATATATATATATATATATATATATATATATATAAAACCACCATCCTCCCTTGTGATACATACAAAGTGGTGTCAGTGTGCACTGTGCGTGGCTAGGTCTGTTAAAGTGATGCCAAGTGATCACATGCAGAGGAGGAGCTGGACAGAGACAAGCGGGGTAGGTGAGTCAGGCTGTTGCCGGCTTCCCCATATTATTACCTCCAATGTGTGTATATGTATGATGTACTGTGTATATCTATGTATGTCAGTGTAGTTGACTGTGTATAGATTTGTCTGTTTATATGTATTTTAGGGAATTTGTCTTCAAATATGTACCGTATATGTGCGTATGCCTGTACCCACGATCAGGACTCACTGTGTCCTGGAGGAAGCGGGTCCTGACCTGCGAGGCTGCACGTCTCCTCCGCAGGAGACCACAGCTGCCTGTGCCCACGATCAGGACTCACTGTGTCCTGGAGGCAGCGGGTCCTGACCTGCGGGGCTGCATGTCTCCTCCGCAGGAGAACGCAGGAGACCGCAGCTGCCTGTGCCCATGATCAGGACTCTCTGTCTCCTGGAGGCAGCGGGTCCTGACCTGCGGGGCTGCACGTCTCTTCCGCAGGAGAACACAGGAGACCGCAGTTGCCTGTGCCCATGATCAGGACTCGCTGTGTCCTGGAGGCAGCGGGTCCTGACCTGCGGGTCTGCACGTCTCCTCCGCAGGAATGCAGGAGACCCCAGCTGCCTGTGCCCATGATCAGGACTCGCTGTGTCCTGGAGACAGCAGGTCCTGACTGGCGGGGCTGCAAGTCTCCTCTGCAGGAGAACGCAGCTGCCTGTACCCACGATCAGGGTTCAGTGCGCTGCGGTCTCCTGCTGTGTTCTCCCTAAGGAGGACGCATGCAACTGCAGCAAACAATTGATATGCTGCAGTCTGAAAAGACGCTCCGCAGGTCAGTGTTTGCTGCAGAAAAAACAAACACAGTGGGCACGGGATTTTCTAGAAATCCCTCCACTGTGCTTGTACTGTACAATGCAGCATTTTGGACACAGCAAAAACATGCTACATCCAAAATGCTGCAAACACTGATCGTGGGCACACAGCCTTAAACAATGTGATCAGCGGTGCTGAAAAGGATTGGATGTGGGCGTGACAGATTGCAAAATGTGTGTGGTTAGGGGCGTGTCCTAAAATTGCCGCGGCTATGCGCGCTGCAGACTTTGTCCCTCTTTCTCATCTTTAAATGTTGGGAGGTATGTAACTGTAATATGCAGGCACGAGTAAATGTTTAAGACAAGCCCGCACATGTGTATTACAATATATTGAGCAGGGCAGATCAAAGTGCGCCTGTACTGGACCTCAATGTCGGCCTGTGTGAATGACTTAGGATGTGTCATGCACATGGGCCTCAGAAGAAGGGGGACGGCGATCGCTGCAGAGGGGAGGCGCCGGACTGGAAAGCAGCGACACCTATTGGACCGGACTGGGCCTTTGGTGAGTATTATAAAAGTGCTTTTTACGTTCTACACAGTGGCCTGGGCTCTTATATACAGCATTCTGGAATGCTGTATACAAGAGCTCAGTGGTGGTGGCCACAGCTTATAGTTGCCAAATCTGGTTACAGGTTCCCTTTAATGCACACAGTACATATTCATATAGTCAGTTGCAATAATATAAACACAAATGAAAGAAGCTTTTCCTAGTGACATAAATATACATATTACTGAAACAACACTGCTATAATATACATCCCAACAAATACAACCACACTGAGCACACTGAGGTGTAGGAGAATTTCAAGCTGCATTACTACTTTGTGGGCTTTATGTCATAGTAGGTATGTGTCGCCGAGGGATAGGGGATACTCAGATCTGGGCCAAGAAGTCACTTCTGAAGGTATCACGGTGGCGTGACCCGGTCTGTGATCGCAGGCTCCACAACAAAAAGGGGATTAGGTAAGGGAGATTGTCCGTGATGCCACCCGTGGGTTGCGGTGATGAGATGGTGGCACCGCCGCTGCCTCTTGGGACCGTGCCCGGGACTGATGGTGTGGGGCAGCAAGGTGGAATCCCCTCCACGGGTAGGGGAGGTGTAGTCCCGGGGCCCAGTTGGGAGTTGTGGTGGTGGCAGGGATTGCAGGAAGCAGGAAACTCACAGTTCGGTTGTCTTGGTGTTGAATGAAGCTAGGCTGATGTGTGTGGTCATAAAATACAGAGTCCTCTGTAAACCAACTTGCCGGTGACTGCGAGCCTTTTGGAGGGGTGTGCTGGTCCCACACACGGTGCAATGAGCAGGTGCCCTCTTTTGTTGCACTGCACCTTGTAGTCTGCTTAGCTCCTCTGGTTGGAACGGGGGAAGTCCACTTCAATGCACTATTCCGGGTTCCCGATGCCGGCGGGCCACTACCCTACCCCGGTCCACTTTGGGTCCCCTCCTAGTGCCTGACCTGTTCCTGCAGTCCAGGGGCTCAAACCCCTGACCACTCTACAACTTTCTCTGCAGCCCAGGAGACACACTCCTGACTGTTCTGCTGCTCTCCTCCGACTGACTGAACTCCTTCCCTGCTGCTCTTTTCAGCTCCCCACTGGGGGGGAGGGGCGGCTGCTCAAATGCACCATGTGGGTGTGTGTGTGTAATCCCAAGGAGGAAGCGATTCCTGTACCCTTGGTGGGGGGGTACAGTCATCTGTGACTACCTGGTTTTGCCAGGGCATCACAGGTACAGAGAAGTACCAAGCAAATGGTGAAAAGGAAGGGAAACCCTGTGTGTAGGGAAGGGGGGAGATGGTGACCCCTGACCAAACCTACCACTGGTCCCTGGGGTTCCTCACCATCCTTGATAGGTTCCGCACTTATGCGCTAGACGGGAACCTGACCCTAAGTATCCCTAGTGCTGGACCCTAAATAGGGAACAGGTGAGATGAGCTCTTTGTCAACCCCACTAAACACTAGAGAAGACACAAGAAGGACACATGGGGAAAAGGCATTAACTACTTATCCACAGATGACTCAGGTGGTACAAGTTCACCAAATTTTCAGCAATAATACTACAGATGAGTACAAGCCACTTGCTTTTAACCAGAGCTTGAATGAACTGAATACTATTACCATCACAAGTCCAGGAAAGATGAGAATATTTACGCACATAGAGAATACTGATAATCAGCAGCTGGATATAAGGAGGGCTTCCCTGGGTCCTAAAGGAGAACAGATGAAAACCTTGCTACCTAGTACAATAAATACTAACAACAGAAGCATTTTGCACAGCCAAACACTGTGACCTTCTATTGCCAGAAACTACGTGACTGTCAGTCACCTGTGACACGCCTGTGGGACTATACTTATGTGGCGCCCTGGACTAGCCAGGTCATCACAGGTAACACTCACACCCCCCCACCCCCACCAGACAGTAACATTAGCCAAACACAAAACCCTTGTTGCTTCCCTCCAGGGTCTGATGTCCACACCAGGTGGGGCGGGGCCAAGCGGTTGGCCCCACCCACCGAGGAGTTCACAGGCCTGGAGGCGGGAAAAGTGACAGTTGAGTTCAGGAGTTCAGTGGAGAGGGTTGAAGTGAAGAGTGTCTGGGTTTGTGGCCCAGGCACTAACAACAAGGTTGGCAGACGGTGGTGGCCGTCTGCAGGAGTGGTGAATCGACGCGGAACCGTAGGTCCGGGGTCGGGTGTTGGCCCGCCAGTACCGACCGGGGAGCGAAGTGAAGCCAGCACACACAGGCAGGGCCATCGGACCCCGACTAGGCTTGGAGTTGCCGTCAACAGTCAAATCCGAGTGTGACAGGAACACCAGGGGTTTCCTAACAACCAAAGACCCGTTAGAAGGCAACTGCCCACACCGTGAGGGTATACAGCTACCGCCTAAGGCTAGAGACCCAAGGACCAGTGCCTGTGGGCAAACGGGCTCCTCCAGCATCCATACACCGGGGAGCGGACTACCGTTGGGGATCCACCGTAGTCAAACAAGTACACAAAGGTGCAGGGAAAGACAGCCGCCATCACCTGTCCGGGGAGAGACACTGCAGCCGGCTGCGGGACCCGTCCATCCAGCCGTTTGGTTTCCGAGGACTTTGTGCATCTCTTGCTGAGTGAGTACACCCGTGCCATCCGGCACCGCGCCGTGCTGTCCCTGCAACCCTGCACCTCACCAACCCTACCTCCCCGTCACACCACCGGGCCCCGGGACCACCGACCCCTACCCACGGAGGGGGGAAACAACATCCCAGCTGCTCCCTACCATCGCTCCCGGTCCTGGGATCCCCGTCACTAGCAGCGGTGGTGCCTATCTTCACCACAACCCGTGGGTGGCATCACGGACTAAATCCCCCAAAACCAACCACCCCTTTCACTCACGGGCGAGGAGCGCCGCTCGAGTCCCCGGATCCGGCCCACCTCTCGAGCCACTGAGCAGCAGCAGCCGCAGCAGCGCCGGACCCGAGCGTTATCGAGCGCAGCAGCGGCGGCGTCCTCCCCGCCCGCGACAACTTGGCGTCATGAACAGGATTGAACCCATCTACTTACCAGTAGAAGTGCGCCTTGTGATCTCCGCCGGCGGTGTCCGGCCGAAAATTTTGAAGCGCCGCCATCTTTGGCGCGAAAATCTCCTGGTCGAGCGTCTTCTCTGAGCACGGAATACGCGAAAGCGAAGCCCCGCCCCAAACAAGCGGAAGTGGTGAAGAAAACCAAGGGGGGACGGGAGTGGCGGTTGCAGCTGCCGCCGCACCCGTAGTTGCAAACGGGATAGCCCATGCTCCGGCCGCAGGAGCGGGGGAGGCCGCAGGCCCAGCGGTCGCCCAGGTGATGCCGTTCTCCCTGCCCTATGTGCCCGGTGCTACCTGGCTACCGCAGTACGACGGAAAGCCTGATGCTTTGCAGGTGTTCCGGAAAAAGATTAGCCCGGTCCTCGATTTATATCCCTTGGCTGATAGGCAACGGGCAGCCGTAGTGTTAGGGCAGCTAACCGGCACGGCTGAGCAGGAGGCAGAGACCTGGACCGACGCGGACTGGGCCTCGGTGACTACCATTTTCGAGAAACTACAAATCGCTTTTGAGACCCGCACAGAAGCGGAGCTGCGGATGCAGTTTTATCAGTGCCGACAACGGCCTGCAGACAATGTAAGAGACTACGCCCTGCACCTGCAAACAGCCCTCCATACACTGAAGCAGGTGGACACTATTAATGATGTGGACAGTAATAAGATGCTAGTAGAACAATTCCTGCAAGGGCTGGGGTCCGTGGAAGACCGCAAGCAGCTGCGGGCCTTAGAACACCCCAATCTGGACTTTGCAGTGCTGAAAGAGCGGGCCATCAAGGCCCTGTAGGCCCCAATGCCAGACGCTCCTGAGGCGGCTTCATGGCCGGCTGAGACCGCCCCTATCACGGTGGCACCTCCACCCCCGGCTCTACCGGCCCCTGCAGCGCCCATCGGGATGATGGAGGAACTAGCGGCCCAGGTCCGCCGCATGGATGGAGACCTAGCCAAGATCCTCGCCGCACTCCAGCTTCCGACGAGAGTCAAGCCCCCACGAGGGATCCAGCTCGCCGACAGCCCAGAGGACGTCCCCTGGATGCAGCGGAGAAGGACCAATGAGTCACGGTATGGGCCTCCTATTTGTTACAGGTGCAGCAAGCCTGGCCAATACTCTAGGCGGTGCCCGTTAAACGAGCAACCCCTGGGGCCAAGGGACAATCCTCAGGAGTAGACACCAACGGCCCCCCTGATTGGCGAGACTGGTACGTCGGAGCTCGCCCCATCATCCCCCTGGCAGTGGACGGCGTCCCGCTCATGGCTCTCTTGGACACAGGATCACAGGTAACCACTATACCATATACACTGTACCAGCAGTATTGGGGCACTGACGAACTTGCCCCCTCTGATGATAGCCTGACCCTTATCGCAGCCAATAGACTCCCGCTAACCCAGGTGGGATACAAGCAAGTGACCCTGACTGTGGGACGTGCAGAGTTAAAGAATCAAGGGATAATTGTGGTAATGAATGAACCCAGTGATCATACCCCGAAAGTAATCTTGGGGACCAACGTGATGGAGCATTGTATGAGTGAGGTGCTGAATCTGTTGCAGCAGTTGGCCGCCACAGCAGGAGGGGGCCAACAGAGGGCTGTGCAGCGTGAGATTCGGGCCCTTCTATATTGGCAGCAAGTGAGCTCGACTGGCGGGGAGATTGGTGGGGTGAGGATGATGGATGTGGCCCCCTTAGTTGTGTCACCCCGAAGTGAGATGATCATCTGGTGCAGGGCAGCAGTAGGCCCCCAGGGGCGCGACTACCCGGCGATGGTGGAACCCACGCCTTCTGAACACTGGACCACGGTGATGGCGGCCAGAGGGGTGGTTGACGTTAAAAAGGGGAGAGTGCCTGTACGAGTGCTGAATTGTGGAGAGGAGGAAGTCAGGCTCCCCCGTTACGCTAACCTCGCCAAGTTGCTCACCCTAGACCCTCACACCATTCACGAAGCCGTTCCTCCTACCTCAGCATCCCCTACCAGTGACCGTACACCCCCTGAACAGTTAGAGGAGTGGTGCCAGGAACTACACGTAGATACTGAAACCACACCCACGCATCACAAAGAGGGGGTATACCGGGTAGTGCAAGAGTATGAACAGGTTTTCAGCAAGCACCCATTAGATTTCGGGAGGATTAAGGGGATTCAACACCATATCCCTACAGGCCTACACCCACCCATCAAAGAGAGGTACAGGTCCATTCCGCCAGCACACTATCAATGCGACAAAGACATGTTGAGGAACATGAAGGAGGCAGGGGTCATTCGGGATAGCTGTAGTCCCTGGGCAGCCCCACTGGTGCTGGTAAAGAAGAAGGACGGCACCATGAGAATGTGTGTGGATTACCAGAAGATCAACCAGATCACGCATAAAGATGCCTATCCTCTCCCCCGTATCGAAGAGTCGCTAGCTGCACTGAGAACTGCTAACTTCTTCTCTACCCTTGACCTTACTAGCGGGTACTGGCAGGTAGCGGTCGCCCCAGAAGACCGTGAGAAGACGGCATTCTCCACTCCCATGGGACGCTGCCTGGGACATCTCAACTTTGAAACGGTCCTACTGTACCTGGACGATGTGATCGTGTATTCCCAGATGTACGAGGCCAATCTGGAACATCTGGCTGGTGTTCACGTCCCTAGCCAAATATGGGATGAAATTGAAGCCCTCTAAGTGCCACCTACTGAAACCCAGGGTGCAGTACCTCGGACACGTGGTGGGCGCGGAAGGCGTCACCCCAGATCCCGAGAAGATCACTGCCATTAAGGACTGGCCGAAGCCGACCACGGTGAGAGAGGTGAGACAGTTCCTGGGCCTGGTGGGCTACTATCGTCGCTTCATTAAGGGATACACAAAGATGGCCGTCCCCATGCAAGACCTCCTCGTGGGACAGACCAAGGGTGGCAGGCCCTCTGGAACCCCGTTGGCATGGGAAGAGAAGCATGAAGAGTCCTTCCACCAGCTGAAGACGGCCTTGACCAGGGAAGAGATCCTGGCGTACCCCGACTATAATCTCCCATTCATCCTCTACACTGATGCCAGTAATGTAGGCTTGGGAGCCGTCCTGTCCCAGGTCCAGAATGGAAGTGAAAAAGTGATCACCTACGCCAGCAGAAAACTCTGGCCCACGGAGAGGAACCCTGAGAACTACAGCTCCTTCAAGCTTGAGTTCCTAGCCCTGGTGTGGGCCATTACTGAGCAATTCCGCCATTACCTTGCAGCAGCTAAGTTCACCGCCTATACGGACAATAATCCGTTAACCCATCTGGACACGGCCAAGCTGGGCGCGTTAGAGCAGCGGTGGGTGGCCAGGCTGTCTAATTATGACTTCACGATCAAGTACCGAGCCGGCCGCTAGAACACCAACGCGGACGCGCTATCCCGGATGCCCCACCTGTCAGATGAGGGGCCGGAAGGGAAGGATCTCGAAGAAATCGAGCTGCCCGCATTTCACCGGCCACCAGTCAAGCAGTTGCATGTCAAGCAGCAACAGGAGAGCCTGGACCCGCTACCCAGTCAGGGATGGCAAGAAGCCCAAGACCAAGCGCCTGCCGTCCAAGTGGTCAAGATCATGATTGAACAAGGTTCCGCTAGAATGGACCCTTCTGCTCCCCCCGATGCCCAACGACTGTGGAAAGAATGAGCCCGGCTGCATCTGGACCTGGGGAAACTGTATCTGGAACTGATCAACCCGAAGACCCATGAGAAGGTTTGTCAGCTGGTGGTGTGCCCACAGTTCTACGGGCTTACCACGACGGTGCCGGGCACTTTGGGTGGAAGAAGCTGGAGATGCTGTTGAGGGAGCGATTCTATTGGAGTGGGATGCGGGAGTCTGTGTAGGCCTGGTGCCGAGAGTGTGGTCCCTGTGCACTGAGAAGAAGGGACGAGGCCAGCCAGAAAGCCCCTCTACGCCCAATCATCACTCATCAGCCGCTGGAGTTGGTCGCCCTGGACCACGTTAAACTCACCCCTAGCGGAAGTGGGTACACCTATGCCCTGACCATTGTAGACCACTACTCGAGATTCATGGTGGTTGTCCCAGTCAAAGACCTGACTGGCCGTACCACCGCTAAAGCATTCTAGGCCTATTTTTGCCGACCGCACGGGTACCCGGAGAGGGTGCATACCGATCGGGTTCCGGCTTTTGAAGTGGAGGTGTTTCAACAATTCTGCCAGTTGTACGGCTGCAAGAAGATTCGGACCACGCCTTACCATGCCCAGACTAATGGCATGTGTGAAAAGATGAACCATCTGGTTCTGGGTCTCCTCAAGACGTTACCGTTAGAAGAGCGGAACTTGTGGCCAGAAAAGCTGCCTGACCTGGTCGATATGTACAATAACATCCCCTCTAGCTCTACCAAATGTACACCAGCGTATTTGATGAGAGCTCGGCCAGGCCGGTTGCCGGTGGACCTAGAAATGGGCTTGGAAGCTCCAGAAGCCCTCCCTTCGACTGCTGGATGGGACACTCGGCGGAGAGCGCAGTACCGACAGGTCCAGGAGTACGTAGAAAGGAACCTGTGTCGGAGTCGGGAACAGCAGGAACAGTACTTCAACAAGCGGGCTCCAGCTGGTCCCTTTAAACCTGGGGATATAGTGCTAAAGCGAAAAAGAAGAACCCATAAGCTTGATGACCAGTGGGAAAAGACCCCGTATGTCATACAACCCACTGAATGGGAGAATGAGAAGGCCTACCAGATCAGTCGTGACCAGGGGAAGACTTCAACGGAGATGGGCACCTCTTCAGGTGGTCCCTAGAAACCGTGGCCGAAGGTGGCAGCTGAAGTTCCAGCCCCCAGACCAACCGGGGAGAAAGAAAAAGAGGTGATCCATACAGTGATGGGTGATTTCCCAGCGGACTGGCCTACACAGAACGGCGCAGTGCGTCTTCCGGTGATAATGTTCCCACAACCCATGGAGGAAAAGCAGACGGAAGTAACCGCCAGTGAACCAGTGCCCAGGGCTGCACCTGTACCCAGTCCCCCTGAGTCTCCACCGGCCCCACACGGTAGATGGGAAGAGGAACTGACTGTCTCTTCTGTCCCCTTGCCCTCCACTGATAGCACTGGGCCCAGAAGGTCCACATGCCCCAACCTAGGCCAACCCCCCCTTAGGTACAGGGAAACTACCATTTAGGGGTGTCATATGCTAAGTGTGTAAATATGTGAATGAATGACAAAAATCAACCGAAAAGATCATCTGATTAGCTACAGTGATTATCCCGGCCGTTGCCGGCAAGTTGTCCCCGGAGGGACTCTGTGTGTTTGTACCACCCACATGAGAAAGTGCTCATGGACATGGCCGAGAACTGGCAGGCCACCCACGAACTGGTGAGCTTGTAAATAGTTTTGTGGGATGGAAACCGTTGCCGCCTCCGGAGATGCAGATTGGAGGAAGGGCCCGCAGCAGAGGAGGCTGGGGCCCGGCCACCACCAGGACCGGTGGCCATCCTCCAGGGGTCAGGGGTCCCCCTGGACGTGGGGTCCCCTGAAGTGACAGCCGGGTGTGAGTTACCGTACCCGTTCCCGCTCGGGCAGCCTGAACCTGGACTGGGGTCAAGGGGTACTGCCCACTTTTTAGGGGCAGCATCAGGGCTAGGTTGCTTGGGTGGGAGAGCGGAAGACATCCGTCCATCCGTCATTATTAAAAATGTTTATATGTTTAACGTTTGAAGTGACCTAACAAAAATGCTTATGTTTGAAATGTTTACATGTTATTTATGTTTTTACAGTTTTTGAAAAAAAAATAAAACCGGTGATGGACGGGCAGCCCGCGGACGGTCTGCATTTCACCAAGGGGGAATGTGGCGCCCTGGACTAGCCAGGTCGTCACCGGTAACACTCACACACCCCCACCCCCACCAGACAGTAACATTAGCCAAACACAAAACCCTTGTTGCCTCCCCCCAGGGTCTGATGTCCACACCAGGTGGGGCGGGGCCAAGCGGTTGGCCCCACCCACCGATGAGTTCACAGGCCTGGAGGCGGGAAAAGTGACAGTTGAGTTCAGGAGTTCAGTGGAGAAGGTTGAAGTGAAGAGTGTCTGGGTTTGTGGCCCAGGCACTAACAACAAGGTTGGCAGACGGTGGTGGCCGTTTGCAGGAGTGGTGAATCGACACGGAACCGTAGGACTGGGGTCGGGCGTTGGCCGGGGAGCAAAGTGAAGCCAGTACACACAGGCAGGGCCATCGGACCCCGACTAGGCTTAGAGTCACCGTCAACAGTCAAATCCGAGTGTGACAGGAACCCCAGGGGTTTCCAGCCAAAGACATCCCAGCTGCTCCCTACCATCGCTCCCGGGATCCCCGTCACCAGCAGCGGTGATGCCCATCTTCACCACAACCCGTGGGTGGCGTCATGGACTAAATCCCCAAACAAACCAACCACCCTTTTCACTCACGGGCGAGGAGCGCCGCTCGAGTCCCCGGAAGCGGCCCACCGCTCGAGCCACCAAGCAGCAGCCGCAGCAGCGCCGGACCTGAGTGTTAGCGAGCGCAGCGGCGTCACTTCCGCCCGCGACATGTACTGTGCCAGAGAAGAAGACAGTCAATTGCTTACATGC
Source organism: Anomaloglossus baeobatrachus (assembly GCF_048569485.1). Classification (NCBI taxonomy): domain Eukaryota; kingdom Metazoa; phylum Chordata; class Amphibia; order Anura; family Aromobatidae; genus Anomaloglossus; species Anomaloglossus baeobatrachus. The sequence continues at coordinate 100,952,789 of NC_134353.1, forward strand.
ATTGGAGTGTATGACATACAGTTAGGTCCAGAAATATTTGGACAGTGACACAAGTTTTGTTATTTTAGCTGTTTACAAAAACATGTTCAGAAATACAATTATATATATAATATGGGCTGAAAGTGCACACTCCCAGCTGCAATATGAGAGTTTTCACATCCAAATCGGAGAAAGGGTTTAGGAATCATAGCTCTGTAATGCATAGCCTCCTCTTTTTCAAGGGACCAAAAGTAATTGGACAAGGGACTCTAAGGGCTGCAATTAACTCTGAAGGTGTCTCCCTCATTAACCTGTAATCAATGAAGTAGTTAAAAGGTCTGGGGTTGATTACATGTGTTGTTTTGCATTTGGAAGCTGTTGCTGTGACCAGACAACATGCGGTCTAAGGAACTCTCAATTGAGGTGAAGCAGAACATCCTGAGGCTGAAAAAAAAGAAAAAATCTATCAGAGAGATAGCAGACATGCTTGGAGTAGCAAAATCAACAGTCGGGTACATTCTGAGAAAAAAGGAATTGACTGGTGAGCTTGGGAACTCAAAAAGGCCTGGGCGTCCACGGATGACAACAGTGGTGGATGATCGCCGCATACTTTCTTTGGTGAAGAAGAACCCGTTCACAACATCAACTGAAGTCCAGAACACTCTCAGTGAAGTAGGTGTATCTGTCTCTAAGTCCACTGTAAAGAGAAGACTCCATGAAAGTAAATACAAAGGGTTCACATCTAGATGCAAACCATTCATCAATTCAAAAAATAGACAGGCCAGAGTTAAATTTGCTGAAAAACACCTCATGAAGCCAGCTCAGTTCTGGAAAAGTATTCTATGGACAGATGAGACAAAGATCAACCTGTACCAGAATGATGGGAAGAAAAAAGTTTGGAGAAGAAAGGGAACGGCACATGATCCAAGGCACACCACATCCTCTGTAAAACATGGTGGAGGCAACGTGATGGCATGGGCATGCATGGCTTTCAATGGCACTGGGTCACTTGTGTTTATTGATGACATAACAGCAGACAAGAGTAGCCGGATGAATTCTGAAGTGTACGGGGATAGACTTTCAGCCCAGATTCAGCCAAATGCCGCAAAGTTGATCGGACGGCGCTTCATAGTACAGATGGACAATGACCCCAAACATACAGCCAAAGCTACCCAGGAGTTCATGAGTGCAAAAAAGTGGAACATTCTGCAATGACCAAGTCAATCACCAGATCTTAACCCAATTGAGCATGCATTTCACTTGCTCAAATCCAGACTTAAGATGGAAAGACTCACAAACAAGCAAGACCTGAAGGCTGCGGCTGTAAAGGCCTGGCAAAGCATTAAGAAGGAGGAAACCCAGCGTTTGGTGATGTCCATGGGTTCCAGACTTAAGGCAGTGATTGCCTCCAAAGGATTTGCAACAAAATATTGAAATTAAAAATATTTTGTTTGGGTTTGGTTTATTTGTCCAATTACTTTTGACCTCCTAAAATGTGGAGTGTTTGTAAAGAAATGTGTACAATTCCTACAATTTCTATCAGATATTTTTGTTCAAACCTTCAAATTAAACGTTACAATCTGCACTTGAATTCTGTTGTAGAGGTTTCATTTCAAATCCAATGTGGTGGCATGCAGAGCCCAACTCGCGAAAATTGTGTCACTGTCCAAATATTTCTGGACCTAACTGTATTGTACATGACAACGATCTCAGAATATTCTTGAAAAAGGAGTACATTTCCTGGAATTTCAGAACAGTTTGTAAATCTCCTGGGCATATGCTGTAACACCATAAACCTTCAGGAAACTGGATTCCGTACTGAGGCTGGGTTGCTGTGTGACGCCCTGGACCCCAGGGGTCACAGGTAACAACATCTACCACATTATACACACACACACCCGCATCCCCTGTGAGGACACACCCGTCACCCGAAAGGGAGACCTGAGGGCCAGTGGGGCACACCAGGTGGGCGGAGTCAGGTGGAAAGGCACGCTTACCGAGGAGACTACTGTCCTGAAGTAGGAAATACACAGGGCAGTTTTGAGAGTGACAGTGAGAGGAGTGGAGTTGTAGAGCTGTCAGGGACCCGGGTAGGAGCCTGGGACCCTTGAAACGTCAGGCAGGCAGACGGTGGTGGCCGTCTGCAGGAGTACTGGTACAGCAACCGGCAGAACCATAGGGACCGGGCCAGGGTTGGAGCCCGCCGGCCCTGAACCGGGGAGTCAACCGTGTACCGGAGCACCAGAAACCGGGTACTCAGACCCTGTCCTAGCTTAGAAGCCACTGAGTTTAGGCAAATTGACTGATTTCTGGCTGGACCTCACGGGTTCATCCACACCCAAAGTCCCGAAAGAAGGCAAAAGCCCACCGATGCCGGGTGAGAGCCACCACCAAGGGCCAAACATCCGACGGGCCAGTGCCTGCGGGCAACCGAGGGCTCCTCCGGCAGCTCAACGCCGGGGAGCGGGCTACCACTGTCCAGGCAGGGGAGCCGAAAAAACCACAACAAGAGGTGCAAGGGAAAGGGGCCACCATCAACCTCACAGGGGACACAAGCAGCTGGCTGCGGGACCCGACCATACCCGAACTTTGGTTTACCAGTGACTCTGAGTGTGAATTAATCGTGAGTACACCAGTGCCATCCGGGCATGACACTGCACCGCAGCCAGGCACCCTGCACCCCGACAACAACACCGTCGCCCAGTCCCCACCAGGCCCCGGGACACACTCCGCCCCTACCCATGGAGGGGATAACATCTAAGCTGCGGACGCAACACCGATCCCGGACGAGCCCACCTTCACTTCAGCCGCAGCGGTGGTGCATCCCGTTACCATGACCCGTGGGTGGCGTCACGACCCGTAGGACGACAACGTGGCCCACCCGGCTGCGCGCCCCGTCCCGCACCACCACCACCCCACTGCCTCCCCTCTAACAGAGCGACGTGGCCCTCGACAACCCGAGCCCGGACCTCGAGCGGCTCGACCCGAGCAGCGGAGAGCGGCCGGGCCCCTCTCAGGACGGTATGGCTGCATCATTAGACAGAACCCACGTCCAATCACCCTATTGGGAAGCCGGGATGGATGTGGAGGATCATGGCTTGCAAAATGAGCCTACGTATCGGTTAAGATTTTCTGTTCCATGCTTAGTGCACTGCACATAAGCATCTCCTGGACAGCAGGGCCCGGCATGTTGGTAAGTATGAGGTAGGTGCATAGTTGAAGAGTTCCAGAATTGCATTCAGTGTTGGGCGCCTGGAGGGATGCTAACAAGTCACCTTTGTCCTCAAATTTAGATATAGATCTAGTTCTTAAAATGTATTTTCTACTGATAAAGGAAAGCCTAGTTAAAAGGAACCTGTCACCTCCAGAAATGCTAATTACTTTCCAATATAGTGGTAATCATCAGGTAAATAGTTTTTTTTTTAATCCTATCAGGTGATTCATGCTGCTGAAACCATGGGCAGCATGAACAGCAGCCTGACTGCACAAGTGCAGCCATGTATATTGTTCTCTGAAAGGCTATAGTCGGAAAAATCACACTGTTGCACTCAGCCCGCTCTTCGCAGCACCAGTGCAGGTGATAGAATGGTTTCTCCCCCTACATGTGCATGTACATAGGGAGAGACCTGTCAATCACATCCAGCAGAATTGAGAAAATCTAGCTGGATTTAATAATATATTTGGCTGAAATAGTGCAGTTTGTGCAACTCGAAAGGCCTGTCACTTTCTTTTTAAAATAACTTTGGCAGCCTTAATGGAGTAATGAAGAGACAATGAAGTTATATTCACTCTGCAGCCGCTGGCTTTCAGTCATTGGGATGAGGCAGAGTGTGAATCAAGTCACTGCTCACTACAGAGTCATTACACATACTCTACAGAGCAAGATGTCAGTCAATATGCTGGGGAGTGATTATAGCATACTCACTAGTAAGAATAGCAGAAAGAATAGTGGCAGTTCACTCTGGGACTCGTTAAAGCGCTAGTTACAGCGCAAAATAGCTGTTGTCCATCTGCCGCACCCGCATTCCCCTCTCCCCCACCTGATGTTATCTGTACCTACAGAATAAAACACTGCAATTTCCCAGAGTGAGCTGCTTCTATTCTTTCTGCTATTTGGATCTATTTGAATTTTGACCGCGCTGTAAGCTGAGCACCACCTGGAGCAGCTAAGAAGTCCTGGAACAGCTGATTGCTGATATCTGTGAGTACGACTTCACTACTCAGCCTAGTGCTGCAGTGCCCAACTCTTCTTTTATTTTTTTATGCTCACTAGTATGCAGTACCTGTATCCGCCTCAGTAAAGCCAGTCAGGCATGGATTAGATTATCACTTTATTGGCAGTCAAAGGGAATCTGTCAGGAGGTTTTTACTATCTCATCTGACAGCAACATAATGTAGGCAAGGAGATTCTGAATCCAATCATGTATCACATATATTACTGGGCGCAGCCTTTCTCACATAATGAAAGAATTGAGTTTTTTGAGTTTTAAGCATGTAACTGAGCCCAGGGCACTGTGCTCGTCCACACCAGGCTCTAAGTAGAGACTAGGCATTGACTGTGGGGTGTCAGTCACAGAAGGGGGTGTGTTGGACTGGCGTGTGATTTGCCCCAGGACTATGGGGTACTCGGTCCCGGGCCTGGTCACGTTGGGACAGTTCACTGCGTGGCCGTTGCCCGGTTCCGTGACCCTGGGGGTCACTTTAAAAATTGGGTTATTTACAGGGGAATTGTAATAAAGGTTTTTGTCGAGACGCCACTTGAGGATGAGGCTATTTTAGTGGCTCCGCCGCTGCACAGTTCTCACTACTGGGGCTGGTGTTGGTGGCAGCCTGGATTTTGGGCCCTCTGCAAGTAGGGCCAGGCCCCAGGGGACAGATGATGTTGGGCGCGGGAAGAATGTAGGCCACACAAGGGATTGCAGTGTAACTGGTTATTTTTACTCACAGCGTTGCTATGGCTGGCAACCCGATGAAGGCTGGTCCTCACCACTGCTCCTCTTAGTTCCAGTGCCAGTGTGATGACCTGGTGGCTGTCTTTCCCTGCACCTCTCTCTGGTTGGTAGGTCCCCATGGCTTGGAGCGTCTGGGGGTCCCATCCTGGTAGTCTCTCAGTCTTAGTCCGTATAACAGGTAGCTTGAACCCTATGGGGCCGGTTTCTCTGGTCCTGCTCCTCGGTTCTCCCGTTGCTACTGTGTCCCGAACTTTAAGGTCAGTGAGGTCCTGCATGGTCCCCTCACCATGCAGATTTTATCAGGTCTGCCTGGAGTGTTTGCCTGACCTAGGGCTCTGTACCCCGTTGGTGCTATGGTTCTGGGAGTACTCCACTGGCCTCCATGGGCAACCACATGCCTGGGCCCTCAGTTCACCGTTACACTCTCCTGTCAGTACGGTTGCGTCCGTCTCCTCTCCCTTCCACTTACTGACTGTCCGACCCCTCCCCCCGGTTGTCATCTAGTGGACTGGATTGGCTCCACCACTAGGTGGCCATCCATTGGGTCCAACCCTAGTCTGTCACCAGTCTTTGGGAATGGGGAAAAAAGGGATTATATTGTGTTTTGGTGTTACCGGCACTGGTCTTCTTGGTCCCTGGGGGTAGGCCCTGCATCTTTGACAGCATTTGAGAACCATAGAACAGTGCAACTGGATCTTAACAACAATAAGGGGCAAAGACTTCTGAAAGCAATTTATAAACAGGGGGGGGGAGAAGTCATTCATGTTGCCAGGGTACAAACATGCTTCATAACCATGAATAAATAGTCAAATGCACTAGTGTGCAAGTAAAAATTCATTTAATGAACAAGCAATTATACAGTACAAGGTAAATATATAATAAATAGGTTTACAAAGACACAAAGGGTGATAGAAACCCCGCATGTGGATGCATGCAAATCAGAGCCAAAAAGGTCAATTATAGCTCACTGGAGTGGTCAGTGCTGACATGGAGTAGACAACATAGTGCAATCTAAGGAAAGTACCAGCTGGACAAAAGGCGTACCAGCTACACATAGCAAATAGTCAATCACAGCAAAAGACCAACAGCCAGTGCCGAGCTTACCAAAGTAGTGGGAGAAAAAGCATGCAGGCACACACAGGGGAGTAGTCCCGACACGTGTTTCGTTAGTGACTGCTTCAGGGGACTGTGGACAACAGGATAGAAAATAGGTCTAATATACCTGCCAGACTCGTATATGATTGCCGACACCTGTCGCAGTTCAGTGGGGCGGAGAGGCGCCGCGCCAGCGTGGGCGGCTGCTCGAGCGTCATCTGGGTGAGGGGAAATCCCTTATTGACGTCAAGAAAACCCAGAGGACGCCGGGAAGAGAGCCGTGCCTACTGCGCATGCGCGATCTCGCAACCAGGAAGTGCGATCGCAGGAACCATATTGAGTGCTGGCAAAAGTAAGGGCAAGTGTATACAGATGGGAATCCCAGAAAACAACATCGCATATAATCGTAGCTGAGGATTATAGTTAGAGTATGCCACACTAAGCCTGCATTACAATGCAAGTCAGTATCAACAAAGGCAACCCAATCATATTTTAGATACTTGGTGTATATACCACATATATCAATATCAGTATACAATAGCTACACATGCATATATTTTATCTGGAACGTCCCAACAAGGTGCATAATGAGAACATCTGCATTGATAAAAATGTAGGACACAGAGGTGGATGGAATAATAGTCCAGTAGTTTTATTATATATAGGACAGTCCATTTGCTGTAGTCCAAATAAGTGTTCAGTGTTCTGGTTACTGTCACTTCAGGGAAATATCATGGAAAACATCCGGCAGGTATGTTAGAGACACAAAAGGGTAGACTGTGAAAAAGGTAAAAAAACACAAAGAGTGAAGTTAAAAATTGGAGCGTAAAAATATTAAAATACAAAAGACTCAAAAGAGCATAAACAACACATGGGATTTGCAACCAACTATTACCAGAAATTATCACAAACCGCAAAGGAGAGACATGCTGGTTTACAAATATGACGCAAAAGTTTGTCTTTCGTTAAGTCCGTTGGGTACCACCGACTCAAGCAGAAAGATCCACCGGCACTCAGCCCTTGCCAGCCTCTTATGTATATCACCGCCCCTCAATCCGAGGTGCACCTGGTCGAGACGCCACTTGAGGATGAGGCTATTTTAGTGGCTCCGCCGCTGCACAGTTCTCACTACTGGGGCTGGTGTTGGTGGCAGCCTGGATTTTGGGCCCTCTGCAAGTAGGGCCAGGCCCCAGGGGACAGATGATGTTGGGCGCGGGAAGAATGTAGGCCACACAAGGGATTGCAGTGTAACTGGTTATTTTTACTCACAGCGTTGCTATGGCTGGCAACCCGATGAAGGCTGGTCCTCACCACTGCTCCTCTTAGTTCCAGTGCCAGTGTGATGACCTGGTGGCTGTCTTTCCCTGCACCTCTCTCTGGTTGGTAGGTCCCCATGGCTTGGAGCGTCTGGGGGTCCCATCCTGGTAGTCTCTCAGTCTTAGTCCGTATAACAGGTAGCTTGAACCCTATGGGGTCGGTTTCTCTGGTCCTGCTCCTCGGTTCTCCCGTTGCTACTGTGTCCCGAACTTTAAGGTCAGTGAGGTCCTGCATGGTCCCCTCACCATGCAGATTTTATCAGGTCTGCCTGGAGTGTTTGCCTGACCTAGGGCTCTGTACCCCGTTGGTGCTATGGTTCTGGGAGTACTCCACTGGCCTCCATGGGCAACCACATGCCTGGGCCCTCAGGTCACCGTTACACTCTCCTGTCAGTACGGTTGCGTCCGTCTCCTCTCCCTTCCACTTACTGACTGTCCGACCCCTCCCCCCGGTTGTCATCTAGTGGACTGGATTGGCTCCACCACTAGGTGGCCATCCATTGGGTCCAACCCTAGTCTGTCACCAGTCTTTGGGAATGGGGAAAAAAGGGATTATATTGTGTTTTGGTGTTACCGGCACTGGTCTTCTTGGTCCCTGGGGGTAGGCCCTGCATCTTTGACAGCATGTAGTACTTTGTAGCTCCTGATGGCTTCAGGGGCGCTACACGTGCATTTGAGTTTCTAGTCCTGCAATGTTAATCACAAAGTAATAAAGCCATTAGATTAAATAAACAGAACTTACACACAGATAAAAGAGGCACAGTTGCTTTTTATTTTTAACCCCTACATCATGCTGTCCTCATAGCAAAAACCTGCTGACATATTCCCTTTAAAACCAATTTCTGGAGGTAACAGATTCCCCTTAAAGCTTTGTTAGAGGGGCTTCTGGACCGCATATGTTACGTCAGCCTGCCAATGACTTTGTTCTATTTTTTACCTGTTCTCCCGCATTCCTCTTTTCATTAATACAATGTTTCTTACAATTTTGGCACTTCTGTGTATGCGTTTGCTTAAAAAGAGGGCAATTAGACAGCAGGTTCCTATTGATAGGGTAAGCACGCTTAGTGATTACTTGCTGTACTCATATCAGTGGTCTCATTTAGACGTCCGTGTATCATGGTCCAGGTCCGGACGCAGGTCTCCTGATCTGAACCTTACAGTCTCATAAATGCTTATGAGGCTATTGCTTTGAGCAGTAAATCACGATCTGAACATGGTACGTATTTCAAGGACGCATGAATGAGTCTTTTTCTCTTCTGCATGATAAAATGACGCAAAAGAACCCTGAACAGCCCTCAAAAATGTTATTTTTCCATAAAAGCATATTCTACGACCCGAGTAAACGCACGGTAATTAGCAGCTGAGCATTGCTGTGCTTTGAGAGAACCATAAAAGAACAGATAAAAGACATGTTTGGTATCTGCCCGGTTGCATTGCATTACTTTTTTTGAAGTTTCAGAATTATTTCAGCTAAAATGACGTTTTCCATTTGTGACCTGTAGGGGGCAGTGTTTGATTGCGGGACTGAGGTCCTGGCTCCTCTTCATCAGCTAAGGCTATTTAAAATCTGCTAAATAACACTAAAACAGCAATTGTTCTCATAAAACGGAGAGAAAGGCACCTGTTTTGCTATCTTGTATAATTAGTACACCTACATGTGACAGGGATCCCTGACATCCACATACAAGATTTCAAAGCAATAGCATCACTTTGAATTTGCCAGTGTAAATGCTGGAGATTTTCGAAGAATTGACTATACTCCACATATGAGGAGCACGGATATGATTTCCAACCAAAGGCACAAAATACTTCATTTGCCATTAGCTGTCATTACGGCTTCACCCTGCGACTCCCCGCTATCCCCGCGCCCGGTGCACATAGTCATCCTTTTTATTAATATACTACAGTCCCTGGCAGGAAATGCTGAAGAGAGGTCAAGGAATATTAAGACTGAACAATCACCTTGGCCATTGCCATCAGAAGGTCACTGAGCACGTATGAACCGGGCTGATTCCACGCTATGGCTTTTCCTGAAATTTGACTGGAACGGGTCATAGATGTCACGAGCTGATAGATGGATTTAATGCAGCTGCCTCCCTTTTCTTCAATAACCTTCCTGTAAAATGGATGCTATGGAACATGCCTGTTTGCTATCTGTGCTGTTAATGAATGTCTTTTTCAGCAGCATCTGACAGGCCTCTCATTCAGCAATTCTGGAAATTCCTCTCTGTAAAGGCACCTGGCGTGTGTGGGACCTCAGAGGTGCATGTGATTAGAAGATAGGGCATATAGTAATGCGGATTGGGAGCCATTATATGCGCCTGTGAAAATGGGGAGCAGAGAACATGACATTGTGGGGGGATGATGTCACTGCCAATTGCATGTGCTTATGTGTAAACCAAGTCAGTATCATCTATATGTGTTAAGCCTGCTTTACACACTTCAATAAATCCTTCAATCCGTCGTCGGGGTCAAGTTGTAAGTGACGCACATCCGGCATCGTTCGTGACGTGTTTGCGTGTGAAACCTACATGCGATCGATATTGAACGAAAATACGGTGATCGCATACACGTCGTTTATTCCTCATACATTGGACGTTTGGTAGTACGAAACTAGTGAATTGTAACGTGTGACATCCCTCATACGATTTCGGTGTCTGATGCTATGTGCGCAGGTTTGCGCTCTGCACCGCAGCTTAAAAAAGGTCTGCTTCAGAGCGCAGCTGAAAAGCTGCGTTCTGAAGCGCCTCACAATGTCTGTCATTCACTAATCTCTGTCAGTCCGTCACTATCTCTGTCCCTCTCTCTCTGTCCATGTCAGTCTATCCCTCTTACCCCCTCTCTCATATACTCACCGATCCCCGATCCCCGGCGCGGCTCTGCACGGCATTCACACTGCTCCGGCGGCTTTTACTGTTTTGAAAAAGCCGGCCGCCCATTAAACAATCTCGTATTCCCTGCTTACCCCGCCCACCGGCGCCTATGATTGGTTACAGTGAGACACGCCCCCACGCTGAGTGACAGGTGTCACACTGCACCCAATCACAGCAGCCGGTGGGCGTGTCTATACTGTGTAGTGAAATAAATAAATAAATAATTAAAAAAAACGGCGTGCGGTTCCCCCCAATTTTAATACCAGCCAGATAAAGCCATACGGCTGAAGGCTGGTATTCTCAGGATGGGGAGCTCCACGTTATGGGGAGCCCCCCAGCCTAACAATATCAGCCAACAGCCGCCCAGAATTGCCGCATACATTATATGCGGCAGTTCTGGGACTGTACCCGGCTCTTCCCGATTTGCCCTGGTGCGTTGGCAAATCGGGGTAATAAGGAGTTATTGGCAGCCCATAGCTGCCAATAAGTCCTAGATTAATCATGTCAGGCGTCTATGAGACACCTTCCATGATTAATCTGTAAGTGACAGTAAAAAAACACACACACCCGAAAAATCCTTTATTAGAAATAAAAAACACAAACAAATTCCCTCATTACCAATTTATTAACCCCGACAAACCCTCCATGTCCGGCGTACTCCACAGTCCTCCAGCGTCGCGTCCAGCTCTGCTGCATGGAGGTGACCGGAGCAGCAGAAGACACCGCCGCTCCGGTCACCTCCACGCAGCTAATGAAGACAGCCGTGCGATCAGCTGATCTGTCACTGAGGTTACCCGCTGTCACTGGATCCAGCGGTGGATGCAGCGGTGGCCGCGGGTAACCTCAGTGACAGCTCAGCTGATCGCGCTACTCACCGCCGCTCCTATCACCTCCACGCAGCAACTGAGGTGAGTAGCGCGATCAGCTGAGCTGTCACTGAGGTTACCCGCGGCCACCGCTGCATCCACCGCTGGATCCAGTGACAGCGGGTAACCTCAGTGACAGCAGCTGATCGCACGGCTGTCTTCATTACCTGCGTGGAGGTGACTGGAGCGGCGGTGTCTTCTGCTGCTCCTGTCACCTCCATGCAGCAGAGCTGGACGCGACGCTGGAGGACTGTGGAGTACGCCGGACATGGAGGGTTTGTCGGGGTTAATAAATTGGTAATGAGGGAATTTGTTTGTGTTTTTTATTTCTAATAAAGGATTTTTTTCGGGTGTGTGTGTTTTTTTACTGTCACTTACAGATTAATCATGGAAGGTGTCTCATAGACGCCTGACATGATTAATCTAGGACTTATTGGCAGCTATGGGCTGCCAATAACTCCTTATTACCCCGATTTGCCAACGCACCAGGGCAAATCGGGAAGAGCCGGGTACTGTCCCAGAACTGTCGCATATAATGTATGCGGCAATTCTGGGCGGCTGTTGGCTGATATTGTTAGGCTGGGGGGCTCCCCATAACGTGGAGCTCCCCATCCTGAGAATACCAGCCTTCAGCCGTATGGCTTTATCTGGCTGGTTTTAAAATTGGGGGGGACCGCACGCCGTTTTTTTTAATTATTTAATTATTTATTTCACTACACAGTATAGACACGCCCACCGGCTGCTGTGATTGGGTGCAGTGTGACACCTGTCACTCAGCGTGGGGGCGTGTCTCACTGTAACCAATCATAGGCGCCGGTGGGCGGGGTAAGCAGGGAATACGAGATTGTTTAATGGGCGGCCGGCTTTTTCAAAACAGTAAAAGCCGCCGGAACAGTGTGAACGCCGTGCAGCGCCGGGGATCGGGGATCGGTGAGTATATGAGAGAGGGCTGCTCAATTCAGTTACTCAGGGGATTAGCGGTCACCGGTGAGTCCTTCACTGGTGACCGCTAATCAGGGCGCGACACAGACAGAGCCGCAGCATGACCATGAAGTCGGGTGAAGTTCACCCGAGTTCATTCTGACAGTGCGGCTCTGTCTGTGTCTGCTGTCATCTGCCATTCAGCTCTGCTACATGGCTGTCTGTGTCTGCTGTCAGCGGCCATGTAGCAGAGCTGAATGGCAGATGACATAGTAAAAACGCATCCCTACACATTACACACGCTTGGCAAGTCAATAAATAAAAAAAAAAAAGGGTGCCCAATGCATACGTCACAGAACACATGATCTAAAGGATCGCACATAACATTGATCAATTTAACATAGGCTACTAACGCACGTGTGACAGCAAATGAACGACCTACGTGCAATCTCATTCAATCGCATATGCGACCTGGGCGTGTCACATCGCATACGAGATCGCATACCTAATTGTATGGTGTAAAGCTGGCTTAAGAGTCAAGGTTGCTTTACACCAGACAATCTATCGTGCGATAGATCGTCGGGGTCACGGTTTTTGTGACGCACATCCGGCATCGCTGGCGATGCCGGCCTGTGTGACACCTCCTAGCGACGCAGTATCGCTCACAAATCGTGAGTCGTGTACTGGTCGCTAGGTTCCATAATATCGTTTAATTTAGTTGTTCATCGTTTCCGTGGTAGCACACGCCGCTCCGTGTGACACCCCGGGAACGATGAACAGCAGCTCACCTGCGTCACGCGGCCGCCGCCGGCTATGTGAAGGAAGGAGGTGGGCGGGATGTTTACGTCCCGCTCATTTCCGCCCCTCCGCTTCAATTGGCTGGCGGCCGTGTGACGTCGCTGTGACGCCGAACGTCCCTCCCACTCCAGGAAGTGAACGTTCGCCGCCCACAGCGTGGTCGCACGAGAAGTAAGTACGTATGACGGGGGTTACCGACTTTGTGCGACACGGGCAGCGATTTGCCCGTGACGCAAAAAGGACGGGGGCGGGTACGATTGATTGTGAAATTGCACAATCGGTCGTACCGTGTAAAGCAGCCTTTAGGCTGCGTTCCCACAGTGAGTTTTTGATCTATTTGGTTACTTGCATGTTTTTCATTATGTTTTTTTATTATGGACAGGAAGGAGTATTTAAAATATGAGATAAAACTCAGGAACTGACGCTTTTAGACACTAGTCCTTAACCTACGATTAAAAGGAACCTGTCCGGTCCAATATGCACCCAGAACCACGAGCAGTTCTGGGTGTGAAGGAACCGGCGGGGACTCTGCCGAGGCTGGCGGTTGTAGTAGTCGTGGTACCCCCGACCGGCTCATTTCATGAAAAAGGGAAGAGGGTTGCAGGGGCAGCAGAAGGATGCCAGCCCCCAGGGATGCTGAGGAGTTTACCTCTGGGTTTGTATACAGTCCCGGTAAAGGAGAGGCAGACTCTGGTTTCTCGTTCAACAAATCCACTTTATTGGTTTTGTAACAGACTTCCTCTTCCGGGACAGGGTATGTCTTCTTTCCCAGACACTTCCGTCTGTGACGCCCCTAGACTAATCAGGTCGTCACAGGGTACTGCACAAACTGTCCTACCCGTGCAGTATTCAACCCCCCAAGGTTCTGGGTCTCTATCCTGCAGTACTGCCTCCACCAGCATTCACAAATCTTAGATACAATTTGCACCACACCTGTCAGGCACACCAGTGGGCTGCTTAAGCAGGAATAGGGCCGCCCACCTAGGGGTCAGACAGGGAGGTGGGAGGTGTCAAGGTCAGTTAGTTGAGTAGTGACCCTCGAGCTGTGAGGAGCTCTGAGGAAGCTGGGAGTTGGAGCTCCCAGGGGAGAGGAAAACTAGGTTGCAGATGGTGGTCTGGACCTAGAGGAGTCGGACCACCGGTCGCAGGGGATTGAGGCTAGGTGCCTGGGATGGTCAGCAGCCTGGTCCTATCACCGGTCCGGGACCGAAGGCACAACGGGGTACACGGACCCTTGGTCAGGAGAAGCTTCTGGCAACCCGGCAATTAACCTGAGGAGAACGGGGCCTTTATGGACTTGTTGCGGGCGGGGGCCAGACCGCAGCTAAGGGGCTGCTCGGGGATGCTCGGATCCGGGGCTTTACTGTGGCTCGAGTGGGAACTGGACCCGGGCTCGAGCAGAGGTCTGCTGCCCACAAGTGAAAAAGGGGATATTTACAAGGGAGATTGTCTGTAACACCACCCGTAGGTTGCGGTGATGGATGGTGACACCGCCACTGCCTAGATATGGGGGTGCCCAGGGCTGATGAAGCAGGGCAGCAAGGTGGAATCCCCTCCACGGGTAGGGGAGTTGTAGTCCCGGGGCCCAGTTGGGAGTTGTGGTAGTGGCAGGGATTGCAGGGAATAGTACACTCACAGCTCGGTCGTCCTGGTGCTGGATTAGGTTGTATTGATGTGGAGGGTCTTTTGTAAATCAAATTGCTGGTAACTGGTGCCCTCGGCTGCTGTGAGGACAGGCCCCTCACCCAGGGGTGTACTACAGGTGCTCTTCTCCTGCCTGAGGTCTGTGTCTGCTCCGTGCAGAGGTCCGGACCGGGTCCCAACAGTCGGCACTGGGGGGGCCACTACCTTGTCCCGGTCCACTTTGGGTCCCAAAAGCGGATGGCCTATTCCTGAGGCCCTTACTGCTCCTCTTCCCAAGCTCCACACAGAATCTCCTTCCAGACTCTACACTTCCTGCAGACTGACTGCTCACTGCAAACTGGAAACTCCCCATATAGTTTCCTCCCAGACACTTCAGACCTCTCAGCTCCGCCCACTGGTGTTGTGTGTCACTGTGTTAGAAACTCCCAAAGGGAGAGTGAGATCTGCACCAGAAAGATTGATGCAAACCTCTGTGACACCCTGGTTTTGCCAGGGCGGCACAGACTGTTCCCACCAGCTCTGTGTCCTGTACAATGTGCTTGGTCCTGGAGAGTTTGCAGACAGCGATCAGTCTCTTTCCTCTCCTCTAGGGTTCTGAGGTTCCTCTTCCTGTATCTCTGACTAACCCCTTCCCATCCCAGAATGCACAGGGGAGGCTCCCAGGACTTGAGCTCCCCCTTCTGGTCTGAGTCAGGAAGTGTTGTATGCAATAGTACCTGACATTGAGATCTTCCCCGCTGCTTCCAGGCATAGCACTGTCCTCTAGGTTAAGAGAACAATGCCACTGTGGCTCCCATGACCACTTGGGTGCCACACATCCATCCTAAAACAGTAGAACATGATTTGACATTGAAGGGAGGCAGGAGATGATCTTTATTGCCAGGGCTGCTGTTCTGGTGCTTTGTGTTACTTCTATACACTATATCAATGACCTGCATACAGCAGTGTCCTGGACATGATGTTATGCTGAAGCTGTGTGTGATGCTGGATTAGGAGTGGGAGGGGTTTGAACGACATTACAGGTGGTGTGCTCACTGTGGCTTGCAGCCCAGCAGAAGAGATGTTGGGCAATGTAGTCAGAAAGAAAGCAGAGGAACATCAGGAGGAGGAAGTAATGGCTGTGACAGCAGAACTGGTGCCAGGGCACAGGATGTGAAGCAGAAAGGCAGAAAATATGTAAAGGCATATTTTGGGGAATCATCCTTAGGCCCTGTGCACACACTGCTTTTTTTGCCGCAGATTTGCTGCGGTTTTGGGTCCAGAATTGGTGCGGTTTGTGTTCATAAGTTTCATGCAGTCCTTACCCAGCAAAGTCTATGAGAAATCCGAAATGCTGTGCACAGGTTGCTTCTTTTTTCCTTACAGGTTTTGCTGCAGATTTTCTGCAGCAAAAAGAAGCAGCATGTCACTTCTTTTCCGCAGGTCCCTGCGTTTTTCCCTGTGTTTTGCCATTGATAATGTTTAAAATACGCAGGGACAAAAACGTGGCAAAAACACACCAAAATGCGGTAAAAACGCATGCTTTTTTGGCTGCGTTTTTCTGCCAGTGGTGCGGTATTGTGCCAGAGGGTGCATTTTTTGCTGAAGAAACAAATCTGCAGTGTGCGCATGGGGCCTTAGGCGTTTATAGGAAAAACAGAAACTGAGGTAAGGACATGGACAACCTCTTTAATGATCTGCAGCTAATTTCTTCTGTTACTGCATTACTAGCAGTCTATGCTGCCTCTACATCACATTTAGATTTTTTTTTTCTAATTTATCATCCAAAACAGAGTGGAAGGCAATAAAAAAAACAGGGTTCTGTTTTTTATTAGGACCTACAGGATCTAAAAACCAGACATCCTATATCTGCTATGTACACATGAGTAACAAGTGCCTAGGAGAGTGTGGTTAGGCAATGTGCATTTTTGCATTTACGGACACATAGAATCTAGGGTACTACTGTGGCACCCCTGAGGCTTCAGTCACCACAGAGTATTGCACCCAAATTTGGGTGTAATTCTAAACCCGGATCCCGTGGAGATCAGTCCCGGTTTCACCACATTACACACTCAAATACACACCAGGTTTCCCTGTTCCCACTGGGGACTGGGCTAGGGTAGGGTAACAAAGGGGTCGCCGGCAGAGAGGCATTTTTTAGGATGCCCTTAACAGGGGCCCCAGTCCCACTAGCTTAAAACCTGGGAGTGGGGAGGTGCAGCCTGCAAGGGGAGTCAGGAGCCAAAACAACAGTAAAGCGGACTTCGCATTAGCGATGTTGTAGCGTGTAAAGCCCGCTTTACTGTTGTTTGCTAATGCAAAGTCGAAGGGGTCACGGAATTTGTGACACACATCCGGCCGCATTAGCGATGCCGTTGCGTGTGACACCTATGAGCGATTTTGCATCGTCGCAAAAACGTGCAAAATAGGTCATCGGTGACATGGGGGTTCGTTCTCGAATATCGTTGGAGTTGCAGGTACGAAGTAGTTCGTCGCTCCTGCGGCAGCACACATCGCTCCGTATGACGCCGCAGGAACGAGGAACCTCTCCTTACCTGCCGCCGGCCCCAATGTGGAAGAAAGGAGGTGGGCGGGATATTACGTCCCGCTAATCTCTGCCCCTCCGCTTCTATTGGGCGGCCGCTCAGTGACGTCGCTGTGACGCCGCACGGACCACCCCCTTAGAAAGGAGGCGGTTCGCCGGTCACAGTGACCTCGCAGGGAAGGTAAGTATGTGTGACGGGTCCGGCCGATGCTGTGCGACATGGGCAGCGATTTGCCCGTGTTGCACAACCAAAGGGGGCGGGTACGCACGCTAGCGATATCGGTACCGATATCGCAGCATGTAAAGTAGCCTTTAGGGAGTTCTCCATCAGGAGAGGAAGGGAGCAGTCGCATCTGAGGGGTGCTCCGGTGGGAAGGAGGAGAAAGTTCACCATGATTGCTATGGGGAAAGTGATCTCTGCTCCCCACAGAATCAACGCTACACAGGGTGGTAGGACCCTAGGGAAGATCATACTCCATGTTGGTTTTCCAGAATCTGCCTGGTCGGAGACAGTTTCAAGCCTCTCTGACCACACTGCGCCTGACAGCACAGTGCCATATAGGATCTGGGGCCTTGCATCAAGCCAGACCCTACATCGGAACCGCGGCACCTGCATATAGGGACAAGAGCTCGACTCATGAAACACAGGGTCCCCTCGTAGCTTCAAGCCAGGGGATCCACAGCACAGGCGTAACAAGGAGGGAGCACACCACACCGTATTGATCTCTAACGGGTTCGGGTTTGACGGAGCCCATCACAGCAATTGACCGATATTACCCGGGTGAGCGGCACATCACTAAAAGTGAGTAAACAACCTGGAACTGCAGCCATAGACTCTGATGCGGGCTTTACATGAGACAATTGATCGTGCGATGCATCGTCGGGGTCACGTTTTTTGTGACGCACATCCGGCATCGTACACGATGTCGTCTTGTGTAACACCTCCTAGCGACGCAGTATCGCTCACAAATCGTGAGTCGTGTACTCGTCGCTAGGTTTCATAAAATTGTTTAATTAAAATGGCGCCGGTTGTTCATCGTTTCCGTGGCATCACACGTTGCTCCGTGTGACACCATGGGAACGATGAACACAGCTTACGAGCGTCCCGCGGCACCCGCCGGCTATGTGGAAGGAAGGAGGTGGGCGGGATGTTTACATCCCTTTCATGTCCGCCCCTCCGCTTCTATTAGCCGGTTCGCCTTGTGACGTCGCTGTGAGGCCGAACGTCCCTCCCACTTTAGGAGGTGGACGTTCGTCACCCACAGCGAGGTCATCCGGAAGGTAAGTGCGTGTGACGGGGGTTAAACGAGTTTGTGCGCCACGGGCAGCGATTTGACGCAAAAACGACGGGGGCAGGTACGATCACTCGTGCTATCGCACGATAGATTGACTCGTGTAAAGCAGGCTTGAGTCTTTATTACCGTTACTGCCGCTCCCTGCTGCCATTACTGCTCCCCCTCTCATCATCCTCCCCAGGGCCCACTCCACCAGTGGGGAGCAATACCACCCATAGCTGCTTCTACCATCTGCCCCGGAGGACAGCGACAGCAACAGTGGCCCATTCCCTGGCCGCATACCACAGGTGGCATCACGACAAAGACCTCACCACTACACCCATCATCCTATCCCCAGCCATCTTTTGTATGCCTCAGGGCAATGGAGCTGGGCTTGGCCGCCCGTGACAAGCGACAGTCGACGGCCTGGCAACAAGTAGGTTAACCGCCTGCCCCGTGTGGTGCTGCACTTCCAATTACCTGGGACAGGAACAGAGGTGCCGTAATCATCTCCCTGCTTTGCCGGTAAGTCCATCAGAATGCCAGCTACTTCCGTCTGCGATCTGTTGAAGACAGGGCATATAGTTGATAGCAGGTGGCATTATGACATTATTGCACCCACTGCTATTCTAGATAGAAAATCAAAGGAGCAATGTGTTGTGATGCGCTGGAGAAGACCAGAAAAGACGGAAGTCTGCAGTAGATGTGAAAAGTCATCATGTCATCTAGACAAGATGGTGACAAAAAAAAAAAAAGATATGTTTGTTTACTTTTCACTAGCGTATATGACAAATGCTGGACACCTTAATTGACACCAAACGGCCCCCAGTATAGTTGTTATATTATTTCAGTGACTGTGTCTGATGACAAATATCACTATTTGTCACTCATATTGTGTAAATGGTCCGCAAACAATGAATGATTCTAT
The DNA here is from genome assembly GCF_048569485.1 of Anomaloglossus baeobatrachus. Classification (NCBI taxonomy): domain Eukaryota; kingdom Metazoa; phylum Chordata; class Amphibia; order Anura; family Aromobatidae; genus Anomaloglossus; species Anomaloglossus baeobatrachus. Next base: position 100,971,959 of record NC_134353.1, read on the forward strand.
ATCTAACTTGGTAATTGCACTGCCTATTAAGTCTCACTGCTAAAGTATACAACGTTTTTACTTTTGATGGTATTTTTTGGTGAAAAAGGTAACAATTTTAGTGGAAGTGGTTGTCAGAGCTTGTTACCCAATCTATTGGAGGCAGGTGCGCTAGGGGACCTGTTACCTTAGTCTCAATTCCATTGCTTCTGAGCGGGAAGAAGGAGAGGAAGCACCATAGAGTTTATCTGTCTAAAGTACCAAAATACATTGTTCTGGCTCTACATAGAAGTTCAAGATGCATAGAGCTACACACTAAAAAGCCAACAATGTTTAAGGAAGCTCTGGTATTGCATTACCGCTTGTTAGTAGTTTTTCGTTTGTGAACCCTCCCCACTCAGACCTATTGCCATTCCACATGATACGTATAAATAGCCTGGGTCTCAGCTTCCCATACACTGTAAGTTTTTTAACTGCATGAGAGAACACACACAAGCTAGGGACCCCAACGTAGAGAAATACTTTGGCGTAGTGTTGGGGCTCTATTGCATTGATCAATTCAGTAGCTAAATTTCTCTTTATTCATATATTCATGGCAGTAATGCAGGTTCCATTTTTCCCATTTCATTCTTACATAAAGCTATTGAATTTTTCATGTCAGTATTCACACAGCAGTTTCTGCTATTACATGTATTCCCCTTGCATAGTCACTGGTGTGCATACCTTATCTCCATATAGTGATTTTTTTTTAGGTTTTTGCACCCAGTTCAGACATAGAATGGAGATCCAAACGTTATTTCTTATTTGTTAGTAGTTTTTCATTTGTGAACCCTCCCCACTCACACCTATTGCTGTGGCGCCCTGTACAAGCCAGGACGTCACAAGCACAACACCAACACACCCCACACTCCCGGTCAGGCACACCGAAGTCAGACAAAAACCCTTGTTGCCTTCCTCCAGGGGCTGATGTCCACGCCAGGGGGTGGGCCGGGCGGTTGGTCCCGCCCACCGAGGAGTTCACAGTCCTGGAGGCGGGAAAAGTAAAGAGTTGTGTTTTGGAAGTGAAAGTAGAAAGAGGGAAGTGGCAGTAGAGAAGCCTGAAGTGAGTCCGGGTGTGTGGCCCGGATGGATCAGCAAGGTTGGCAGACGGTGGTGACCGTCTGCAGGAGAGGCCTATTGGAGCCAGCCGTAAGGACCGTGGACGGGCGGTGGCCCGGCGGTACCGGACCGGTACGCAAAGAGAAGCCAGCACCATCCGGCAGGGGCTTACGGACCCCGGCAAGGCTAGGAGCTGCTGTGAATTTGCCAAATCCGTTAGCGAAGGGAACCTCCTGGGTTTCCCAGCAGCCAAGTCCCGACAGAAGGCAACAGTCCAACCGAGAGAGGGAAACACAGTCACCGCCAAGGCTAAAGTTCCCAGGGCCAGAGCCTGCGGGCAAAAGGGGCTCCTTCAGCACCCATCCAAGCTGGGGAGCGGGTTACCGGTGGGAAGCCATTGGAACCATACACACAACACAGGTGCAGGGAAAGGCAGTCACCATCAACCTGCCGGAAGGAGAAACACCGCAGCCGTCTGTGGGACCTGTCCATCCAGCTGTGTGTTTTACCGAGAACTGTGTCCTCATCATTGGCTGAGTGAGTACCACCGTGCCGTGCAGCACAGCGCTGCCCCCGCGACCCTGCACCTCACCAGGCCCCGTAACCCGCCTGCCATTCACCCCTACCCCCATCACTGGGCCCCGGGACAACCAACCCCCCCTACCCACGGAGGGGAGAACTAACATCCAGGCTGCTCCCTGTCATCGCTCCCGGGATCCCCATCCAGAGCAGCGGTGGTGTCATCAATATCACCACAACCGTGGGTGGCATCACGGACAATATCCAATCCCCACAATCAATCCCCACCCTTTTCACTAACGGGCGAGGAACGCCGCTCGAGTCCCCGGGATCCGGCCCACCGCCCAAGCCACCACCGAGCAGCGGCAGCAGCAGCCAGACCCGAGCAGTGGGAGAGCGCAGCGTCCCCTCCTCCGCCCGCGACAACTTGGCGTCACGAACAGGATCTTACCGCTCTGCCATCTGGTAGAGGTGCGCCTTGTTACCGCCGGAGGTGTCAGGCCGAAAAATTGGAGAAGCCGCCATCTTGGGCGCGAAAAATTCCAGCTCGAGCGTCTCCTCGAGTAGTGGAGGCGCGAAGGCCGAAGCCCCGCCCCTGTAGAGGAGGAACCGGAAAGAGACTAAGGGGGACGGAAACAAGATGTCTGCGCCCGACGAAGCCGCTGGAGCAGCGGCGGACGCAGTCGTGGGAGCACCCGTAGATGGGAATGGGCCTGCACAGGTCCCGGCCGCGCTGGCGGGGGGCGCCGCGGCCCCAGCTCTCGCTCAGGTGATGCCGTTCTCTCTGCCCTATGTGCCCGGAGCTGCCTGGCTACCGCAGTACGATGGGACACCTGATGCCTTGCAGGTTTTCCGGAAAAAGCTTAGTCCGCTACTAGAGCTGTACCCCCTGACTGATAAGCAACGTGCAGTGCTAGTGCTGGGGCAGCTAACCGGCGCGGCTGAGCAAGAGGTGGAGACCTGGGCCGAGGGGGACCGGTCCTCTGTAGCCACCATCTTTGAGAAGTTTCAGACCGCGTTTGAGACCCGTACCGAAGCCGAGCTGTGGATGCAGTTTTATCAATGCCGGCAACGGACCGCAGATAGCATTCGGGACTATGCCTTGCGTCTGCAAACCGCCCTCCGCACACTGAAGCAGGTAGACATCATCAACGATGCGGACAGTAACAAAATGTTAAGTGAGCAGTTTGTGCAGGGGATGAGGTCCTCAGAGGACCGCAAACAACTTCAGCTGTGGGCCCTAGAACACCCTGACGTGGACTTTGCCGTATTAAAGGAATGGGCCATCAAAGCTCTGCAACCCCCCGCATCTGAAGCCCCTGAGCCAGCCCCGTGGCCGGCTGAGACTGCTCCCGTCATGGTGGCCCCTACCCCACCAGCAACTCCAGTGCCTGCAGCCCCAAGCGGAACGATGGAAGAGCTCGCTGCTCAGGTTCGCCGCATGGATGGGGACCTCGCTAAGATCCTCGCAGCACTCCAGCCTCCGACCAGATCCCAGGGGCCGGTGAAGCTGCAGCTCGCCGACAGCCCTGAGGACGTCCCCTGGATGCAGCGGCGAAGGGCCAATGACTCACGGTATGGACCCCTGGAATCTGTTACAGGTGCAGCAAACCCGGCCACTACACCTGACGGTGTCTGTTAAACGAGCAACCCCTGGGGCCACGGGCCAATCCTCAGGAGTAGAACCCCATGGCCCCCCAGACTGGTGGGACCGGTACATCGGGGCCCGGCCCATCATCCCCGTGGCTGTGGACGGCATACCGGTGATGGCTCTCCTGGACACTGGATCACAGGTAACCACCATACCATACACACTGTATCAACGGTATTGGGGAAAAGACGAACTGGCTCCCCCAGATGCCAGTATGACACTGATTGCTGCTGATGGACTCCCATTGACCCAAGTGGGGTACAAGCAAGTGGCCATGACTGTGGGACGAGCTGAACTGCAACACCAGGGTATGATTGTGATAATGAATGAACCCAGTGATCATAACCCGAAGGTAGTGCTAGGGACTAACGTAATGGAGCACTGTATGAGTGATGTGCTGACCCTACTGCAGCAGCTGGCCGCCACGGCGGCGGGGAGTCGGCAGAGAGCTGTGCAGCGTGAGATCCGAGCCCTGATGTACCGCCAACATGTGAACTCGACAGGAGGAGAGATTGGTGGGGTGAGAGTGATGGATGTTGCCCCTTTGATTGTACCTCCCAGGAGCGAGATGATGATTTGGTGTAGGGCAGCGGTAGGGCCCCAGGGGCGTGACTACCCCGCCATGATAGAGCCCATGCCCTCTGAACACTGGCCCACTTTAATGGCCGCCCGGTGGGGTGGTATATGTAAAGAAGGGGAGAGTGCCCGTAAGGGTGCTGAACTGCGGGGAGGAAGAAGTCAGGCTTCCCCGGTATGCTACCCTTGCCAAATTGTTCACTCTGGATCCCCACACCATCCGCGAGGCCGTTCCCCCAACCTCACCACCTACTGCCAGCACTCACTCATCTCAAGGGGAGTTAGATGAGTGGTGCCGACAGCTACATGTAGGCACTGACGATACCCCTACACATCACAAAGAAGGGGTATACCGGGTGGTACGGGAGTATGAGCGAGTTTTCAGCAAACATCCCCTAGACTTTGGGCAGATTAAAGGGGTCCAACACCCTTGATAGGTGAGCACCCCCCTATCAAAGAGAGGTACAGACCTATTCCCCCTGCACACTACCAATGTGCCAAGGACATGTTGAGGAACATGAAGGAGGCAGGGGTTATTAGGGACAGCTGTAGTCCCTGGGCCGCCCCGTTGGTACTGGTTAAAAAGAAGGATGGCACCATGCGGATGTGTGTGGATTACCGGAAAATTAACCAGATAACGCATAAAGATGCTTACCCTCTGCCCCGCATTGAGGAGTCCCTGGCTGCGCTGAGAACCGCTAACTACTTTTCCACCCTTGACCTCACCAGTGGGTACTGGCAGGTGGCTGTGGCGCCAGAAGACCGAGAGAAGACTGCATTTGCCACCCCTATGGGACTCTGCGAGTTTAATAGCATGCCGTTCGGGCTGTGCAATGCCCCTGGAACCTTCCAACGGCTGATGGAATGCTGTCTGGGACACCTAAATTTTGAGACCGTCCTGCTGTACCTGGATGATGTGATTGTATACGCCCAGACATATGAAGCCCACCTGGAGCACCTAGCCGAGGTGTTCGTCTCCCTTGCCAAATATGGGATGAAGTTGAAGCCCTCAAAGTGTCATCTGCTGAAACCCAGAGTGCAGTACCTAGGGCATGTGGTCAGTGCAGAGGGTGTCACCCCTGACCCTGAGAAAATCTCCGCCATCCAGGACTGGCCGAGGCCGACCACGGTGAGAGAGGTGAGGCAGTTCCTAGGCCTAGTGGGGTATTACCGTCGCTTCATCAAGGGGTACACGAAGATGGCCGCCCCTATGCAAGACCTCCTCGTGGGACAGACCAAAGGTGGTAGACCCTTAGGAGCCCCATTGGTGTATGAAGAAAGGCATGATGAATCCTTCCGTCAGCTGAGAGCGGCCCTGACCGGAGAAGAAATCCTAGCATACCCTGATTACAGTCACCCCTTCATCCTCTACACCGATGCCAGTAATGTAGTCTTGAGGGCAGTCCTATCCCAGGTCCAAGACGGAAAAGAAAAAGTGATTGCTTATGCTAGCCGAAGGCTTCGACCGACTGAGAGGAACCCTGAAAACTACAGCTCTTTCAGGCTTGAACTCCTGGCACTGGTGTGGGCTATCACCGAGCGGTTCCGCCATTACCTGGCAGCGGCTAAGTTTACCGCTTTCACGGATAATAACCCGCTGACCCACCTGGACACAGCCAAGCTGGGCCCGTTGGAACAGCGGTGGGTGGGTAGGCTAGCCAACTACGATTTCACCATCAAGTACAGGGCCAGCCGTGCCAACGTTAATGCCGATACACTCTCTTGGATGCCCCACCTGTTGGAAGAAGGGCCCGAGGATGACGACCTCGAAGAGATTGAGTTGCCCGCATTTCATCAGCCACCGACTGAGAAGGTGCATGTCCATAAACAACGGGTAAACCTGGACCCGCTGCCCAGCCAGGAGTGGCAAGAAGCCCAGGACCAGGCATCCGCTATCCGCCTAGTCAAGATCTTGGTGGAACAAGGCGCTGATGGGATAGACCCTGCCGCCCCAGCCGAAGCCCAACGCCTGTGGCGAGAACGGACCCAGCTGTATCTACACCAGGGGAAGTTGTACCGTGAGCTGATTAACCTGAAGACTCATGAGAAGATCCGCCAGTTGGTGATTCCCCAAGCTAACGTGCCCACCGTCCTGCAAGCATACCATGATGGTGCTGGACACTTCGGATGGAAGAAACTAGAAATGCTGTTGAGAGAGCGGTTCTATTGGAGTGGAATGCGGGAATCTGTAGAGGCCTGGTGCCGAGAGTGTGGCCCTTGCACGCTGAGAAGGAAGGATGAGGCCAGCCAGAAGGCGCCCCTGCACCCGATCGTTACACATCAACCACTGGAGCTGGTTGCCCTGGACCATGTAAAGCTCACCCCCAGCCGAAGTGGGTACACCTATGCTCTAACCATTGTAGACCACTATTCAAGGTTCATGGTGGTTGTCCCAGTCAAAGACCTAACTGGCCGTACCGCCGCTAGAGCATTCCAGGCTTATTTCTGCCGACCACATGGATACCCTGAGAAGGTGCTTACTGACCAAGGCCCGGCCTTTGAAGCGGAGGTATTCCATGAATTTTGTCAGTTGTACGGCTGCAAGAAAATCCGGACCACGCCTTACCATGCCCAAACCAACGGCATGTGTGAAAAGATGAACCATCTGGTCCTGGGCCTCCTCAAGACGTTGCCGCTAGAAGAGCGGAACCTGTGGCCGGAGAAGCTACCTGACTTGGTCGATATGTACAACAATATCCCTTCCAGCTCAACGAAATGCACCCCAGCATACCTGATGAGGGCTCGCCCCGGCCGGCTACCGGTGGATCTGGACATGGGATTGGAAGCCCCAGAAGCACTCCCTTCGACAGCTGAATGGGACACTCGATGGAGGGTACAGTATCGACAAATTCAGGAGTATGTTGAGAAGAACTTGAGTCGGAGTCGGGAACAACAGGAGCAGCGCTTCAACCAGAAGGCGTCTGCTGGCCCTTTCCAGCCTGGAGATGTAGTGCTGAAGCGAAAGAGGAGGACCCACAAGCTGGATGATCAATGGGAGCAAACCCCATATGTCATACAGCCCACAGGATGGGAAGGTGGGAAGGCCTACCAGATCAGTCGTGACCAAGGGGGCACTTTGGCCACGGTTTCCCGGGACCATCTAAAGAGGTGCCCACCAGCATTGAGGGCAGTGGCTGAAGCTCCGGTTCCTAGACCGGCGGAGAAGGCAAAAGAGGTAATCCACACCATAATGGGTGACTTTCCAGCAGACTGGCCTACACAGAATGGCGTGGTGATTCTTCCAGTGATACTGTTCCCACAACCCATGGATGAGGAAGTGATGGATGTGGTCAACCATGAGCAAGTGCCCAGGGATGAACCTGTACCCAGCTCCCCTATGCCTCCGCCTGCCCCACACGATAGCAGGGAAGAGGAACTGATTGTTCCCTCTGCCCCACTGCCTGTCACCACTGACACCGGACCCCGGAGGTCCACTCGTCCTAACCTAGGTAGACCCCCACTTAGGTACAGGGAAACTACTCTTTAAAGGGGGGGAATTGTGTCTGTATGTGTTGAAAGTACCGTTTAAAAGTTGAAAATGAATGATAAGAATGATTAACCGAAGATTCACCTGATTGAAGCCTTGATTTGCACCGGTCGTTGCCGGCAACTGGTCCCCGTTGGGACCCCTTACAAACCACTGCGTAGGAACTACTACGGACAAGCCCGAGAACTGGCAGGGCAACCACGAACTTGTGGTCTGTAAATCAAAATGATGTTTTTATGGCTAAACCGTTACCGCCTCCGGGGAGGCTGATTTGGAGTATGGGCCTGGAGGGAAGTGATGGCCCAGGCCCGCCACTACCGCAATCGGTGGCGATCCTCCGGGGGTTTCAGGGGCTCCCCATGGACGTGGGTCCCCTGAAAAGGACAGAACCCGCTTGGGTAACTTGTGCTGGACTGGGGTCAAGGGGTGCTGCCTGTTTGCTTAGGGGCAGCATCAGGGCCAGGTTACTTGGGTGGGAGTGAGCGGAAGCCGTAACTGTTTTAGCAACGTTTAAGTACCATGCCTCCCGATGTGGGAAGATGTTATTATACTTTTAATATGTTTACCGTTTAACTTTTCCAGTTTGTGAAAATAAAACCGGTGATGGACGGGCAGCCCGCGGACGGTCTGCATTTTACTAAGGGGGAATGTGGCGCCCTGGACAAGCCAGGACGTCACAAGCACAACACCAACACACCCCACACTCCCGGTCAGGCACACCGAAGTCAGACAAAAACCCTTGTTGCCTTCCTCCAGGGGCTGATGTCCACGCCAGGGGGTGGGCCAGGTGGTTGGTCCCGCCCACCGAGGAGTTCACAGTCCTGGAGGCGGGAAAAGTAAAGAGTTGTGTTTTGGAAGTGAAAGTGGAAGGAGGGAAGTGGCAGTAGAGAAGCCTGAAGTGAGTCCGGGTGTGTGGCCCGGACGGATCAGCAAGGTTGGCAGACGGTGGTGACCGTCTGCAGGAGAGGCCTATTGGAGCCAGCCGTAAGGACCGTGGACGGGCGGTGGCCCGGCGGTACCGGACCGGTACGCAAAGAGAAGCCAGCACCATCCGGCAGGGGCTTACGGACCCCGGCAAGGCTAGGAGCTGCTGTGAATTTGCCAAATCCGTTAGCGAAGGGAACCTCCTGGGTTTCCCAGCAGCCAAGTCCCGACAGAAGGCAACAGTCCAACCGAGAGAGGGAAACACAGTCACCGCCAAGGCTAAAGTTCCCAGGGCCAGAGCCTGCGGGCAAAAGGGGCTCCTTCAGCACCCATCCAAGCTGGGGAGCGAGTTACCGGTGGGAAGCCATTGGAACCGTACACACAACACAGGTGCAGGGAAAGGCAGTCACCATCAACCTGCCGGGAGGAGAAACACCGCAGCCGTCTGTGGGACCCGTCCATCCACCCGTGTGTTTTACTGAGAACTGTGTCCTCATCATTGGCTGAGTGAGAACCACCGTGCGGCACAGCGCTGCCCCCGCGACCCTGCACCTCACCAGGCCCCGTAACCCGCCTGCCATTCACCCCTACCCCCATCACCGGGCCCGGGACAACCAACCCCCCCTACCCACGGAGGGGAGAACTAACATCCAGGCTGCTCCCTGTCATCGCTCCCGGGATCCCCATCCAGAGCAGCGGTGGTGTCACCAATATCACCACAACCATGGGTGGCGTCACGGACAATATCCAATCCCCACAATCAATCCCCACCCTTTTCACTCACGGGCGAGGAACGCCGCTCGAGTCCCCGGGATCCGGCCCACCGCTCGAGCCACCACCGAGCAGCGGCAGCAGCAGCCGGACCCGAGCAGTGGGAGAGCGCAGCGTCCCCTCCTCCGCCCGTGACATTGCCAATCCATATGATACGTATAAATAACCTGGGTCTCAGCTTCCCATACACGGTAAGTTTTTTAACTGCATGAGAGGACACACACAAGCTAGGGACCCCAACGTAGAGAAATACTTTGGCGTAGTGTTGGGGCTCTATTGCATTGATCAATTCAGTAGCTAAATTTCTCTTTATTCATATATTCATGGCAGTAATGCAGGTTCCATTTTTCCCATTTCATTCTTACATATTGAATTTTTCATGTCAGTATTCACACAGCAGTTTCTGCTATTACATGTATTCCCCTTGCATAGTCACTGGTGTGCATACCTTATCTCCATATAGTGATTTTTTTTAGGTTTTTGCACCCAGTTCAGACTTAGGGCAGCTTTGCACGTTGCGACATTGCACGTGCGATGTCGATGGGGTCAAATCGAAAGTGACACACATCCGGCGTCGCAGTCGATATCGCAACGTGCAAATCCTTTTTGATACGATGAACGAGCGCAAAAGCGTCGTTATCGTATCATCGCTGCAGCCTCCGACATTTCCATAATGCCGTTGCAGCGACAGGTGCGATGTTGTTCCTCGCTCCTGCGGCAGCACACATCGCTGTGTGTAAAGCCGCAGGAGCGAGGAACTTCACCTTACCTGCCGCCGGCTGCAATGAGAAGGACGGTGGTGGGCGGGATGTTTACATCCTGCTCATCTCCGCCCCTCCACTTCAATTGGCCGCCTGCCGTGTGACGTCGCTGTGACGCCGCACGACCCGCCCCCTTAGGAAGGAGGCGGGTCGCCGGCCAGAGGGACGTCGCACGGCAGGTATGTGCGTGTGAAACTGCCGTAGCGATAATAATCGCTACGGCAGCTTTCACTAGATATTGCACGTGCGACGGGGGCAGGACTATCGCTGCAGCATCGGTAACACATTGTTACCGATGTCGCAGCGTGCAAAGCCCCCCTTAGAATGGAGTTCCAAACGTTAGTTCTTATTTATACCAAAGACACTGCAGCCGGCTGCGGGACCCGTCCATCAAGCCGTTTGGCTTACCAGAGACTCTGTGAATCTGTGTTCGAGTGAGTACAACAGTGCCATCCGGCACCGCCCCGCGCTGCCCCGCAACCCTGCACCCCGGCCTTCCTGCCTCCCCGTACCACCACCGGGCTCTGGGATCACCAACCCCTACCCACGGAGGGGGAACCAACATCCTAGCTGCTCCCTGCCATCGCTCCCGGGATCCCCGTCACCAGCAGCGGTGGTGCCCATTATCACCATGACCCGTGGGTGGCGTCACAAACTATCTCCCCAAACAAACCATCCCTTTTCACTCGTGGGCGAGGAGCGCTGCTCGAGTCCCTGGGTCCGGCCCACCAATCGAGCCACCGAGCAGCAGCAGCCCCGGACCCGATACTTGCGAGTGCAGCCCCTCCGCCCGCGACACTACTATATGCTGGGACAGTTAGGCAGGGATTATAGATATGTGCACAGAACTGCTAATGGTTCTCATTCCACTGGGGTCCTGACAGGTTCGCTTTAAATCTACATTACAATTATCACATTTCATCTGTTAAGTTAACTAAATGTTTATGCTAAGCAATATCTGACATCTCTCATCACTGTGATATAATCGGATATGATGATTTTCCCATTATCATCCCAATATTATTTATTTTTAATTTTGATTCACTTAAAATATTATATAAAATAAACATTTCAGAAATTCTTTATAATGTATAAATGTTAAATGTACAACATTAATAATTAAATTGCAACATGCACTGGACCATGTCATACATATGAACTACTGCACCATGAACATATAGGGACAGAACTGCTCAAAATTACTGGCATGTACGCTTTTTATACTAATGGATGCAAAAGGAAGGAAAAAGACAGATCGTACTTCCCTATAAAAAAATGGATACCTTTATTAAAGTACACAAATATAGGAGATAAGATGAGAAGATCTCACAGCTTGAACTAGAAATTGTGAAAATGACCAGCTATTTTTATAGACTTTTATGCGCACGGTGCGTTTTTTGTTGCGTTTTTGCCACGTTTTTTGGTGCAGTTTTGTTGTCAGAACTTTCTGACATTTGACTTCCCAGCAAAGTCTATGAGAAGTCAGATTTTCTATGCGCACTTTGCAGTTTATTTGTCAGCGTTTTTTTGTCAAAAGTTTGTGGCAAAAAAGATGCAGCATGTTCATTCTTTCTTGCATTTTTGTCAACATTTGTCACCCATTGAAGTCAATGAGGGCATCAAAAACGCAATGAAAAATGCATGCTATCAAATTGGTGCGTTTGGCATGCATTTTGCATGCGTTTTACCTGCGGTTTTGTCAACAAAAACGCAGCACACCAACTTAGTTCCAGAATGACAAAATCAATGCTGGAGTGATTTTGACATTCCAGTGTTTGTGTGTCGTGTCCGTGTGTCGGTGCCGTGTCAGTGTCGGTGCTGTGTCAGTGTGGTGCCCATGCCCATGAGTGTCGGTGCCATATCAGTGTCAGTGCCTGTGTCTCTGTCTCCCTTGCGCTCCCTCTCTTTCCCCCCAAGCAGTACATACTCACCGATCACCGGCTGTCACGCTGCTCCTCCGCCTCTCATCTTCTTGCTGACCCACTCATTAACCTCATACATATTGACTGCTCCCCCATCTGTGATTGGTTACAGTCAGACGAGCCCCTATGCTGAGTGACAGCTGTCTGCCTGCAACCAATCACAGCCGCCGGTGGGCGTGTCTAAATTGTACAGCGCTGAAGAGAGTCGCTTTATCAGCGGTGGAGGACTTGAGCTGTGACAGCAAACACCTGAGTCACGGCACTGCCAATCCCGCTGCTCACTGCAGTCACTCGGGTGGTTGGCTGTGAGAGCTGGAGGACTCCAGCTGTGGAGCGACAGGCTCCATAGCTGGAGTCCTCCAGCTGTCACAGCAAACCACCTGAGTGACTGAAGAGAGCAGCGGGATCGGCAGTGCCGTCACTCAGGTGTTTGCTGTCATAGCTTGAGTCCTCCACCTGTAAGCGCACATCAGGCCACGACTGAAGTGAGACGCAGCTGGAGAACTCACGTGAGTGACGGCATGGCTGAACGCGAGGCTCACTTTAGTAGCGGCCTGAACCACAGTGAACCAAGCCGCGACGTCATTTCTGCGACACCCACCGTACTGCGGGACCTGTAGCTGTGACGTCAGCGGTTCACCCTAGTTTATTCTGATCACTGCGGCTCTGTCCACACTCATAGCTGGCAGCCATGCTGTATGACCACTGGCTGTGATAGGATAGGGATGTAGCAGAGCTGGAAGCATCATGGGACCTCGTGTGGATTACTTCGGACCTTGAAGGGTGTTTTGGGGTTAATAAAGTGGTGAAACAGGGTGGGGTTTTATTTTATTTCAAATAAAGGAATTTCTTGGCTGTTTGTGGTTATTTACTTTCACTTACAGATTAGTGATGTTGGGTGTCTCATAGACGCATGACATCAATAACCTAGGGCTTAGTGGCAGCTATGGGCTGCTGCCATTAACTCCTTATTACCCCGATTGCCACCGCACCAGGGCAACGGGAAGAGCCGGGTCCAGCGCCAGAATTGGGGCATCTTATAGATGCGCCACTTCTGGGATGGCTGTGGGCTGCTATTGTTACGCTGGAAAGGGCCAAATAGTAATGGCCCTTCCCACCCTAATAATGTCAGCCCTCAGTTGTCTGCTGCACCTTGGCTGGTATTAGAAAAATGTGGGGATCCCACGTCATTTTTTTTTTTTAATAAATCAAATAATTAAAAAAAAAGTGTGGGATCCCCTCTATTTTTCATAACAAGCCAAGGTACAGTAGAGAGCTGAAGGTTGCAGCCTGCAGCTGCTGCTGTTCCTCTGCTGAATATGAAAAATGGGGGGACCCAATGTTATTTTTTTTACCTAAAAAAGCTAACCAAGCTGGCTATCAAGCTATTATGTTCATTCTTTCTATGTATTCTTTCTGTTCTTTCTTATTATCTAATCTATATGTTCTTATTATCTATCTATCCATCTAGCTATTCTTTCTGGGGTTTTTTTTTCTATCTATCATCTATTCTAGCTACCTATCCATTATCCTTTCCTATCATATTTTGTTTCTCCTTTAAAAAAACCCCAATGACAAAAACGCATCATAATTGCGCTAAAAACGCACCTACATTACAAGCGTTTTTTGGCACATTTCTAGGCTCTCTCTGACAAGGTGCAGATTTGGCTGCAGTTTGGGTGCAGTTTTGGTTGCAGTTTTGGTTGTAATTTGTGTGCAGAAAAAACTGCGCAAGTAGTTTTATGTTATTTTAAAAGACTGGAAAGGAAGAAAGCTAAGAGAAGGGCGCAAAGGGTTTTCTGTATAATCTGCAACAAGGAAGATGGAGAGGCACAGATGAGGAAAAATTGATCAGAATAGTCCGGGGGACAACTGTGGGATTAAACTGTGCTAACATCAAAATGTACCATTACCTTCCACGGTCTATATATCAGAAATTTTTTAGAATATCTGACCCTAGTTTAGTCATTTTTTTGATCAGTAGTGAGTGTTAGTTCATTTACAGTAGACCTAACAATTTTTTCCACTCAATGCACATTAACCCCCGCCACCCCCCAGCCTGTTTTCACCTTTATGACCTGGTCAATTTTTTCCAATTCTGACCAGTGTCACTTTATGTTGTAATAACGCTGGAAAGCTTCAATGGTTCATAGTAATTCTGGCATAGTTTTATAGTGATATATTGTACTTCTTGATAGTGGTAAATTTAAGACGATATTTTTTGCATCTATTTGTGAAAATATTTCAAATTTGGCAAACTGTTAACTGGTTAACTGTGTTGACTGTGGTTTAGGCACATTGTGGGTCTCAGAAGGGAGGGGGCATTTGGATTTGGAACTTCAGATTTTGCCGGTTTTCTTTTTTGTAGGTGGGAGCCATGGCGTTTTTCCAGAGTTACATGGAAGCCCCCTATATTTCGGTTAACAAATGACGGACCTGAGTTGGGACTTGTGTTTTTGTGGGTTGAGTTGAATGCTATTTGGTGGCAATTTGGGTTACAGAACATTTTGGATCAGTTCAAATTTATCCTGTGATCTATGTTGAGCACTTACATCAGGGTTTCCATCTACATCTCCAAAATACTTAATTCAGGTGAAAACCCCTACGGATTAATTTACTGTAATGTGGCAGCAGAGTTACTCCGTACACCAATTGACCTCTGTTCCTCGGTATAAAACTGTTAATGACCGTACTTTTGTGCACACGTAAAAAAATGGACACCGCCGTACCACAAACCACAGGTTCAAAGTGACTCCATCTCCTTCATTACAGAGAATATTCTGTTGAGAATCCTTTTTTTTTATTGCATTTTTCAGAAATGTACATGTAATCCTCGGTGTAAGCGCTTAGCATAGAGCACAGGATAAATGTGAGCCATGCCATACTGTGATCTTTAGGAAGCAGAATGAACAAGTCAACAGCATTTGAATAATTGGCTTTATTTATTTATTTTTTATTACATAAACCTTGCTACAGTTGAAACCAGAAGTTTACATACACTATCTAAAAAAACCACATCTGCAAGTTTTTCTCACTAACTGACATGAGATCAGAATAAACTTTTCCCGTTTTAGGTCAATTAGGAACCAAAATTATTTATTTGCCAAATGCCAGAAAAATGAGAGAGAGAGAATGATTTAAGACATTTTTATTACTTTCTGCAAAGTTAAAGTTTACATTCACTAAGAGTTCTATGCCTTTAAACAACATGGGACAACCGCTATGATAATAATAATAATAATAATAATAATAATAATGATGTCATGTCTTTGGAAGCTTCTGATTTGTTGGCAACATCTGAGTTAATTAAAGACACACCTGTGGATATATTCAAGAAGAATCAAGAAGAAACAGCAATTCAGTAATTGTTTTTTTTTTTTTTACTCCGTTCACCGTGCTGTAAAAGTGATAAGACAGCTTTATTCTTTGGGTCAGCATGATTACAGCTAGACCATATTTCTATTGTTTTTTTATGTTTTGCTGCTTTTACACTATAAAAACTGTTTAATAGAAAAATATATATATTTTTTGCATTGCTGTATTCTGAGAGCTATAGCTTTTTTATCTTTTCACTGATAAAGCGGTATGATTGTATGATTGCTTGTTTTTTGCAGGACAAGATGACATTTTCAGTGGTACCATTTTTATTTATATATGACTTTTTGATTTGCTTTTTATTAGCCCCTTTTTGCCAGCTGTATGAACAAAAGCCAGTTTTTGGCACTATTGAAAAAAATATTTACAGTGTTCTCTCTGAAGGGGTTAACTAGTGTGACATGATTATAGATTGGGTTGTTCCGGAAGTGGCAATACTAAATATGTGCACATATATATATGTACCGTATATATGTGTATTTACTTATATACAGTATATATATATATATATATATATATGTAATATAATATATATATATATATATATATATATATATATATATATATATATATATATATATATATATATATAAAATATATATGTGACGCCCTGGGCAAGCCAGGGGTCACAGGTCATTGCACCACCACACCCTACATCCCAGTTAGGAACACCAAAGCTAAACCAAAATCCTTGTTGCCTTCCTCCAGAGGCTGATGTTCACACCAGGGGGTGGGCCAGGCGGTTGGCTCCGCCCACCGAGGAGTTCACAGCCCTGGAGGCAGGAAGTACCTGGGAGTTGAGCCCAGGCAGGGCTAGAGTGAAGTTCAGTTTAGGAGGAGGAATTGGAAAGAGAAAACAAGAAGTTAAGCTAGAGAAGTGAAGTGGTGAAGGAGGAGTAAAGGAAGGTGAAAGGTGACAGAATGAAAGCCTGAAGTGGGTCCAGCTGTGTGCAGGACAGGGTCAGCAAGGTCAGCAACGACGGTGACTGTCCAGAGGGGTGACTGTTCGGGAGTTCCTGGAAGGACCGCGGACGGGTGGTGACCCGGCGGTCTGGAGCAGCGTGCAAAGGACAGTCAGCACCAGGGCAGGGGCCTCTCGGACCCCGGCAAGGCTAGGAGTCGCCATAATTTGCCGAATCCGTCAGTGAAGGGGACGTAGATCTCCCAACAACCAAGTCCCGATTGAAGGCAACAGTCCAACCATTAAGGAGAACACCGCCACCGCCAGAGCACCAGTTCCTCGGGGCCAGCGTTTGCGGGCAAAGTAGAGCTCCTCCGGTCCAGCTTGAAGCCGGGGAGCGGGTTACCGGTGGGGACCCATCGCTACCAACACAGAAACACTAGGTGCAGGTCAAAGGGACATCACCGTTACCTACTGGGAGAGCAAGTGCAGCCGTCCGTGGGAACCGTCTTTCCAGCCGTGTGGTTTACCGTAAAACTGTGTCAACGTCTCAGGCTGAGTGAGTACCACAGTGCCACAAGGCACAGCGCTGCCCCCGCGTCCCTGCGCCCACCAGGCCAAGCATCTAACCCCATCACCGGGCCCCGGGATCACCAACCCTTACCCACGGAGGGGGAACCCAACATCTCGCTGCTACACACCATCGTCCCCGGGCCTATAGAGCAGCGGTGGTGAAATCACCACAACCGTGGGTGGCGTCACGGACAATAAACAATCCCCACACCCAACAACCCCCCTTTCACTCACGGGCGAGGAGTGTCGCTCGAGAACCCCCGGGATCCGGCCCAACGCTCGAGCCACCACTGAGCAGCAACCGCCGGACCCGAGCAGAGAGGGGTGAGCGTAGTGTGCTGACACCCTCCTCCCCGCCCGCGACAACTTGGCGTCACGAACAGGATCTTACCGCTCTGCCGTCTGGTAGAGGTGCGCCTTGTTACCGCCGGAGGTATCCGGCAGAAAAATTTCAGAAGCCGCCATCTTTGGCGTGAAAAGTTCCCGCTCGAGCGT
Source organism: Anomaloglossus baeobatrachus (assembly GCF_048569485.1). Lineage (NCBI taxonomy): Eukaryota > Metazoa > Chordata > Amphibia > Anura > Aromobatidae > Anomaloglossus > Anomaloglossus baeobatrachus. The sequence continues at coordinate 100,988,991 of NC_134353.1, forward strand.
CTTCTCGAGTAGCAGAGGCGCGAAGGCCAAAACCCCGCCCTGAGAGAGGAGGGGCCGGAAAGAGCTAAGGGGGATGGAAACAAGATGTCTGCGCCCGACGGAGCCGCTGGAGGAGCGGCGGTCGCAGCCGCAGTGGCACCCGCAGATGGGAATGGGCCTGCCCAGGCCCCGGTTGCACTTGCGGGAGGTGCCGCGGCCCCCGCGCTCGCTCAGGTGATGCCGTTCTCCTTGCCCTATGCGCCCGGAGCTGCCTGTCTACCGCAGTATGACGGGAAACCTGACGCTTTGCAGGTCTTCCGGAAAAAGCTTAAGCCGTTGCTAGAACTGTACCCCCTGACCGATAAGCAACGTGCAGCGATAGTGCTGGGCCAGTTAACCGGCGCGGCTGAGCAGGAGGCGGAAACCTGGACCGAGGGGGACCGGCTCTCTGTAGCCACCATCTTTGAGAAGCTACAGACTGCCTTTGAGACCCGGACTGAAGCGGAGCTGAGGATACAGTTTTACCAGTGCCGGCAACGGGCTGTGGATAGCATTCGGGACTATGCTCTACGTCTGCAGACCGCCCTCCACACGCTAAAGCAGGTGAATCCTATCAATGAGGCAGATAGCAACAAGATGTTAGTAGAGCAATTTGTGCAGGGGATGAGATCCCCTGAGGATCGCAAGCAACTCCGGCTGTGGGCCCTGGAACACCCTGATGTGGACTTTGCTGTGTTAAAGGAACGGGCCATTAAAGCACTACAGCCCCCAGCTGCAGAAGTTCTGGAACCCGCCCCGTGGCCCGTCGAGACGGCCCCCGTTGTGGCGGCCCCTGCCTTACCAACCTCTCCAATACCTACAGCCCCAAGCAGCACAGTGGAAGAACTGGCAGCCCAGGTCCGTCGCATGGACAGAGACCTCGCCAAGATCCTTGCTGCACTACAACCTCTGACCAGATCTCAGCCTCCAGCGCAGATACAGCTTGCTGACAGCCCTGAAGATGTTCCCTGGATGCAGCGGAGAGGTGCTAATAACCCGCGGAGCAGACCTCCAAACTGCTACAAGTGCCGTAAGCCGGGTCATTACTTCCGACAGTGCCCGTTAAATGAGCAACCCCTGGGGCCCCGGGCCAATCCTCAGGAGTAGAACATCGTGGCCCCCCGGACTGGCGGGACCGATATATCGGGGCCCGCCCCATCATCCCCGTGGCTGTGGACGGCATACCAGTGATGGCTCTCTTGGACACTGGATCACAGGTAACCACCATACCATACACGTTGTACCAGCGGTATTGGGCAATAGACGAGCTGGCACCCCCAGATAATAGTATAACGCTAATGGACTTCCATTGACCCAGGTGGGGTATAAACAAGTGGCTATGACAGTGGGGCAAGCTGAACTGCAACACCAGGGTATGATTGTGATCATGAATGAACCCAGTGATCATAACCCGAAGATAGTGCTGGGAACCAATGTGATGGAGCACTGCATGGCTGATGTGTTGACCCTATTGCAACAGCTAGCCGCCACAGCGGCAGGGAGCCGGCAGAGAGCTGTGCAGCGTGAGATCCGAGCTCTGATGTACCGCCAGCATGTAAGCTCAACAGGAGGGGAGATTGGTGGAGTGAGAGTGATGGATGTTGCTCCATTGACTGTGCCCCCTAGGAGTGAGATGATGATTTGGTGTAGGGCAGCAGTAGGGCCTCAGGGGCGTGACTACCCTGCTATGATGGAGCCCATGCCCTCCGAGCACTGGCCCACTGTAATGGCCGCCAGAGGGGTGGTGGATGTAAAGAAGGGGAGAGTGCCTGTGAGGGTGTTGAACTGTGGGGAGGAAGAAGTCAGGCTTCCCCGGTATTCCACCATTGCCAAACTGCTCACCCTGGATCCCCACACCATCCACGAAGCCAGTCCCTCAGTCTCCCCACCTAACACCAGCACTTCCCCGCCTCAAGGGGTGGTAAAGGAGTGGCACCGACAGCTACACGTGGGTACTGACGATACTCCTACACATCACAAAGCAGGGGTGTACAGGGTGGTGCAGGAGTATGAACAGGTTTTCAGTAAACATCCACTAGACTTTGGGCAGATCAAAGGGGTCCAACACCACATTCCCACCGGTGAACACCCCCCTATCAAAGAGAGGTACAGGCCTATTCCCCCTGCACATTACCAGTGTGCCAAAGACATGTTGAGGAATATGAAGGAGGCAGGGGTTATTCGGGACAGCTGTAGTCCCTGGGCCGCTCCGTTGGTACTGGTTAAGAAGAAGGATGGTACCATGCGGATGTGTGTGGACTACCGGAAGATTAATCAGATAACCCATAAAGATGCCTACTCACTGCCTCGTATTGAAGAGTGTTTGGCCGCACTGAGAACTGCAAATTACTTCTCTACCCTTGACCTCACCAGCGGGTACTGGCAAGTGGCAGTGGAACCGGAGGACCGGGAGAAAACCGCCTTCACCACTCTGATGGGGCTCTGTGAATTCAATAGTATGCCGTTCGGGCTGTGCAACGCTCCAGGAACCTTCCAACGGCTGATGGAGTGCTGTCTGGAACACCTAAACTTCGAGACCGTCCTATTGTACTTGGATGACGTGATTGTTTACTCCCAGACGTATGAAACCCATCTGGAGCACCTGGCCGAGGTGTTCGCGTCCCTTGCCAAATACGGGATGAAATTGAAGCCTTCTAAGTGTCACCTGCTGAAACCCAGAGTGCAATACCTGGGGCACGTGGTAAGTGCAGAAGGTGTCGCCCCCGACCCTGAGAAGATCACTGCCATCCAGGGCTGGCCGAGACCAACCACAGTGAGGGAAGTAAGGCAGTTTCTGGGTCTGGTGGGGTACTACCGGCGCTTTATCAAAGGGTACACGAAGATGGCTGCTCCCATGCAAGATCTCCTCGTGGGACAGACCAAAGGTGGTAGACCCCTAGGGGCCCCACTGGTGTGGGAGGAAAAGCATGAAGAATCCTTCTGCCAGCTGAAGGCGGCCTTGACTGGGGAAGAAGTCTTAGCATATCCTGACTATGGCTGCCCATTCATCCTTTATACCGACGCCAGCAATGTGGGACTGGGAGCCGTCCTGTCCCAGGTCCAGGATGGGAAGGAGAAAGTGATAGCTTATGCTAGCCGGAAGCTTAGGCCAACTGAAAGGAACCCCAAGAACTACAGCTCCTTCAAGCTCGAGCTCCTGGCATTGGTATGGGCTATCACCGAGCGGTTCCGCCACTACTTGGCTGCCGCAAAATTCACCGCTTTCACGGACAACAATCCGTTGACCCACCTGGACACAGCCAAGCTGGGCGCATTGGAGCAGCGGTGGGTGGCCCGGCTAGCCAACTACGACTTCACCATCAAGTACCGAGCTGGTCGTGTCAACATTAATGCTGATGCACTCTCCCGAATGCCCCATTTGTCAGAAGGGGGCGAGGAAGATGACCTCGAGGAGATTGAGCTGCCTGCATTTCACCAGCCACCAACTGAGAAGGTAAAAATACACCAACAACGGGTGGATCTGGACCCACGGCCCAGTCAGGAATGGCAGGAAGCTCAAAACCAGGCGCCGGCTGTCCGCCTCGTCAAGACCCTGGTGGAACAAGGTGCTGTTGGAATAGACCCTGCCGCTCCGGCTGAAGCCCAGCGTTTGTGGAAGGAACGGAAACGGCTTTATCTACATCAAGGGAAGCTGTACCGTGAGCTGATCAACCCGAAGACCCATGAGAAAATCTGCTAGTTGGTTATTCCCCAAGCTGATGTGGCTACTGTTCTGCGGGCATACCATGATGGTGCCGGACACTTTGGGTGGAAGAAGCTGGAGATGCTGTTGAGAGAGCGGTTCTACTGGAGCGGGATGCGGGAGTCGGTAGAGGCCTGGTGCCGAGAGTGTGGTCCTTGCACGCTGAGAAGGAAGGACGAGACCGGCCAGAGGGCGCCCCTACACCCAATCATCACACATCAACCGCTGGAGCTGGTCGCCCTAGATCATGTCAAGCTCACCCCCAGCAGAAGTGGGTACGTCTACGCGTTGACCATCGTAGACCACTATTCAAGATTCATGGTGGTTGTCCCCGTCAAGGACCTAACTGGACGAACTGCTGCTCGAGCGTTCCAAGCTTATTTCTGCCGCCCACATGGATATCCAGAAAAAGTGCTTACTGACCAAGGCCCGGCTTTTGAAGCGGAGGTGTTCCACGAGTTCTGCCAGTTGTACGGCTGTAAGAAGATCCGGACCACCCCTTACCATGCCCAGACCAACGGCATGTGTGAGAAGATGAACCACTTGGTCCTGGGACTCCTCAAGACGTTACCGCTGGAAGAGCGGAACCTGTGGCCGGAGAAGCTACCCGACTTGGTCGATATGTACAACAATATCCCGTCCAGCTCGACAAAGTGCACCCCAGCATACCTGATGAGGGCTCATCCCGGCCGCCTGCCGGTGGACCTAGAAATAGGGTTGGAGTCCCCAGAAGCACTCCCTTCGACAGCTGAATGGGAAACTCGGCGGAGAGCACAATACCGGCAGATTCAGGAGTATGTGGAGAAGAACCTAAGTCGAAGTCAAGAACAGCAGGAGCAGCGATTCAACCAGAAAGCGTCTGCAGGCCCTTTCCAGCCAGGAGATGTGGTGTTAAAGCGGAAGAGGAAGACCCACAAGCTGGATGATCAATGGGAACAAATCCCATACATCATACAACCCACAGGGTGGGAAGATGGGAAGGCCTACCAGATCAGTCGTGACCAAGGGGGCACTTTGGCCACAGTTTCCCGGGACCATCTGAAAAGGTGCCCACCAGCATTGAGGGCAACGGCTGACGTACCAGTTCCTCCACCAGCGGAGAAGGTAAAAGAGGTGATCCACACTGTGATGGGTGACTTCCCAGCAGACTGGCCTACACAGAACGGCGCGGTGATTCTTCCAGTGATACTGTTCCCACAACCTGTGGATGAAGAAGTGGTGGAAGCGGTCGACCGTGAGCCAGAACCATTGCCAGTGCCCAGGGATGAATCTGTACCCAGCTCCCCTATGCCTCCGCCTGCCCCACACGATAGAAGGGAGGAGGAACCGGTTGTTCCCTCTGCCCCACTGCATAGCCCCACTGACACCGGACCCCGAAGGTCCACCCGTCCCAACCTAGGTAGACCCCCACTTAGGTACAGGGAGACTGTCCTTTAAAGAGGGGGGGGTCAGGAAGTCTGTGTGAATTCATGTTTAAAAGTTTGTTTGAAAGTTCTGCTGATGATAAGATGATTACCGAACAGTAACCTGATTGTCTGCTTGATTTGCAACCGGCCGGAGCCGGCACCGTTGTCCCTGTGGGGACCGTTTAAAAAGTTTGCATGGGAACTATCCATGGACAAGCCCGTGAACTTGCAGGGCAACCACAAACGTTAAGTGGCTTGTAAATAAGTTGTTTGCCGTTACCGTTTCCGCAATGCCGCCTCCGGAGAGGCAGGTTGGAGGGGGGGCCCGCAGCAGAGCCGGCTGGGGCCCAGCCACCAAAGGAACCGGTGGCTACCCTCTGGAGGGGAAGGACAGATCCCGCTCGGGTGACTTGTGCTGGACTGTGGGTCAAGGGGTGCTGCCTGGGCTTTAGGGGCAGCATCAGGGCCAGGTTGCTTGGGTGGGAGAGAGCGGAAACCGTAACCGTAAACCGTTTGCAACGTTAAGGTAATGTGACTCCCGTTATGGGAAGAATTATAAAAAAAAAATGTATATATGTTACCGTTTACCATGTTATATTTTGCAGAAAAATAAAACTGGTGTTGGACGGGCAGCCCGCGGACGGTCTGCATTTTGCTAAGGGGGAATGTGACGCCCTGGGCAAGCCAGGGGTCACAGGTCATTGCACCACCACACCCTACATCCCAGTTAGGAACACCAAAGCTAAACAAAAATCCTTGTTGCCTTCCTCCAGAGGCTGATGTTCACACCAGGGTGTGGGCCAGGCGGTTGGCTCCGTCCACCGAGGAGTTCACAGCCCTGGAGGCAGGAAGTACCTGGGAGTTGAGCCCAGGCAGGGCTAGAGTGAAGTTCAGTTTAGGAGGAGGAATTGGAAAGAGAAAACAAGAAGTTAAGCTAGAGAAGTGAAGTGGTGAAGGAGGAGTAAAGGAAGGTGAAAGGTGACAGAATGAAAGCCTGAAGTGGGTCCAGCTGTGTGCAGGACAGGGTCAGCAAGGTCAGCAACGACGGTGACTGTCCAGAGGGGTGACTGTTCGGGAGTTCCTGGAAGGACCGCGGACGGGTGGTGACCCGGCGGTCTGGAGCAGCGTGCAAAGGACAGTCAGCACCAGGGCAGGGGCCTCTCGGACCCCGGCAAGGCTAGGAGTCGCCATAATTTGCCGAATCCGTCAGTGAAGGGGACGTAGATCCCCCAACAACCAAGTCCCGATTGAAGGCAACAGTCCAACCATTAAGGAGGAACACCGCCACCGCCAGGGCACCAGTTCCTCAGGGCCAGCGTCTGCGGGCAAAGTAGAGCTCCTCCGGTCCAGCTTGAAGCCGGGGAGCGGGTTACCGGTGGGGACCCATCGCTACCAACACAGAAACACTAGGTGCGGGTCAAAGGGACATCACCGTTACCTACTGGGAGAGCAAGTGCAGCCGTCCGTGGGAACCGTCTTTCCAGCCGTGTGGGTTACCGTAAAACTGTGTCAACGTCTCAGGCTGAGTGAGTACCACAGTGCCACAAGGCACAGCGCTGCCCCCGCGTCCCTGCGCCCACCAGGCCAAGCATCTAACCCCATCACCGGGCCCCGGGATCACCAACCCTTACCCACGGAGGGGGAACCCAACATCTCGCTGCTACACACCATCGTCCCCGGGCCTATAGAGCAGCGGTAGTGAAATCACCACAACCGTGGGTGGCGTCACGGACAATAAACAATCCCCACACCCAACAACCCCCCTTTCACTCACGGGCGAGGAGTGTCGCTCGAGAACCCCCGGGATCCGGCCCACCGCTCGAGCCACCACTGAGCAGCAGCCGCCGGACCCGAGCAGAGAGGGGTGAGCGTAGTGTGCTGACACCCTCCTCCCCGCCCGCGACATATATATATATATATATATATATTAGTTTCACACTGACAGAACCACTTGTGATCATGCTCTTGGCATAATCCCAGGCTGTTTCCGTAGCTTGATGATGCAGAAGTCACCAGGACAAACTCGTGGAGGCACCAATTTGAGGGGAGAGGAAGCGTGATCCGTCTCCAAATTCCCTATAAATACTGCTATCGATATTGATTGCGGCATCTAGGGGGCTTAAACAGTCAGGGGCGGTACGGGGACCATTTCTGGCTGTGAGAGCCGTGACTCTGCTGTCCAGAAAGCCGAGTCCTCGGTGGCGATCGTGTGGGAACAGCTCCTGTGCCTGCATGATATCCAGGACGTACCTGTATGTCCAGGGTCAGGAAGTCTTTGACAAGCAGCATGTACTGCTACGTCATAACCCATTTTAAGGGCTTGTTTTTACGGCTTGTTTTTTGCGTGATGAGCTTGCAGTTGTAGTAATATGAATTTAGGGGGCATATACCATATTGATAAATTTTTATTGAATTTTTTAGGGAGGCGTGGTGAAGAATAAATAATTACATATTTTCCACAAACAGGGGTCAGGGGTCAGGGGTGGCAGTTGCCGAAACGAGCGTTCGTCGGGTGGGCGCCATCCTGGTGTGTGCGGTGCGCCTGTTATTTTGGTAAGTGTCCATTATCCTTAAATAATGCTTTTGTACACTGGACGCAGTGTGCATTGTTAGGATTGGACTATTATCTTTGCCATATTATTGAGGGGTCTTGGTGCCAGTTTTTTGGTATATGATTTAAAATATGATATGAAAATTGTCAAACTATATGGTATTACTATATACATATGAATGTTGTTATTTATAGTGACTGCCATTTTCCCCCCTCTTTCAAGTTAACATCAATATTGATTAATGCACCCCCGGGATTGTGCACCCCTTTTTGTATGCTTTCCCTCATTCACCCTGCACCTATATATTTATTAAGATGGTTGATCGCGTCTTTTTCTCTTGTGGTTAAGAAAATATAAGACTTACTGGTAAAAACGTTGTTGACGTAACATAATAAACAATAAATTTAAACTTCACCCCTTGGGATGCTGTCCAATTTGGTTGTGGTATGTCGGTCATTATATATCTCACACTTGCAATGCCCCCTGTCATTTAGAATAAGCTCTGGAGGTAGATTCTCAGGGGTATCTATAGTGCTGGCCAAAAGTATTGGCACCCCTGCAATTCTGTCAGATAATACTCAGTTTCTTCTTGAAAATGATTGCAATCACAAATTCTTTGGTATTATTATCTTCATTTATTTTGCTTGCAATAAAAAAACACAATAGAGAATGAAACAAAAATCAAATCATTGATCATTTCACACAAAACTCCAAAAATGGGCCAGACAAAAGTATTGGCACCCTTAGCCTGAGGGGCACTTTGCACACAACGACATCGCAAGCCGATGCTTGCGATGCCGAGCACGATAGTCCCCGCCCCTGTCGCAGCAGCGATCTCTTGTGATAGCAGCTGTAGCGAACATTATCGCTACCGCAGCTTCACATGCACTTACCTGCCCTGCGACGTCGATCTGGCCGGCGACCTTCCTCCTTATTAAGGGGGTGGGTCGTGCGGCGTGATAGCAACGTCACACGGCAGGCGGCCAATAGAAGCGGAGGGGCGGAGATGAGCGGGACGTAAACATCCCGCCCACCTTCTTTCTTCCGCATAGCCGGTGTGAGCTGCAGGACGCAGGTAGGAGATGTTCCTCGCTCCTGCGGCTTCACACACAGCGATGTGTGCTGCCGCAGGAGCGAGGAACAACATCGTACCTGTCGCAGTTGCGTAATTATGGAATTCCCAGACACTACATCGATGATACGATTACGACGATTTTGCGCTCGTTAATCGTATCATCTAGGATTTACACACTACGATGTTGAGTGCGACGCCGGAAGTGCGTCACTTTCGACATGACCCCCTCCGACATCGCACCTACGATGTGGTAGTGTGCAAAGTGCCCCTAATACTTGGTTGCACAACCTTAAGCCAAAATAACTGCGAACATCCGCTTCCGGTAACCATCAATGAGTTTCTTACAATGCTCTCCTGGAATTTTAGACCATTCTTCTTTGGCAAACTGCTCCAGGTCCCTGAGATTTGAAGGGTGCCTTCTCCAAAATGCCATCTTGAGATCTCTCCACAAGTGTTCTATGGGATTCAGGTCTGGACTCATTGCTGGCCACTTTAGTAGTTTCCAGTGCTTTCTCTCAAACCATTTTCTAGTGCTTTTTGAAGTGTGTTTTGGGTCATTGTCCTGCTGGAAGACCCATGACTTCTGAGGGAGACCCAGCTTTTTCACACTGGGCCCTACATTATGCTGCAAAATTTGTTGGTAGTCTTCAGACTTCATAATGCCATGCACACGGTCAAGCAGTCCAGTGCGAGAGGCAGCAAAGCAACCCTAAAACATCAGGGAACCTCTGCCATGTTTGACTGTAGGGACCGTGTTCTTTTCTTTGAATGCCTACTTTTTTTCCTGTAAACTCTATGTTGATGGCTTTTCCCAAAAAGCTTTACTTTTGTCTCATCAGACCAGAGAACATTCTTCAAAAACGTTTTAGGCTTTCTCAGGTAAGTTTTGGCAAACTTCAGCCTGGCTTTTTTATGTCTCGGGGTAAGAAGTGGGGTCTTCCTGGGTATCCTATCATACAGTCCCTTTTCATTCAGACGCAGACGGATAGTACGGGTTGACACTGTTGTACCTTCGGACTGCAGGGCAGCTTGAATGTGTTTGGATGTTAGTCGAGGTTCTTTATCCACCATCCGCACAATCTTGCGTTGAAATCTCTCATCAAATTTTCTTTTCCTTCCACATCTAGGGAGGTTAGCCACAGTGCCATGGGCTTTCAACTTCTTGATGACACTGCGCACCGTAGACACAGGAACTTTCAGGTCTTTGGAGATGGACTTGTAGCCTTGTGACTGCTCATGCTTCCTCATAATTTGGATTCTCAAGTCCTCAGACAGTTCTTTGGTCTTCTTTCTTTTCTCCATGCTCAATGTGGTATACACAAGGACACAGGACAGAGGTTGAGTCAACTGGCTGCAAGTGTGATTTAGTTATTGCCAACACCTGTTAGGTGCCACAGGTAAGTTACAGGTGCTGTTAATTACACAAATTAGAGAAGCATCACATGATTTTTCAAACAGTGCCAATACTTTTGTCCACCCCCTTTTTTATGTTTGGTGTGGAATTATATCCAATTTGGCTTTATGACAATTTTTTTTATTTTTTTTCATTGAAGACAAATTAAATGAAGATAATAATACCAAAGAATTTGTGATTGCAATCATTTTCAAGAAGAAACTGAGTATTATCTGACAGAATTGCAGGGGTGCCAATACTTTTGGCCAGCACTGTATGTATGGCCCATAGATCTTAATAGTTCATTTACATATAAAAAAAATTGATTTATCTGGAATAAGACATTGGATTGCAGATATCAAGTTATCATTTTATTTAACTCTCTATGACCTGCATGTCTATACAGTATATACAGCTTAGGAAGGGTGATCCCACTGACAGATATCCTGTGGCCATGAATCAGCTGAGAAAACCCAATTCCAAAAATGATTTTTAACCAAAAATACATGCTTTGAAGAATGATAAACAAATTGCCCTCAAAAGTAAACAACTGCTTTAAGGCTCATTTCTTTGGTTTTGCTGTAGTTTCTTGTACGTTATACAAACAGGGGCATGGTTTCCCTTCATTGAGCTAGATATTCCATTATTATAGCTTCCTATGATTACATATCTGAACTAATCGGGCCCTGGTCCTGTTCTGCCCCATCTATATTGAGGTCGGTTGACACAAGGTGAGGTTTTAATACTAGAGAATAAAATCGTACCGATTAAAGTACCGTCATGCGCTGTTCGGATCCGCACATGTGGATTACTACTATAGCATCAGACTCTGTTCACATTATAGAGTCCGACAGGCAACCTTGTTTCTCCTAAGTGCTCAGCTCTGCTGAGCATCGGCTGAGTTGCTTCTGTGATGCCCTGGCCGGGCCAGGTAGTCACAAATAGGGCCCCGCATTACACCTGTCCCTCATAGGTAACATACAGCCAAACACTAAAACCCTAGTCACCCCCTCAGGGCTTGATGGACACACCAGGGGGCGGAACCAGGTGGTTGGAAGACGCCCACCGAGGAGTCTCAGACAGTCTGAGGTGGGAAAGTACAGGACAACAAGCCTAGAGTTCAAGTTGGAGAGGTGTGTGGGCAGGAGCTGTGTGCAGCTCCAGCAGAGGAGAGAAAACCCAATTTGAGCAGCTGCCAGGGTAGAAGCCCTGGTACCTCAGGCTAGGAGGCAGACGGAGGCCTCTGTCTGCAGGAGCCGGGAAGACGGCTCGGTGGAACTGAGGTGAACCGGAATAGGGTTGTAGCCCGCCGGTACCGACCCGGGGAACCGACTCGGAAACTGGAGCACAAAAGAGGGGTACTCAGACCCTGAAGCTAGGTCCAGAAGCTACTGGAGGCTAGCTAATTAACTGATTGCGGCCAGGACTAGAGGTCCTGTCCCACCCAAAGTCCTGACTGAAGGCAACAGCCCAATGAGGGGGATAGAAAGCCACCGCCATGGCTCAGAGATCCCACGGGCCAGCGTCTGCGGGCAAAGGGCTCCTCAGGCAACCACAAGCCGGGAGCGGACTCCTGAAGTTGCAAGTGCAGGTAGTCCACCATCACAAACAGGTGCGGGAGAAAGACAGAGACCACCAGCCGGGTGGGGGGACCAGACTGCAGCCGGCTGCGGGCACCGACCACCATCACCTTGGTTTACCAGAGACTCATGTGTTTACTAATAGTGAGTACATCAGTGCCCTCCGGCCACCCATCTCCCTGCACCGCCAAACATCCCCCCAACGGGTCCCGGGGCCACCATCCCTGCGCACGGAGGGGTTAACAACTTGCTGTGCAACATCTCCCTCGGGTGCCCCGTAACTGCAGCGGTGGTGTCCATCTTCACCACATCCTGTGGGTGGCGTCACGAACTTAACGCGGCTCCGGCCGTACAACTATGTCCCCAAACCACAAACCCCCTTTTGATTGGAGTGGCCACAGGTCCCCCGGGTCCGAAGACCGTGGAGCCACCAACTGAAGGTCCGGATCCGAGCGGCTCGGCTGCCGAGCATGGGGCGGTACACTTTACTACTCCCATCCGTGCAGGAGTTAATCCTTTTTGGAGCAATGTGCAACTCTTCTGAGAGTCGGGTTACTTATTACCATCCACAGCTGGTCTCTTCCTATTTAAGGCAGGGTAGTGTATTAGGAGATCGCCGAAGATAGCTTGAGCATAGCTCCAGCGATCCCGGTCTCAGTGGTTATTCATGGTGAACTATAATTGCTATTCTGTGTGGTGTGAACGTTACTCTATTGTGAATTTATTCCCTAACTGTTTCTTTATGCTGCTGGACACATATTGTCTCCCCTTCGAGTGTGAGTGCAGTGTGTACGAGGTTTTGTTTTCCCTTGTCCATGTCTTTTTTGTGGGGATTTGTTACTGGGTTTTCGGCCCGCTCCCAGGGTGGGGGGAGAAAGATCAGGGCTCGGACAGGTGTCAGCGTCATGCTGGGGGCTCGGACCTGGCTACCATGAAGCTTTCCTCCAAGATATGGAACAGTGCAGGGTCTTGAGTTTGAGGATCGGCTTAGGAGCCCCTGTTCTGTCAGTACATACTCCGTGACAGGTACACCTTGTAGCGGTGGGATTTTTTTAAAATCAAAAACAGTGTTACTAAGTATCTTACGTAATTTATATGTACAATTAATATTTACTTAGTTACTGCAGGGCATTTGCTCATTCTGTTTCTTAGGTTTTGTCTGTCAAATGGCCATGGTGTGAACGTGTTCCTAGATGCTGCAGGTATACCAACTTTTGCTCTGACTCATTGCTTTGGATTAAGTCTCCCATAACTTACTGAGCTCTTTTTATGTAGCTCATGCACTTTTGTGTCCCCAAAGTCCCCAGCTGCAGGTGCTATATACAGTGGAACCTTGGATTAAGAGTAACTTGGTTTGAGAGCGTTTTGCAAGACAAGCAAAGATTTTTACAAATTTGTAACTTGGTTTAAGAGCAATGCTTTGCAATACGAGCAAATACTCACCGTGCACACTTCCGGTTCTGTCCTTTCACCACGCTCTGACCCGCTCTGGAGGTAACTTTCTGTACATATGTACTGTAACTATATACAGTATACCATTGTACAGTATATACTATATCGCATATCTATCAATTTGCATTTGTGGATACAGTATTGTACTTTCTTTCTGCTAACCAGTACAGCACATTGCTTGTACTGCAATCTGCCAGTGCAGCATTGCAACCCCACATTTGGTTTAGTTCTGCCCTTATTTTGGGGAGAATCGATTTGGGGGTCTGTTTTTTTGTGTATTGTACTAGCATAAAGGTTGTCATATTTATACATCATTTTCCCCTCTATCCTGTACACCAACAATTCTATTGAAGGCTAAAGTGCAGTTTAATTTGTTTTAAATGCTTTTTACTCTACTGTACACTATTTTGTATTATTGTACTGTAATATTTTACATGAATACAGTACATTATACTGTATTACTGTAATAAGTGTGTTTAAATACAGTAAATATTTTTGGGTTGTGGAACGAATTGTCTGCGTTTCAATAATTTCCTATAAGAAAATTTGCTTTGATATAAGAGTAACTTGATTTAAGAGCACATTCCCGGAACCAATTATGCTCGTAATCCAAGGTTCCACTGTATATATATATATATATATATATATATATATATATGCCCCTTCATCCTTGTGCTCTCCAGTAATGCAGTCACACCGATGAAATCTAATGCTCAGAATCACTCATCAATGGTCCGATAATTCAAGCGCTTAGAAGTAATTTATTCAGACTGCTCGTAATTCAGAAGAGATTGAATTATTTTCATTAGCAGCGAGCATTGCAGAGGGTAGTAACAGTTGTTAATAGCGGAGAGGTGCAGCAGTTCAATTGCTGAGAAAAGATTTCATTTCTACCAACTGGGCAGTGAAAGATTTCCTTCAAACTGCACAAGTCTCATCTGGTTGAAAAATAAGCCAAGCTGTTATTTGTGTCCTTTCATACACCAAGTAGATTGACAAGTGAATCTAGCAAAGGTCTTCTAGCCATATGTTTACTCGTCATGATGTAGATTGCTTTTTCGCTCAATTAAGCCGCTGAATTTTGTATGTTTAACCCCTTAGGCGACAGATACACCACCCAAAACTCAGCAATGTCTTAGGGTACGTCTCAGTTTCAGCGAGGCAGACTGTCAGTTTCTGCTCATTTGGCGGAGTAGAGTGCACCACGGCTAAGCGCAACGGGATCTGCATTATATTCTATCATTGTAATGAGATCTACAGAACGACTGCTGCTCTCATATACCTTTCAGGCTTTGTGCTCCTGTCATGTTCAAACCTGCATATAATAGCAGCCACTCTGACGTCGTCTATTTTTTCTATAATCATAAAGCCTGCAATGCTTCTCATTTCATTGTTAGGCTCATTATAAATTATCACTTTATGGAAATTGGATGTTGCCTTTATGGTGGGCTGTAGGCCATTGTCTTCTGTCAGGTGTATTGCTGTCACCAGTCTATTGTATAGGAAAGTTTAGATTTCATGAAAGAGATTTTGAAATGTGCCGTGGAGATTAGAAATACTTGATAATGTATGCCAATAACCCTTTACACGACTTTGCCTAGTTAATCAAAACAGGTAATAGGATGATTCTGTTCTGGCTGAATAAAGTCACTTAGTCACAGGGGGTGCATTTACTATTAGGCAAGATCAGTTTCTTATTTTAAAGGGTGCTCGTTGTACCAAGGTACAAATAATTAGCATTGATGTTTGTGTTGTGGCAGCAGTGAAAGACATTACATTTACAGTTACAAAGTTGCACCACATACGGTATATGCAAACCTTTCAAGACCATATCTGCATGCAAATACCCTTTTTTCACTTTTGCATATGTTAGTGATTTTCATGCCCAAGTGTATTCAACATGGCAGAATGTGACACCCGGAGCACAGTTGTCATGCAGTGCTCAGGTCCACACTCATGGGGTGTCGCGGTGCGTCTGACTCTATTCACATTGCAGAATCCAACAGACAACCTGATCTCTCCTATTTGCTCAGTCTCAGCCAGGCGTCGGCTGAGTCTTTTCCACTACTTTCCAGTCCTGCAGGAGTTAATTCCTGTGAAGTGGTGTGCGGCTCCTTGAGACTCAGGTTATTAATTCCTATTCAGCTATCTACTTCCTATTTAAGGTTTGAAGGTCTGTTTGCTGCCGATGATAGCTTCAGCTTATGCTCCTGCAATTCCAGGCTTTGTGGTGAACCTATTTTTGGTGACCAGTAGTTTGCTGTTTGAGTGGTTTTGAAGTGTCCCATTGTACGTTTATTTCCTTCGTAATACTTTACACGTATAGTCTCTCCTTTGTGTATGTGTGCAGTGTGAGAAGTATTTGGTTTTTCTCCTGTCTGTGGTATTTGTGAGGTTTGCTTCTTCACTTCTTGGGTGAGAGAGAGGGTGTTAGATCAGGGTTTGGACAGGAGATAGGATCACGGTGGCGGACCAGACCTGGATACCATCAAGCCTACCTCTGGGATAAGGGGTAATACAGGGTCTTTATTCTGATGACCAGTTTAGTGGTCCCTACTACAGTTACCATGACACCTCTGTGATAACAGTGTACACAGGAAGCTGGGTATGAATCGGACCCTCATGTGTCAGGGGTGGTGGTTGCCACCTTGTGCTGCGGTGGCAGTGAAGGGCACATGGCTGAGGAATATGCGGGGTTGATGCTGCCATGTTACTGTCCCATCTCTGTAGTGATGTTCTATGGCTTTCCCCATGATGTTAATGTGGTGAAGGGAAACAAAAGAGTTAGGAGATACTTTACCAGTAAACCAGATAAACTTTACTTGATTAGCAGCAAAATAGGTACACATAGGTTGGACTAAAATCCGCTGGTGACACAGCTCCACAGACTGGCAGATTCTGGAAAACAGGCACATGTGAAGCGTGATGAAAGCAAATGCAGTCAGAGTGTATCCGGCTGACAAGCTGATTCAAAATAATTTGATTTCCTCTATCCCACTGGAGTGGTGTTGTCCAGCAGATCCCAAGTTTCAGTTCTCTCTAACCTTCATGATGTTGTAGGTTCTCCTATGTACCCATATTTATGGAGGACCCATCCCAGGATCGTACTCCTTCTGCGTCCCACAACTTTAAGTTTCTGGTAGGTTAGAGTGCTGTGCTCTGCAGGGCATTTCATCTGCTGAAAGCGGTGCAATTCCTTTGTGGCGCCCTGGCCTAGCCAGGTCGTCACAGATAACACTCAAACACCCCCACCCCCATTAGACAGGGACACCAGCCAAACAAAAACCCTTGTTGCCTCCCTCCAGTGTCTGATGTCCACACCAGGTAGGGCGGAGCCAAGCGGTTGGCTCCACCCACCAAGGAGTTCACAGGCCTGGAGGCGGGAAAAGTGACAGATAGAGTTTGGAGTTTGAAGTGAGAGGAACGAACACTTTGGTGTCTGGGTTTGTGTCCCAGACACTGACAACAAGGTTGGCAGACTGTGGTGGCCGTCTGCAGGAGTGGTGGAGCAACGCGGAACCGTAGGACCGGAGTCGGGCGACGGCCCGCCGGTACCGACCGGGGAGCGAAGTGAAGCCAGCACACACAGGCAAGGCCATCGGACCCCGACCAGGCTTGGAGCCGCCGTCAATAGTCAGATCCAAATGTGACTGGAACCCCAGGGGTTTCACAACAGCAAAAGTCCCGATTGAAGGCAACTGCCCACACCGTGAGGGTATACAGCTACCGCTAAGGCTAGAGACCCAAGAGCCAGCGCCTGCGGGCAAACGGGCTCCTCCAGTACCCATACACCGGGGAGCGGACTACCGTTGGGAATCCATAGTAGTCAGAAGGAGAACATCAAGGTGCAGGGAAAGACAGCCGCCATCACCTGTCCGGGGAGAAACACTGCAGCCGGCTGCGGGACCCGTCCATCCAGCCGTTTGGTTTACCGAGGACTTTGTACCTTTCTTGCCGAGTGAGTGCACCCGTGTCATCTGGCACCGCGCCGCGCTGTCCCTGCAACCCTGCACCTCGCCAACCCTGCCTCCCCGTCACATCATCTTCGGGCCCCGGGACCACCGACCCCTACCCACGGAGGGGGAAAACAACATCCCAGCTGCTCCTTACCATCGCTCCCGGGATCCCCGTCATCAGCAGCGGTGGTGCCCATCTTCACCACGACCCGTGGGTGGCGTCACGGACTAAATCCCCCAAACCAACCACCCCTTTCACTCACGGGCGAGGAGCGCCGCTCGAGTCCCCGTATCCAGCCCACCGCTCGAGCCACCGAGCAGCCATCGCAGCAGCGCCGGACCCGAGCGTTAGCGAGCGCAGCACAGTGGTGTCCTCCCTGCCCGTGACACAGACGAGGATTCTTTACTGTACGAGCAGTGAGACTATGGAACTCTCTGCCGCATGATGTTGTAATGAATGATTCACTACTAACATTTAAGCAGAGCCTGGATGCCTTTCTTGAAAAATTTAATATTACCAGTTATGTGTATTAGATTTTATGACAGAGTATTGATCCAGGGAACTAGTCTGATTGCCGGATGTGGAGTCAGGAAGGAAATTTTTTCCCCATTGGAACTTGTTTGCCACATTGGTTTTTTTTTGCCTTCCTCTGGATCAACATGTTAGGCTACGGGTTGAACTAGATGGACTTAGAGTCTCCCTTCAACATTAAAAACTATGATACTATGATGATACTATGACACCTTAAGAATCTTAAATGTGGCTACAGATCAGTTGGTGCCAATACAGCCAACTGGAGTGGGGTTTAGAGTTCCCCTACATAATCCTGGTGATGTGTATTGGCTGAGCTCTGTACTCAGAAGAATCTATAGTGGCTGCAGTCTCTTGTACCAAAAACTCCTTCGACCTAGCTTGTTCCTAAGCTACCAGCTAGGTGAAGAGTTTAACCTTTGGCGTACCTATGTGTGCTTCATACCTCATATAAACAGTGCAAACTTAATGTGCCAAAATCACATACAGTCATGGATGAAAATGTTGGCACCCTTGAAGTATTTCTCCCAGAAAGTTATTGTAATTACACATGTTTTGTCATAGACATGTTTATTTCCTTTGTGTGTATTGGAATGACGCGCACCAGGGCTTTGGGGTACTCGGTCCCGGGCCTGGTTTCGCTGGGAAGTGTCACGGGTGTAATGGCCGGTGCCTGGTTCTGTGACCCTGGGGGTCGCTTTTAAAAGGGGGAGTATTTACAGGGGTTATAATAAAGTTTTTGTCGTGACGCCACTTGCGGGTTGTGGCTATATGGATGGAGCCGCCGCTACACCATCTCTCACTGCTGGGGCTGATGTTAATGGCAACCTGAATGCTGTGGCCCTCTGCAAGTAGGGCTGGGCCCCAGGGGGTAAACAATGGTGTTGTTGTTTATGTCCGTTAGTAAAACCACGACGCGGAAAGAAGGTAGGCCACACAAGGGATTGAAGTGTAACTGGCTCTTTACTCATGCTGATGAAGCTTGCAACTCGAAGGAGGCTGGTCCTCACCACTGGTCCCCTTTGTTCCAGTGCCAGTGTGGTGACCTGGTGGCTTACTTCCCCTGCACCCATCTCTGGTTGGTGGGTCCCCGTGGCTTGGAGCATCTGGGGGTCCCCTCCTGGTTGTCTTTTGGCAGGCAGTTTGAACCCTGTTGGGTCGGGTCTCTGTTCCCAGTCCCAGGTTTTCCCATCACTGCTGTGCCCCTAACTCTACGGTTGGTGAGGTCCTGGATGGTCCCCTCAGTGTGCAGATTTTTATCAGGTCTGCCTGGAGCGTTTCCCTAACTAAAGAATGTATGTCTGTAACACCAATGGTGTGAACATGGTGCAAGACTCAAAAACATAACTATACAATAGGATAAAGAGTTGCACACAAGTCACAATGTATATAGGAATGATGAAAAGCAAAACTGCTATGGGAATACTAGAATGAAAAATACAATGAACTATCTGAAAAAGTTTTTTAACTGCAGGTGAGGTTACATATAGGCTAGTGACCCCAAAAATGGAGATTGCCTTGGCATTGGTTTTGGGGCTCTTTTGCATTGATCAATGCAATGGCTGGACATCTCTTATATTCCTATTGTTCATGGCAGTTATTCTTGTCTTGGTGTTCCAGACATACATTCTTTAGTTAGTATGCACTTTTTGTCTGAGAATCCTGCCCCACCCACAGCCATTTGTTTCACTTCACATATATAGCTTGGTCCTTTGCTCCCCATACAGAGCAAGTTTTTTAACTGCAGGTAAGGTTACATATAGGCTAGGGACCCCAAAAATGGAGATTGCCTTGGCGTTGGTTTGGGGGCTCTTTTGCATTGATCAATACAATGGCTGGGCATCTCTAATAGTCCTATTGTTCATGGCAGTTATGCATCTTCCATTTTTCATGTTTTTTCATTTTTTCAGATAGTTCATTGTATTTTTCATTCTAGAATTCCCATAGCAGTTTTGCTTTTCATTATTCCCATATATATTGTGATTTTTGTGCAACTTTTTATCCTATTGGAGCGTTTCCCTGACCTAGGGCTCTGCACCCTGCCGATACTGTGGTTCCGCGAGTACACTGCTGTACTCTCCCGGCAACCACACGCCTGAGCCTGACAGGTCACTGCTACACTCCCCCGTCAGTATCGTTACATCCGTCTCCTTTCACTTTCACTAAATGACTGTCTGGCCCCTCCTACCTGGTTGTCGTCTAGATTGGGGGAGAGGAAAACAGGGGTTGTATGAGTGTTTTGGTGTTACCGGTACTGGTCTTCTAGGTCCTTGGGGGTAGGCACTGCATCTCTGACAGGATGCAGTTCCCTGTAGCTCCTGATAGGTCAGGGGCACTACAGCAAGAACACAAAAAAAAAACAGAAAAAAATCAAATTGGACAAAATTTCACACAAAACTCAAAAAAAATGAGTCGAACAAAATTGTTGGCACCCTAACTTAGTATCTGGTTGCACAGCTTTTGGAATAAATAACTACAATCAATCGCTTCCTATAACCATCAGCAAGCTTCTTTCACCTCTCAACTGGAATTTTGTACTCCTCCTATACAAAATGCTCCAGGTCTCTCATATTTGAAGGCGTCTTCTTCCAACTGCAATTTTCAGATCTCTCCACAGATGTTCAATGGTATGTAGATCTGGACTCCTTGCTGTCACTTCAGAACTGTTTCCATCCATTTCTGGATACTCCTTGAAGTATGTTTGGGGTCATTGTCCTGCTGGAAGACCCATGACCTAGGATGCAACCCAGCTTTATGACATTGGGCACTACATTGCAACCCAAAATTCTTTGGTAATCTTTAGATTGTTGATATTTTTCAACAATTTTGGTTCTCAATTCCTCAGACAGATCTCTTCTCTTCTTTCTGTTTTCCATGTTTAATGTGGCACACACACAGACACCCAATGCAAAGATTGAGTCAACTTTTCTCCCCTTTTTATGTGGTTTCAGGTGTGATTTTCATATTGCCCGCCCCTGTTGCTTGCTACCGGTGAGTTTGAATGAACATGACATGCTTGGAACAAAGTTGTTTACCCACAATTTTGGAAAGGTGCCGGCAATATTGTCCTACTCATGTTTGGGGTTTTGTGTGAAATTTTCCTATGTTTTTTTTTCTATATTGTTCCAATAAACACAAAGGAAATAAACAATACATTTCTGGGAGAAATTCTTCATTTTCTGTAACAATTGTAACAACTGTACCAACAATTTTGGCCATTACTGTACGAGTATAATATATAATTCACATGAATGTAATCCCCAACTTTGAGGCATTACAATTATTCCTCATTAACCATGAATAACCTCTCTGATAGCAGCCAGGGCGCAGGATCACCATCAGGGCATTACAACTATTACTGTTGTATGGGGCCCAGTGAAGAGGGGGGGGCCCTGCCCCCCACCTCTTCACCGGACCCCACTATGCCCAACTCTGTCCTACTCCACCTTCCTGGGCCCTGCCCCCTATGTCTTTTCCGGGCCCCAATACAGTTACTGCCACGATCGCCAAAGCAGGGGGGCCGGCTGAGTCTGATATCTTCAGTGACAGCAGATGCTGCCGGCCAGCCCGCTTTTCTTCATGAGGCTTGTACTGCGCATGCACTACACAGTAGGGTGCCAAGGAAAAATGAACTTTGCAAATTGTTAAGTCTTACGTCTCAAATTTGTTAGTTTTGGCATAAGGATTTACCATCTAAAATATGTTGACATTAAATTTAGATTTACCACTTGCTCAATGCATGTGAATTATTCCAAGTTTCTCATTTTCCACAATATTGTACAATAAAAATACCACGAGCTTTGCCTTTGCTTACTTGTGACGTTCCAGTACCAGTAGTCATCATCTACATTAAACAAAATATAGTAGATGTGATTACATAAGTGAATATTCAAAATACCTTTAATACAGGAATAATACTTCCTTCATTATTCAATAGCAATGATAAACTAGTAGTGGGGATGATGCATATAGTCTACTGACTGAATCTAAGTAGCATTGCTGCATTTATAATATCAACTTAATCATTCCAAATAGAAACAGAAACTGCAATCATCATATTGCCATTGAGCAACCAGTAAATGATTACTAATCTTAAACAAAGAAAATTTATAAAATATCTATGACCAAAAAGGAACAAAATTAAGGGGTAAGACCTTCAAAAACTTGCTACTTAATTTTTACCATGTATTTCCTTGGCACTCTACTACACAGGCTGCCATGCACAGTACAAACAAGAGCTCACCAGAAGAAGAGGATCCTCCAATCACCGCCGAGCACGCCAGGATGGTGAGTATGATCTTTGTGTGTCTGTCTTCCTGTTCCCGGCCAACATACCATACTTTATCCTGTATTACAGTGTGTCTGTATATAATGTTGATCTCTGTATGTGGCGCCCCTGCGGCTTCAGGCGGCAGAGGGTACTACACCCCCATTAGGGTGTAGTACTCATCCTGGGTTCGGGGAAGGTCGATGCCGGTTTCCACTCACACATACATGCAGTAACACTGGGTTGCCTTTCCCAGTGGGGACTGGACCAGGGTCGGATCACAGTAAGGGGTCACTACAGCGGTAGGTTTACAGGACACCACCGCACCAGAGGCTCCCCGATTCACTGGAACCGGGGATTCAGGGTCAGGTAGAAGCAACCACCAGGGGGAGTCAGGATCACACAGTGGGAAGAGCAGGTTGACCTATTGAGAGTAGTGAACCAGCCGGTGGCAGCGGCTGGGGGCAACAGTTCAGAACACACAACACAACTACAACAAGAAAAGAATGACTTCAGACACTGAGCAGAGTGGACGTGCCGCGAGTAGCTCTGTGGGCCAGGGCATTCAACACGGTCGCTGGGGAGAAGCAGGCGGCTGCTTCTACAGCACCGTTGCTGTCGAGATACAGAGTCTAAAGTCGCAGATGAACTTTGCATTTTTTGTGCTTTGTTTCTTTAGAGGCTTTTATGTGGAGCCTAAATAAAGTATGTAAAAAACTTCAGGGTTTTTTTTGTTAAAGAAAGAAAAGTTATCTGGGTGTGGCTAGGGGCACGGCCAAAACTTGCTTAGTGGGCTGCATAGTTTGTCCCTCTATCTATTCTCCAAAAGTTGGAATCTATGGTATGTGATTTGCATATTTTGCAGTTTTTTTATGTTCTCACTTTAAATTTAGGCTGTAAGATCTTAGTAAGATTGATATATTAGCTATTTTGATTGGAGTCTACAGGCACAACATACAAATAAATGTTCACATGAATTGTACATGGTGATTGCTATACAGGGTGGGCCATAAGTATGCATACACCCTTATAAAATGGAAGTGGTTGCTCATATCACCTTACTGTTTGTGGCATATTAGTACATGGGAGGGGTCAAACATTTGAGGCCGGGTGACGCCCATGGCGGCCATCTGCAAATCCACCGGGGAACCTGCTGCTGCTAAAAACATACTGTAAAGGCCACTTTACATGCTGCGATATCACTACCAATATCGCTAGTGTGGGTACCCGCCCCCATCGGTTGTGCGACATGGGCAAATTGCTGCCCGTGGCGCACAACATCACCTAGACCCGTCACACTACTTACCTGCTCTGCGACGTCGCTGTGACCGGCGAACCGCCTCCTTTCTAAGGGGGCGGTCCATGCAGCGTCACAGTGATGTCACTAAGCGACCGCCTAATCAAAGCGGAGGGGCGGAGATGAGCGGGACGTAACATCCCGCCCACCTCCTTCCTTCTGCATTGCCAGCGGCGGCAGGTAAGGTGAGGTTCCTCGTTCCTGCGGTGTCACACGGAGCGATGTGTGCTGCCACAGGAGCGACGAACTACATCGTACACGCTGCAGCAGCGATATTTGAGAAGGGACCCCCCCATGTCATCGATGAGCGTTTTTGAACGTTTTTGCGACGATTCAAAATCGCTTATAGGTGTCACACACAACGACATCGCTAATGCGGCCGATGTGCGTCACAAATTCCGTGACCCCAACGACATCGCATTAGCGATGTCATAGCGTGTAAAGCATCCTTAACTCAAAAATGATCCAAGATTATTATAGCACTGTATATATAAAACAACAATTTAACAAATATAAACAAATTGAGTTGCATGATGGACTGTCCCTTCAAAATGAAGAAAGAGGAGGTAATATTTTAGTCCAATACAAAATTCATGCAGATAAGGGTAAATAAACTGAAGGTGATACTGCAGTAATCAATTAACTGCTCTTCTTTTTATATTAGCTAAAAAGATTTTCACCTTGGTGATTACGGCAAATTAACTCTACATGAGGCTTTATTCACATATTAGGCCTCATTAACCAAAACTGATTAAGAGAAAAACTATACTTGTTGCCCATAGCGACCAATCATCTCTTTGGTTTTATTTCTTAAACAGCGCTGGTAAAATGAAAGCTTCTCTGTGATTGGTTTCTATGCATAACAAAGACACTTTATATTTTTTGGCCAGTTCAGATAAATCTGCTTCATTGCATTTTTTTTATGTCCACCTTATGCAGTTGGGTTGCTCTTGGAGTATACTGTGTATCCATTTATAGATGCCCATTTAACCAATGGAGGCCAAAAGTGTGTGATTTTGGACTTTACCAGGATGGTATTTGTCAGACTAATATCGGACCTTTTTTTTCACTATATAGGAAAACGCAGCAAAAATCAGCATACTTGTAGTATCAAGGACCGGAAGTGAGTGGGCGGCAGAGGAGATAGTGGGCATGACTAGCCAGACATAGCTAATATGAACTTTTAAGTCCACAAAGTCATGGAATTCTTTATAATAGAAGTGTCAGTCTGAAAGTAAGACTCCCGGATGCAGGGGATGCAGGAGGGGGGCGAAGCATAATGAAAGCTTGTTACGGGCTGCATGCCGGGCAATGCCTACTAAGACAAGCATACAAGCATCACACATACCAACTAAGCCGCAAGTATGCCTCTTTGATTGTGCAAGGGGCCCTTTCCCCTGTATCCCTCCCATCTGGAGTTCTTACTCCCAAGATCCCCCGCTTCTATTATAAAGAACTCCATGACTACATGGACTTAAAAATTAATGTTTAAGTCCAACCGGTTACGCCCACCGTGTCCAGCCGGTACGCCCATTCACTTCATGTCCCCGATATTAAAAATATACCACAAAGTGGTTTCCTATACACTAAACCATGTAAACAAGGGCGGCACGTTGGCTCAGTGGTTAGCACTGCAGTCTTGCAGCGCTGGGGTCCTGGATTCAAATCCTACCAAGGACACCATCTGCAAGGAGTTTGCATGTTCTCCCCGTGTTTGTGTGGGTTTTCTCTGGTTTCCTCCCACACTCCAAAAACATACTGATAGGGAATTTAGATTGTGAGCCCCAATGGGGACTGTGTTGTAATGTATGTAAAGCGCTGTGGAATTAACAGCGCTATATAAATGAATAAAAATTATTATTATATATTATTATTGTTTTTTCTAATATGTCTGAGCCTTCTGTCAGAGATTAGCTTGTACACGTCTGATATAAAGTTTAGCCAAGAATAGACTCTGTTTGCTAAACCTTCCAATTTCAGTGAGACCCAGGGCCTCCTGAATGTTACTGAACAGATGTTAGCTCAGTCAGATGAATTTCAGACTAGATCTTTTTTTTTCATTGGGGAGATATGCTGCATCTAGAGATGTTTTACCACTTAGAATACATGCATGTTCATTCAAACTGAGCATGCATGCACATAGCTGTTTCAAGAAAGATATATGGTACTTTTCAGCAGAAAAGTTGCTTTACAAACCATCTGATCAAAAAATGGATTTACAACAAATACCAAGATTGTAGAACTTTATTAAACATATTAATTGCATTCATAAAAATTAAACTAATTATCAGGTAATAAAAATGATTAATTCTATTATTCAATTTCATTGTTCATTTTTTCTGCATCTATTCTCACAATTTTTCTTTTGTTTGTGGCAATCGAAATAGCTCTAAATTTTTAATAGTATAACTTATCAAAAAATCTGTTCTTGTTCTGCAGCATTATCAGCTGGAAGTTACCTTTGAATGAACATTGAGCCATGTTTTTCACAGCTTTTTATGAAAAGAGCAAATTCAGTATCTGGGAAAGCCATACTGTACATGCACTTTTTATTAAATATTATGACAGACCTAGTCTCTTCCCTTATTAATAGGCTTCATGCGAATACTGACAATGTTACTGACATTAATGAATCTGTATATCTATGCTGCAGTTCCTTTTGCATCTACAGCATCCATGCAGATTTATTTGTTCTCCATACTTGCTATGGGGACTAATCCTGCAGTCATTTTCACTACCATCTGTCCATCATGATCTAATGCTCTGTAATTACTTAGTGGTATAAACCTGTGAGTACTAGGATTAGAATAGAAATGACTGGGGTGTGGAATATACTGTAACACCATTTTCTGGTCCAGAAGGAACTCATGAAATGATGCTATAGTTCTCCCAGGATTTTATTTTTATTTTATTCCCTAAATTAAAAGATACTAAGAAGATATCATAAAAGTCATAATTCACATTGTGAAGACTGTGTTCATAAAACTTTGGAATACCATGAAGGGTATGGGTGTGCCAAACCATCTGATCTGCCTCATCAGGAACCTTTAAATCGACCAAGGAGCATCTGTCTGAACAGAACATGATGACACGGCATGGTTCAAAGTAGAGCGAGCGTCAGAAAATGCTACACCCTGTCTCCATTTATTTTCAATTTATATGCAGAAGCTATATTCAGGAAGGCTGGATGTGACACCCTGGCAGAGCTAGGTGGTCACACAGTAGGTCCCTGCACAACACCTTCCCTCACAGGGTTACACACAGCCGACCTGAAACCCTAGCCACCCCCCTCAGGGCAAGACAGGCACACCAGTGGGCCAGACCAGGCAGATGAGAAATGCTCACCTAGGGGTCTAGACAGCCCACAGCGGGAAAAACGTCAGATTAAGTCTGGAGTTCAAGTTGAGAGAAGTGGAGGCTGGGGCTAGGTGTAGCTCCAGCAGGAGGAGAAGCTCAAGTTGACAGACGCCGGGGTTGGAACCCTGGTGCCTTGGCTAGGTGGCAGATGATGATCTCCGTCAGCAGGCGATGGGAAGACGGCAGCCGGAGATCCGGGGTGGATCGGGACAGGGTTGGAGCCCGCCGGTACCGACACCGGAGAACCGACCTGGAAACCGTGCATAGAGGGGGTACTTGGACCCTGAAGCCAGGACCGGAACCAACGGCCTAGCTAATTAACCAATTGAGGGCAGGATTTTAGGTCCTGTCCCAACCAAAGTCCCGAAAGCAGACAACCACACACAGAGAGGGATAGGGCATCCGCCAGGGCCCGGTAGATCCCACGGGTCAGCGTCAGCGGGCACGGCTCCTCAAGTACACAAAACACCGGGAGCGTACTCTTGCGTTTCACACCGAGAAGTCTACACAAACACAAAAGCAGTGCAGAGGAAAGAGACGGCGACCACCAGCCCGGGTGGGAGACCCGAGTACAACCGGCCCCGGCTGCCGGCCACCAGCACCTTTGGTTTACCAAAAGAGTCGTGTGATTTATTCAACTGTGAGTAACCAAACATTCCCTGGTACATCTGAGCGCGCTGGCCCCTTCCACCGTCATCCCTTGCACCAAACCAGCGGGTCCCGGGGCAACCATCCCTAACCATGGAGAGGTTAACATCCAGCTGCCATCACATCTCCCCCTGGTATCCCGCAACAGCAGCGGTGGTGTCACACTTCACCCCACACCATGGGTGGCATCACAAACCGAGTACGGCCAAGCCCGTACAACTACGTCCCCTTTTCATTTGGCGTGTCCGCGTGACCCCCGGGTCCGGACAATCCCTCAAGCCACACAGCGGATCCGGACCCGAGCAGCTCGGCTGCTACAGGCATGGGGGCGGCACATGGACATGCCGAAAAAGAAGAATTCAAAAATCAAAATTGCTTGATGAATCATCAACAATCTTAAGTATGCAGACGATACAACATTAATAGCAAAAAGCGTAGATGGAATGAAGGACTTACTACGGAGAGTCAAGATGGAAAGCTCTAACATGGGACTCCTAGAAGATAAAGATATTGCCAGGTATGCCGGGGACACGTGAGATGGATAACTACGAACTGGGAGTTGTAAAAAAAGTCAACCTACTCGGATCAATGATCACTCAAGATGCAGCAACGACACCGGAAGTCCTTAGGAGAATAACTATGGGCAAATCAACAATGAAGTCAATGGACAAGGTCCTCAAATCGAGGAACATTTCACTGGTGACACATGACTCGAACATAGTCTTGTCTTTTCTGTGGTAACATATGGATGTAAAACCTGGATGATAAGAAAAAAGACAGAATCAACACCTTTGAAATATGGAAGGATGTTATCAATACCATGGATAGCAATAAGAACAATCATATCAATTTTGAAAAAATCAAGCCAGACATGTTACTGGAAGCAAGAATCACCAAGCTACGGCTTGCCCACTTTGGACACATCTTATGAAGAGAGCAATCACTGGAGAAGGACATCAGGGTTGGGGGAATAGAAGGAACAAAGCGAAAAGGAAGACCAGCAAGAAAATGGCGGAGAAGACCATGGTGGCCCTATCTAGGATTACGCAAGATCTATCTTCCTACAGAGTGCTCACCAATCAAGTGACCTTGGCTCAAGATCAAGCTGAATGCTGTTAGAATAAGAAAAAAAAAAAATCACAAAATTTGTACTTAAAGATTTTATGTTAATATTGTGTTACAGGCTTCACCAAAAAACATGTTCTCTGTGAAATCCTAAATATTAACATTTAAAAACTTTATATGCTTTAAAGATCTTCAAAACTCCTCCTGCTTACAGGTCCATAAACTTGACTTTAGTAAGCTTTTAACTGGGTTGTATGATTTTAATTTGAAAAAAAGCTACAAATGATCTAAAATTACAAAAAGGAACAATAGTCACCTTTTTTTCCACTGAAATATAGTGTTGACTCTCCACTGAGGCTCTAGTTACTAAATGCTTATAAAAAAAATTATAGAGACCGCTAGTGATTGAGCACTGGAACACAAGAGGAAAGAAGAAGTATTATTTATTTTTCATTTTTTTTATACCACTTGCAGAATTTTATAAATTACAAGATCGAGATTCCTATAAGTTCAATCTTCCTACAAGAGCAATCTTCCCACAGAGTGTTCATCCATCAAGTCCCCAAGGCTCAAGATTCAGCTGAAGGCTGTTAAATAAAGTAATAATAGTCAGCGAAAAATAGTTTCCCTTGATTGTATGTAATATTTAGGGTAGATAGTATAGGGTATAGGGGGTTGGATTGGTCCATACATGCCGCTCAATGTTTTTCTACAAATGTAGATCAGTCTTCATGTAAGTGCCATATTATGAAGCATCTCCGCGTCCATAGTCCAAGGATTACAATATGTACGGAAGCACACTCTTAGTTGAGACTGTTGTGGATTTTAGCTTTCAGCAAAAACATTGTCGCTCAGAGATTACGAGAGCATTAACTGATTTACTGCAACATATAGGAGCCATTATCTTTTTCATCACAACATAGAGGCTTACAGTAAGAGAAGTGTCACGCTAGGTATGAGGAGGTACCAAGCGAGCGACGAAAGATGAGGTAAGGGAACTGCTGCATCTAAGGAAGGGGGAGATGGGGACCCCTGACCAAACCTAGAGCTGGTCCCGGGGTCCCTCATTACCCAAGATAGGTTCCACACCTATGCTCTGAGCCGGATATCTGACTCTTGGTATCCCTAGTGCTGGACCCTAAATCGAGAACAGGTGGGAAGAGCTCTCCATCAACATCACTAAATGCTAAGGGAAGACACAAGGAGGACACACGGGGGAAAATGCATGAACTACTTATCCACAGATGACACAGGAAGGAGTTCAGCCACGATACTACAGATGAGAGCAATCCACCTGGTTGCAACCAGAGCTAGAATGTGTTGAGGATAAGAATTGAGTAACCAAAAATACTTAATTCAGCCATTTCATAGACTCAGGTATATAATTTAGGAGATGTAAACTAACACACATATTTCTGAATGGTTTTGTTTCTTACTAACACGTATATATGTATATTGCATATTTAGTGATTATCCTTAACACAGTATATACCAGCACATGTAATTTGAAGATGGCTGCCACATCCTGCCTACACCCAAGATGATGAACAAAGGAGAATTCCTAAAGCTTGGACTGACCAATCCAGAAGAGATTATGCTAATTTCTATACGTCTTGAAGCCCCGACCTGCGATACTTGATTGGACAATACTTTTCTATACACCCATACTATAAAAGCTTCGTCCGAGGAGAATAAAGACTAGTTTGTTCAGCGTCTGTCATGGAGAAGGTTCATAACCGATATAGTGTCTGTTATCGTTCTTTCTCGCGTGCACTCAGTCAGTGCAATAATTATTATCTTTCTGCTGCTATCTATCATCTTTGGGTTGTTGCAATATATTATACATTGGCAGTGCCATTTATACTTTTCTAGCTCGTTATTGAAACACAGCCCATATAGTGCATTTTATCTACTTCTTGCCTTATTTGCAGGTGGATTTGTCCCACATATCTGATTTATTGCTTTATGTACTGACTGAAGAGGAGTGTAATATCTAACCTTATATTGAGGACCCCTAGTGGTCAAAATATATATATATATATATATATATATATATATATATATATATATTTATCCATTATGTATTGGTGATACAATTGTGCTTTTGGGTTGCTTATGGATGGAAATAATTTTCATGGCTTATCCCCTTTTTTCTTTTTTTTGTTTGTTAGTGTTTTTTACTTTGCTGATTAATTTTTTCAATAAAGATATTATTTGATTCTACCTTTTGGCTATTCACTCTGTTCTTTATAGGTTACAGAGCTAGAATGTGTTGAGGATAAGAATTGAGTAACCAAAAATACTTAATTCAGCCATTTCATAGACTCAGGTATATAATTTAGGAGATGTAAACTAACACACATATTTCTGAATGGTTTTGTTTCTTACTAACACGTATATATGTATATTGCATATTTAGTGATTATCCTTAACACAGTATATACCAGCACATGTAATTTGAAGATGGCTGCCACATCCTGCCTACACCCAAGATGATGAACAAAGGAGAATTCCTAAAGCTTGGACTGACCAATCCAGAAGAGATTATGCTAATTTCTATACGTCTTGAAGCCCCGACCTGCGATACTTGATTGGACAATACTTTTCTATACACCCATACTATAAAAGCTTCGTCCGAGGAGAATAAAGACTAGTTTGTTCAGCGTCTGTCATGGAGAAGGTTCATAACCGATATAGTGTCTGTTATCGTTCTTTCTCGCGTGCACTCATGACATTATAATTTGGAACAGCAGTCAGATCCCGAGGAACCGCTTGAGTCTCATTTTAACCTCAACAAATGAACTCCATAATATCATCGGCTCCAGTCCAGGGAAGAAGGGAGTATTTAAGCACCAAGAAAATACTGATGATGAGCAGCTGGGTGGAAGGTGAGCTCCTGCTGGGTCCAATATGGGGAGAGAAGAAAATCCAGCAGGGAAGCTACCTATACCAATGAATGCTGACAGCAGGAACAATAGAAAGTCAGGGAGCATTTTGCCTAGCCAAACACTGTGACCTTCTATGGCCAGAAACCAAATAACTGTCTGTCACCCGAGACACACCCGTGACAAGAAGTGACACAAACAAACCAAAAAGGTCACTCAGTTCAGTATTAACAAGTCCTAACAATTAACACAACAGCGCCATCTGCTCTTTGCTCACAGTCTCTCTACAAAATAAGCCTGCAGTTGTTGTACTGTATTATTTAATAAGGACATACCCTCCTCATTGCATTCTATATGGCAGCATAACTGTTAACTAACATACCATTGACAGAATCTTCATTTATATTGTGCTTGTATATATTTTCTGTTTGGAGCATTCATCACACGGTGTTTAGAGGTATCACTTGATATTAGGAATATGTCTGGCACATGCGGGGTTAAATATATATTCCAAAGAAAAGCTAAATCCGAGAGTCTAGATTCTCTCCCTTCCTTTTATTTACACATAAATCCTCAAAAAGCCTTTAAGCGCCTAGTTTAGCATTTCTATTGACTCCATACAAATCAGTCTATTTATTGACCGAGAAGCTGGTGAATTTCTAATCCCATCTAAAATAATAAAGCTACCCTCATCTCTAAATAAAATGTGAATTCTTCCCAATTGTGCAGTTTATATGAATGAAGTCTATTATGTTTTCCGTACCACACTGCAATCATTGATATATGGTGCTGGGAATATTGTGACTTCAGGGATTTTGACACTGTGCATGCTAACTAGCACAGCTGCAATAGAACCATTTATCATTACAGAAACCTTGAAGGTGTACAGTACTAATGCCGCCATGCACCGCTTAATATGACAAGACTGGTGCTTCCGCAGATTATTCATTGAATAACATCAATGAGAAAGGTCATTTAGGACTGAATTCTGTTTTCCGAATAATAATTCTTTATCTGTGGTTACCGCATTTGCGAACGTCTCAAAAATAATATCTTTTATTTGCATCTTTAAATGATACTCAGCTTTTCAGATGTAGTATAGTAAAAATGTTTGGTGCTGTGACAAGGCAACAAAGCTCCATAACATTCATTTGCTTTTCTGTGTTTTTACTCACCCCTATTTTTTCATGTTATGCAAATTTTGAAGATGCAGACCCAAATCCATTCTGGGATGCTTGCAAATGACAGAAAATATCTATTTGAAAGCACAATTTGCATGAACTCTACCATTTTGAAAATGTAATGTACTCACTACTTTTTGGTTGTATAAACAGAAAAGTAGTCAGGAAAGCCGAGGTCTGGTAACAGGAGAACACGTATGGATACAGGAAGTACACAAAGGCATAGTCAGGTGAAAATCCAGAGGTCAGAATTCCAGGAAGCCACGTAGTAGATTCAGGGAGTAAACTGAGACGTGGTCAGGTAACAGTCCGAGGTTTAAAGCCAGGAGGTCACAATAGGAACAGGGAGGAGAGGAGTCAAACAACAGTTTGGGATAAAAAAAACAAAGATCAGAACACTAGTGGAAACATAGGTCAACAGCACAACAACAGAACCAGAATGTACGACTGGCAAGGTTCTGTGGGACATATCAGTAGTCCAGAAAAACACAGCAGAGCATCTCCTAGTGTGCAAGGTGCTCTGCACAAAGGAATTGTGACAGAGAGAGAGTTTTTTTGGGAGCGTTGACTGGCATGGTTCTATATATTGTTTGGGTTCTGATCTTTAAATATATTTAGAATCTTTATTTGGAGTTATTAATGCATTTAATGAAAAATAATGTCTAGAATTATAATATTGATAACTTACCCTTAAAATAGATGATACATATTAAATTGGTGGAAATCTGAGAACTGTCTATTCCATGATCGATGGAACGTCATAATTCCAAAGATTGTGAAGTAGATGTTTCCATTGAAGAAAATTGGAGCTGAGCCTCTGTACCCAACACTCTGTCCGCCATAGATCCCAAGGTTGCACAAATTGCTGGCTATGATGTAAAGTTGTCAGCAGTGACAACACATCCCCATTTTTCAGTGTATAGGGAAGTCTACCATGCACATACTGATTCCTTTAGGGCTAGGATACATGGCAAGTAAAACTGAGCAATTGGAATGCAATAAAAAAATTGCATTTCATTCGGACCCATGTTACTCTAGAGGGTCGCTTCCATGTGCGATTTTTTTTCTCAGCCCTAAACAGACTGAAAAAACAATGGCAGCATGCTGTTGGTGATATCCGATCTGTATTCACTCGCACCCATACAAGTCTATGGGCGTGAGAGAAACATCGCACTGCAGTCGCATTACACTGAGTGCAGTACAATAATCGCATCAGCTGATAATGGAGTAGATGGGGAGTTTAGTCTCTCCCTCTCCTCCGCAAATGTAATCTGATCGCAGGATCACATCACAGTATAATGACACTCAGCTCACAGTTGCAGCACAGCGGGAGACCGGGGTCATTAGCATAATGCATCTGATGCTCTCGCATTGAATGCAAAATGCTCATGTGGCCTTAGCCTTAAACTCTTCAAAGCACCTGGAATGTGCAACTGGACTAGGAATCAATCGAAGACGTTGACTTGGGCTTGTGATCATGTTTTGATTTACACCATGTAGTCAGCTGAAGTTGCTTTAAAGGGATATTACCATCTTCAAGATCCTATCCCAATATGTAGTAGGTGAAATACCTCCAATTAGAAATGTAGTATAGTCCTTCTGATATAGAAATGTCTCTTACCTCATGACTCATGACTACGACCCCTCATCTTGATAGATAATTAGTTGCTAGCGGTTGTAACCATGTATACCATGTCCTGAAAACGACCTAAGAGACATGGCTATATATCAGGAGAACAATACTACATTTCTAATTGGAGGTATTTGCGAATATTATTATTACACCTACTACATATTGGGATAGGATCTTGGAGATGGGAATACCCTTTTAAAGAAACCTGGATTCGTACAATCATATAGATGGTACACACACCACTGATTTAATTATTCTTGAATACTTTCGCTGTGCGTTAGTTCTAGTTACCACAAGGCACCTTCGAAGTTCTTGTGGAGTCAATGCAGAGATGGGTTACATTGAAATAGTCTATCCCCCTCCACAATGACAATTCTACCATTTTTTCTGTGTTTATTATGACCTGCAAATAGGTTTTTATGATTATAGTAATGCCAAGCTTGTATAATTTTTCTATTGAAGTTGTAAAAACAAATTTGCAGATTTGTAAAAAAAAAATAAATAAAAAAATGTAATTGTAATTAAATTCTATCACCATTTTCAAAAACCTTTAATTTTTCTTATGGAGCTGTGTAAGGGCTTGTTTTGTTTTAATTGGTAGCCAATGTTTTCCTTAACCCCTTCACATCCAAGCCTGTTTGTACCTTGGTGACGAGGTCAATGTTTTCAATTCTGACCAGTGTCATTTTTTGAGGTATTAACTCTGGATCTGTCACGGGTATGTTACGGGTGACAGACAGTCCTGTGGTGCCCGGCTATAGAAGGTCACAGCATTTGGCTGCGTAAACTTCTTCCTCACCTTCTATCATTTTTGCTTGTTTTTATCCCTCTTCCTTTAGGACCCATGGGTCGTTTTTCAGCCTGTCAACTGCTTTTCATTAGTACTTCCCTTGTTCCTTTATATACTTTCCCTTCCTATTACTCAGTGCTGGTGATATTTCATGTGCCTTTATCAAGTCTTCAGTGGTAGCAGTCGGTTTGCATATATCTGGAGAAACTTGGTGGTTGTTGCATTTCCTGTCCCTGAGTCTACGCAAAATAAGTTGTTTATTGTTTCCCCTTGTGCATTATCTCTGTATGTCTTTTAGTGCCTAGTGGGGATGACAAAGAGCTCATTCCATCCACTCCTTACCTAGGGCCCAGATCAGGGACAGCCTAGAGCCAGATATGCAGCTCGACGCATAGGTGCGGAACCTATCTAGGGCGGTGAGGAAACCCGGAGCCTAGTGGTTGGCTTGGTCACCATCTTCCCCCTTCCCTAGACACAGGGTTTCCCTTCCCTTTCGCCGTTCGCTTGGTACTTCCCCATACCTAGCATGATAGGAACGCTACAATAGATCACAGTGATTCTGAGATTTTTTTCTCGTGACATATTGTACTTCATGATAGTAGTAATTTAGAATGATATTTTTTGCATTTATTTGTAAAAATATCAATAATTCGGTGAACATTTTGACAACTTCACAATTTTCAAACTTAGAATTTTTATGCCTTTAAACCAGAGAGTTATGTCACACAAAATAGTAAATAAATAGTACTTACCACATCTCTACTTTACATCATCACCATTTTTAAAGATAATTATTTTGTTAGAAGGGTTAAAAATCAGCAATTTCTCATTTTTCAAACACAATTACAAAACCATTATTTTTAGAGACGTCATGTTTGAAGTGACTTTGAAAGGTCTAGGTGACAGAAGATAATAAAAAAATCACCCCATTCTAAAAACTTCGCCTCTCAAGGTGCTGAAATCCACATCCAAGTCATATATTAACAATTTTACTTTTTCCTACAAAAATGTTACTTTAGCAAAAAATGTTACATTTCCACAAGGGTAATAAGAGAAAATGCCCCATACAATTTGTTGTGCAATTTCTACTGAGTGCAATGATACCCAAAATGTGGTGGAAAACTACTGTTTAGGTACACAGCAGGGCTTGAAAGGGAAAGAGCACTATTGAAATTTTGGAAAGCAAAATAGGCTTTTTGCATCACCAAATTTTGAAGGGTATAGACTTTTTAGTTTTCTCCCAAAAGAGTCATGTGAGGACTTGTTTTTTGGGGATGAGTTGGAGATTTTATTGGTACCATTTTGGGCGGCATAATATTTCTTGATCGCTTTCTATTTCACTTTTTGTGAAGTAGAAGCAAAAGAAACAGTGCTTTAGGGTTTGTTATTTTATTTTTACTCCGTTCACCGTGTCATAAAAGTGATAAGACAGCTTTATTCTTTGGGTCAGTACGATAATAGTGATAGCACGTCTATAATGGTTTTTTTTGTTTTGGTTTTTTTTTACATTTTGCTGCTTTTACACATTAAAAACCTTATTCTAGATACAAAATGATTTTGCATTGCTGTATTGTGAGAGCTGATAGAACTGTTTGGCAGCTTGTTTTTTGCGGAAAAGATGACATTTTCAGAAACACCATCGTTATCCATATACAACTTTTTGATTGCATTTTATTGCACTTTTTTCAGCAGTATGATGAAAGGCATAGTTTTTACTACATTTTTTTATTTATTTTTCTACTGTGTTAACTGAAGGGATTAACTAGTGTGGCAAGTTTTGTAGATCAGATTGTTCTGGATAGGGTGATACCAAATACCAATACCTATTTTTGTTTATACATAAATATACGTATTTATTGGTTTATTTTTTTTCAGTTTTTCGTTCTTTATTTTCTGATTTTTTAAAAATATTTTTTAAACTTTTTTTTTTACTTTTTGTTAACTTTTTCACTTAGTTTCAATATAGAATATTAACTTTTTTTGCTCTGATAGGTGGTGTAATATATTTTCATGCACAAGCTTTGCAATATGTTATACCTGTCAGTGCTGTAGTGACATGGTCTAACAGGTATGCCGTGGCTGATTGACCTGGAGGTCATAATGAAGACCTTTGGTTGCCATGACTCCTTTTCTAGCCTCCTAAATACTGCGATCACTATTGATTATCACATTTAGAGGGTTAAACAGCCAAGGGAGGTGCAGGGAACTTTTCCTGGATGTGGCAGCCAGAGCTTGGCTATCACTTACACCTAGCTCCCAGTGGCGATCGCTCGGACACAGTTCCAGTGAATGAGTGCTGGTTCGGTGATTTGACGTCACTGCTTCGGGATGTGTATCTTCGCGTGCCTCAGCCACAGGGCACTTTGAAGTGCCGTGCACCTGCAGTGATATGATTATATCAATGCAGCCGCCTGGACTCCTGCAGGCAGCAGCTCTTGCCTGAACAAAAGGATCTCACTGCTATTTTTGTTCTAGCAGCTTGTGGACATCTTCTGACATGTTAAATAGATTGTCACCGCCATGCTTCTTATTTGATGGACATTTGTCCATCTTCTTTGGTATGCCAGGACTTTTCATTCTGGACAAGGGCATATCTAAATAGGTGGGGGCACATTAAAGGGGATGTAGCTGGAGAAAAAAGACATGAATCACACATCCAAAAATCATACTTTGATCTAATGCCGCTAGACAAAATTTATATATCTGAACATGAGGTTCTTGGTTTAACATTCTGATCAGACTGTATGAAACTTAATACCACATCACGGTGAACCTCTGAGTGGGCCCCTAACTTATTTGAAGCCTTAAGGTGCAGCACTGCATGCCAACCACAGCCGTAGTGACAGTGCATCAGCATGGCAGGTGACCTTGGTGGCTCACTACACCCGTGACGAAGCAAGACACAAAAAGATTGAACTAAAGCACATCTCTATCAATATCTATGCCACTCCATGAGGCTCAGAAAAAAACAAGAAAACGGAGTATTCAAGGGCTGAATGTATGAAACATCAATTCTTTATTGAGTATAAATATTAAAAGATTCAATTTATTACAATTATATCATGGTGCTAATGAGAGACAAAGGTGAAGACCCACATGTTGATGGGGAGCAAAGGCAAAAGCCACCGTAGAGGAAGAAAAATAGCCTGAAAGGGAACTAAGTAAAGGACATAACATTTACCACTTGTCTACTTTAGATCAGCGCAATTTTTGAAACAAAATTTTTTGGGGTTAGGAAGTTAGAAGGGTTCAAAGTTCATCAGCAATTTCCCATTTTTTCAACAAAATTTACAAAACCATTTTTTTAGGGACCACATCCCATTTGAAGTGACTTTGAAAGGCCTGGGTGACAGAAAATACCCAAAAGTGACACCATTCTAAAACCTGCACCCCTCAAGGTACTCAAAACCACATTCAAGAAGTTTATTAACCCTTCAGGTGCTTCACAGGAACTAAAGTAATGTGGAATGAAAAAAAATAAAAATTAACATTTTACCTAAAAATGTTACTTTAGCACTAATTTTCTTACTTTTTCAAGAGGTAACACCAAAAATTGGACCTCACACTTTGTTACCCACTTTCTTCTGAGCGCGCCGATACCCCACATGTGGTCAGAAACCTTTGTTTGGGTAAATGGGAGGGCTCGGAACGAAAGGAGCAATATTTGAATTTTGGAAAGCAAAGTTGGCTGAAACAGATTGCGGGCACCATGTTGCATTTACAGATCCCCTAAGGTACCTAAACAGCAGGAATTCCCCTCAAGTGACCCCATTTTGGAAACTAGTCCCCTTAAGGCTTCTATCGAGGGGTATAGTGAGCATTTTGGACCCACAGGTACTTCACAGATTTTGATAACGTTACGTTGTCATATTGAAAATTGACATTTTTTTCTCAAAAATGTTGCTTTAGCATCAATTCTCTCACTTTTTCAAGAGGTAATTCCAAAAATGTGACCCAAATGTTTGTTACCCACTTTTTTATGAGCGCGGTGATACCTCACATGTGGTCTGAAACCTTTGTATGGACAAATGGGAGGGCTTGGAACGAAAGGAGCAATATTTGAATTTTGGAAAGGAAATTTGGCTGAAAAAGATTGCGGGCACCATGTTGCATTTGGAGGACCCCTAAGGTACGTAAACAGCAAAAAAACACCACAAGTAACCCCATATTGGAAACTAGGCCTCTCAAGGAATTTATCTAGAAGTTTGATGAGTACCCTGAACCCCAAGGTGCTTCACATAAGTTTATAACGTTGAGCCATGAAAATAAAAAAATAAAATTTTACCACAAAATTGTTAATTCAACCAGGTAGCTTTTTTTTTCACAAGGGTAACAGGAAAAAAATCACCATGAAATTTATTGTGCAATTTCTCCTGAGTTTGGTGATATCTTATATGTGGTGGAAATCAACTGTTTGGGTGCACAGCAGGGCTCGGAAGGGAAAAAGTGCCATTTGACTGAATGTAATACTATTGTATGTTTTGAGGATTTCGATAGCGTTAGGGCAATGACAGCCAGAGACGAGTTTGTGGTACAAGATGTTTATGATATGTAACCACGGTAGATACACAACGGAAATACACAGTATAACAAACACATGAAAATACCTTTCCGAAACGGAGCGAAGGGGATTCCCGGGGCCACGCACCGGACTCCCCCAGGGAGACCACCAGAGCGAACCCCTATACAGGGACTGTCCGGCAATCAACCCCGGAAGGCCTAAATGCACCGCAGCCGGGACACAAGGGGCAAGCGGTAAAGTCCAGAAGTGTCCGTACGGGATGAAAGTCCAGAATGGTTATGAACCGGAAGAAACCGGGCAGACGTGCTGACCAACGACAGCAGACGGAGTCCGGGCACAGTTTGAAGAAACCGGGTGTGGTCCAGAGTCGGTCGGTAGATTTTCAGGAGGATCCAAAGGTAATCAAGTAGCAGCAGCAGTAAAGCAGGAGCACACAGCAAGCAGTATACTCAGGCACTGGACTAGGCTTAGAGGCGGCCTTTTAAGCAGCTGGACAGGAAGTAGGGCAACAGAACATAAAACTCCATGTTAACCGAGGGCAAGCTCTTTCAAAAGAGGACTGGAAAACCCGGAAACCTGACACTGAACATTTGGCTGGACGCTATGTCGCATTTGGAAAGCCACTAAAGTGCCTAAACAGTAGAGGCCCCCCACAAGTGACCCCATTCTGGAATCAAGACACCTCAAGGCTTTTATCTAGGTGTATATTGAGCATTTTGAATCCACGAATACTTCACAGAATTTGATAAGCTTAGGTTGCCATATTGAAAATTTTCATTTTTTTCACAAAAATGTTTCTTTAGCATCACATTTCTCACTTTTTCAAGAGGCAACAACAAAACATGGACCCCACAGGTTGTTATCCAATTTCTTGTGAGCACAGGGATACCCCATATGTGGCCAAAAACCTCTGTTTGGATAAATGGGAGGGCTTGGAATGGAAGGAGCACCATTTGAATTTTGGAAAAGATGAAATAAATTGCGTGCACCATGTCACATTAGCAGGGCCTCTTGGGTACCTATACATTAGAAACCCCCCACAAGTGACTCCATTTTGGAAACTGGACCCCTCAAGGATTTTATTCAGGAGTATAGTAAGCATTTTGAATCCACAGGTACTTCACAAAAATGTTGCTGTAGCAACAAATTTCTCACTGTTAAGGCTACTTTACACGCTGCGATATCAGTCCCGATATCGCTAGTGTGGGTACCCGCCCCCCATGTGTTGTGCGACACGGGCAAATCGCTGCCCGTGCCACACAACATCGCGCAGACCTGTCACACATACTTACCTGCCCGGCGACATCGTTGTGACCGGCGAACCGCCTCCTTTTTAAGGGGGCGGTCCGTGCGGCGTCACAGCGACGTCACTGAGCGGTCGCCCAATAGAAGCGGAGGGGCAGAGATGAGTGGACGGAACATCCCGCCCACCTCCTTCCTTCCTCATAGCGGCAGATAAGGAGAGGTTCCTCGTTCCTGCGGCGTCACACATAGCGATGTGTGCTGCCGCAGGAGCGACGAACTACATCGTTACTGCTGCAGTAACGATAATCGAGAATGGACCCCCATGTCACCGATGAGTGATTTTGCACGTTTTTGCAAAGATGCAAAATCGCTCATTGGTGTCACACGCAGCAACATCGCTAATGCGGCCGGATGTGCGTCACAAATTCCGTGACCCCAACGACTCCGCATTAGCGATGTCGCAGCGTGTAAAGCCCCCTTTAGGCTATGTGGCCATGATCCAGCGACACGGCGTCTAGTACACAGTGTCAGCCTTCCTGCAGAGATGTGAGTGTTGTCCACGGGAGAACGCAGCTGCCCATGCCCACGATTTGGGTTCAGGCTGCTGTGGACTTTAGCTCTATTCTACCTGCAGAGAACACTCATCTCCGCAGCATAAATTGACATGCTGAGGCTCGGGAAGCTGCACCACAGGTCGGTTTATGCTGAGGAGGAAAGAAGCACAGTGGGCATGGGATTTCTAAAAATCCTTCCACTGTGCTTCTACTGCACAACGCAGCGCTATGGACGCAGGGAAAACACTCTGCGCCCAAAACGCTGCAAACCCTGATTGTGGGCACATAGCCTAAAATGCTGCAATGGATGAATGGATAGATGTCAAACATATATAACGTCCCACCCCCCTGCATATTCTAAGCTGGCGCCCTTCAGTGACTTTCATGTGGCACTAAAGGGTGCCTAGCCTTGTATTTAGCCCAAAAAGAAAAAAAAAAGAATTAAAATAAATGACGTGGGGTCCCCCCTATTTTTGATAGCCAGCTAGGGTAAAGCAGACAGCTGTAGCCTGCAAACCACAGCTGACAGCTTCACCTTGGCTGGTGATGAATTTGGAGGGCTCCCCAAGCTGTTTTTTTTTTAATTATTTATAAATAAATAATTAAAAAAACAAAACAAACGTAGGGTCCCCCCAAATTAGATCACCAGCCAAGGTGAAGCTGACAGCTGGGGTCTGGTATTCTCAGGGTGGGAAGAGCCATGGTTATTGGAC
This sequence comes from Anomaloglossus baeobatrachus, assembly GCF_048569485.1. Lineage (NCBI taxonomy): Eukaryota > Metazoa > Chordata > Amphibia > Anura > Aromobatidae > Anomaloglossus > Anomaloglossus baeobatrachus. The sequence continues at coordinate 101,030,815 of NC_134353.1, forward strand.
TCTTCCCAGCCTAAAAATAGCAGGCCGCAACCGCCCCAGAAGTGGCGCATCCATTAGATGTGCCAATCCTGGCGCTTCGCCCCAACTCATCCCGCTCCCTGGTGCGGTGGCAAACGGGGTAATAAATGGGGTTGATACCAGATGTGTAATGTCACCTGGCATCAAGCCCAGCAATTAGTTATGTCACGGCGTCTATTTGATACCAGACATAACTAATTGACAGTAATAATAAAAAAAATTGACAACAAAAATTTTTTTTATTTGAATAAACACTCCCCAAAAACATTCCCTCTTTGACCAATTTATTGAAAAGAAAAAAAAAATCGGGTCCCTGCTGTAATCCATTGTGAAAGTCCCGCGGCGATTCTGGACCTTCTAGAATATGGGGGGCACGTTCAGGGAACGTATCCCCCATTTTCTAGGAGTGCAGACCCTCCATTTGAGGAGAGTGAGTGCAAAGAATTTGCACCCACCCTCCCCGGGTCACAGCTGCAGACTGCCGAGCAGCAGCAGCAGCCAGCGTCTCTGAAAGCAAAGCAGGAAGCTGAGCTGACAGCCGCGCGGCGCTCTGCAGTGTGACCGGCGTGCACTGTGAAGGAGGAGGGGGCCGCGGGGGATCAGAGCTGACAGGTTGCGGGGGACACCGGGGAACACCGGGGTGGGAATAGGGGGTGACCTGGCAGGGCCTGGGGAGTAGTTTTCTGTCGTATGTGTCATAGCACATGCGACAGAAACCATAAGAAAGGGGGAAATGCGGCCGTCGCGCTGCTGTGCGTGCCGGTATGTGCGGCGCCATGTTAGATTTTCAGGAGGAAGGGGGGGTGGGGGGACACTTTGGCGACACCGGGGGACCGGAGAGGACCGGGGGATGAGATTTATCTCCCATCTGACATGTTTGTTTATGCCAGATGGGAGATAAATGATTATTTACCGGCGCGGTCATTTACTGTAACCTGATCATCGGTATACAGTGTATACCGGTCATCAGGTGAGCGGGGACCGGAAAAACCGGCCAGAATCATGATCTCCAGGGTCTCAGCTACCCCCGGCAGCTGAGACCTCGGAAATTTTCTGACTCTGGGGGGCGCTAGACCCTTTTTTCCGACCGCCGTGAAAAAGCGGCGGATCGGAAGAAGTACCCTAATTTGTCGCCATTAAAAGGCGTATCGGCGGTCGTTAAGGGGTTAAATATATATATACAGTGGAACCTTGGTTTAAGAGTAACTTGGTTTGAGAGTGTTTTGCAAGACAAGCAAAGATTTTTACAAATTTGTACCTTGGTTTAAGAGCAATGATTTCCAAGAAGAGAAGCACTTCCGGTTCCATCCTTTCACCACGCTCCGACCGTTCGAGGTAACATTCTGTACATATGTACTGTATACTGTACACAGTGTACCATTGTACAGTACAGTATATACTATACAGCATATCTATCAATTTGCATGTGGATACAGTATTGTACTTTCATTCTACTAACCAGTACAACACATTGCTTGTACTGTTCCTCTCGCACACCAACAATTTTATTGTAAGCTAAAGTGCAGTTTAATTTGCTTTATATGTTTTTACTGTACTGTACAGTTTTTGTATTATTGTATCATAATAATTTTATATGAATAAAGGACATTATTTTGTATTCCTGTAATAATAAGTTTGTATAAATACAGTAAATACTTTTGGCCTGTGGAACGAATTGTATGCATTTCAATTATTATCTATGGGAAAATTTGCTTTGATATTAGAGTAACTTGGTATAAGAGCACACTCCCGGAGCCAATTGTGCTCGTAATACAAGGTTCCACTGTATATATACAGTATATATATATATATATATATATATATATATATATATATATATACAGTTAGGTCCAGAAATATTTGGACAGTGACACAATTTTCGCGAGTTGGGCTCTGCATGCCACCACATTGGATTTGAACTGAAACCTCTACAACAGAATTCAAGTGCAGATTGTAACATTTAATTTGAAGGTTTGAACAAAAATATCTGATAGAAATTGTAGGAATTGTACACATTTCTTTACAAACACTCCACATTTTAGGAGGTCAAAAGTAATTGGACAAATAAACCAAACCCAAACAAAATATTTTTATTTTCAATATTTTGTTGCGAATCCTTTGGAGGCAATCACTGCCTTAAGTCTGGAACCCATGGACATCACCAAATGCTGGGTTTCGTCCTTCTTAATGCTTTGCCAGGCCTTTACAGCCGCAGCCTTCAGGTCTTGCTTGTTTGGGGGTCTTTCCGTCTTAAGTCTGGATTTGAGCAAGTGAAATGCATGCTCAATTGGGTTAAGATCTGGTGATTGACTTGGCCATTGCAGAATGTTCAACTTTTTTGCACTCATGAACCATCCATCTGTACTATGAAGCGCCGTCCGATCAACTTTGAGGCATTTAGCTGAATCTGGGCTGAAAGTATATCCTGGTACACTTCAGAATTCATCCGGCTACTCTTGTCTGCTGTTATGTCATCAATAAACACAAGTGACCCAGTGCCATTGAAAGCCATGCATGCCCATGCCATCACGTTGCCTCCACCATGTTTTACAGAGGATGTGGTGTGCCTTGGATCATGTGCCGTTCCCTTTCTTCTCCAAACTTTTTTCTTCCCATCATTCTGGTACAGGTTGATCTTGGTCTCATCTGTCCATAGAATACTTTTCCAGAACTGAGCTGGCTTCATGAGGTGTTTTTCAGCAAATTTAACTCTGGCCTGTCTATTTTTGAAATTGATGAATGGTTTGCATCTAGATGTGAACCCTTTGTATTTACTTTCATGGAGTCTTCTCTTTACTGTTGACTTAGAGACAGATACACCTACTTCACTGAGAGTGTTCTGGACTTCAGTTGATATTGTGAAAGGGTTCTTCTTTACCAAAGAAAGTATGCGGCGATCATCCACCACTGTTGTCATCCATGGACGCCCAGGCCTTTTTGAGTTCCCAAGCTCACCAGTCAATTCCTTTTTTCTCAGAATGTACCCGACTGTTGATTTTGCTACTCCAAGCATTTCTGCTATCTCTCTGATGGATTTTTTCTTTTTTTTCAGCCTCAGGATGTTCTGCTTCACCTCAATTGAGAGTTCCTTAGACCGCATGTTGTCTGGTCACAGCAACAGCTTCCAAATGCGAAACCACACACCTGTAATCAACCCCAGACCTTTTAACTACTTCATTGATTACAGGTTAACGAGGGAGACGCCTTCAGAGTTAATTGCAGCCCTTAGAGTCCCTTGTCCAATTACTTTTGGTCCCTTGAAAAAGAGGAGGCTGTGCATTACAGAGCTATGATTCCTAAACCCTTTCTCCGATTTGGATGTGAAAACTCTCATATTGCAGCTGGGAGTGTGCACTTTCAGCCCATATTATATATATAATTGTATTTCTGAACATGTTTTTGTAAACAGCTAAAATAACAAAACTGTGTGTCACTGTCCAAATATTTCTGGACCTAACTGTATATATGTGTATATACGGGTGTGCCGCCCCCACCGCTGACTGTCCAAAACAAGGCGCACTTCCACCAGGTAGGCGGATGGGTTACAATCCTGTTCGTGACGCCAGTTTTTGGGGTGGGCCGCCCCCACGCCTGTAGCAGCCGAGCTGCTCGGATCCAGACCCGCTGTGTGGCTCGAGTGATCCTCCGGACCCGGGGGTCACGCGGACACGCCAAATGAAAAGGGGGACGTAGTTGTACGGGCTTGGCCGTATTCAGTTTGTGACGCCACCCACGGTGTGTGGTGAAAGGTGGCACCACATCTGCTATTGTGGGACACCCCAGGGGAGATGTAATGGCAGCTGGATGTTAACCCCTCCATGGGTAGAGATGGTTGCCCCGGGACCCAGTGGCTCTATGCAGGGGATGGCAATGGCAGGGGCCTGCGCGCCCGGACATACCAGGGGATGTTTGGTTACTCACAGTTGAATAAATCACACGAGTCTATTGGTAAACCAAGGTGCTGGTGGCCGGCCACCGCGGCCGGTTGTACTCTGGTTCCCCACCCGGGCTGGTGGTTGCTGTCTTTTCCCTCTGCACTGTTTTTGCTTGTGTTAGACTTCCTGGTATGGAACACAGGAGTCCGCTCCCGGCTTGTTGTGTACCTGAGGAGCCGTGCCCGCTGACGCTGACCCGTGGGATCTATCGGGTCCTGGCGGTAGCCCTATCCCTCTCTGTGGGTGGCTGCCTGCTTTTGTGACTTTATTTGGGACAGGACCTAAAATCCTGCCCTCAATTGGTTAATTAGCTAGGCCGTTGGTTCCGGTCCTGGCTTCAAGGTCCAAGTACCCCCTCTGTGCACGGTTTCCGGGTCGGTTCTCCGGTGTCGGTACCGGCGGGATCCAACCCTGTCCCGGTCCACCTCGGATCTCGGGCTGCCGTCTTCCCGTCGCCTGCTGACGGGGACCACCGTCTGCCACCTAGCCAAGGCACCAGGGCTCCGACCCTGGCACCTCTCAACTTGAGCTTCACCTCCTCTGGAGCTACACCTAGCCCCACCTCCACTCCTCTCAACTTGAACTCTAGACTAAATCAGACTCACTATTTTCCCGCCCCGGGCTGTCAAGACCCCTAGGTGGGCATTTCCTAACCACCTGGTCCCGCCCACTGGTGTGCCTCTCTTGCCCTGAGGGGGGTGGCTAGGGTTTCAGGTCGGCTGTATGTAACCTTGGTGAGGGAAGGTGTTATGTGGGAGCCTATTGTGTGACTACCTGCAAAGTCAGGGCGTCACATTCCCCCTTGGTTTAATACAGACCATCCGTGGGCTGTCCGACCACCAACACTTATTTTAACTGGAACTGAAAGATAAAAACAGGGATAACAAGCATAATAACATTGGTACAATTTTCCTTTTCTTTCCTTACAGGAGGCACTTTTCTTAAACGTTACACAGCTAAAATGGGATGGGACGGACCGGGCCACTTCTCACTGCACCCCCACCCAAAACAACCTGCCCCCTGGTGCCACCGCTAAGTACTGGTGCTCACCCCTTTGCCCAAGTCCAGGACAGGTCTGGGTGATGCCCTCACGGGCCGGGTAAAAAGTTCCTTACCCAGCAGTCTTTTGTCACGGGCCCCAAGTCTGGGGACCCCTGGCCTGGAGGGTAGTCACCAGTCTCAATGGTGACTGGGCCTCGGCCTACTCTACCGCAGGCCCTTCCTCCAATCAGCCTCTCCAGATACTGCGGCGGGATGAGAAGGGTGGTCAGTGATTATTGACAAGGCCCAATAGTTTTTGCGTTGGTGTCATGGTTCGCCTCCCTGTCCACATGGCTAGGGGGTGGAGCCTTCTCTCGAGCCTCACTTCCAGACCCTGGATGCCTTAAAAGCTGGCATTTCCAGTGAACCAGTGCCGGCTATAAGCTTAGCACTGCTTTGCCTGTGATTGCTGGTCCTGTGAGTGATATCCTGATCTGTCTGTTCCTGTGCCCTCGTGCCCTTGTCTGTGTTCCATCCCCTGGTCGTCCCTCCTGTCCTCTGTCCCCTCTCCTATTTCCCGACTCGGTTGCTTCCTCTGTACTGACCTTGGCCTGACTTTGACTCCGCTTTTGCTCGTCCCTTCGGTCCTGCTTCTGCCCGTACGGTGTTTGACCCAGCCTGTGTGACTATTCCTTGCATGCTCTGCAGCTCTGCTTCTCCGTTGTGCTTTGAGGTAATGCATGAGAACGCTATGAATTCACTTCCTGGTTCTCATTGCTCTGTGTAGTGTATTATGCTACAGAGCTCTGGCTCCCCCTGGTAGCAGCATTACAGTTGGCCTGCCAGTTCACGGCCTGGGTCCATTTTTAAAACTTTTTAAAAATTAGGAACTGTTAATGGTGAGCGGTCCCAACGGGGACTTGCACAACTGGAGTAGCCGGGATTTCGCTACCTTAAACTTCTTTAATCAGGTGACGATGGCGGAGAGGGGTGGGTGTGCAGCTGGGCACCCATCTTCACCCACTTCCTCACGTCGAGGGCGAACCACCCCCTCTCTCCGCAATGCCGGGTGTAGGAGACCAACTCTCCGGGTTCCAGGTCTCGATCCGGGTGGCCAACAGGCAGGTCAGGGGCCAGATCTCTACGGGAAACAAAGATTTCGGCCTCCAGGCCCGGCTCGTATATGAAGCCCCAACCTCTTTGGTCATTAAAGTGCTCGACTTGCCCTTGGTACGTTGGGCCCCACACCCGGAAGGTGGCTTGCCGGAGGTGGTCTTTTTCGGTGTATGTCCAGGATAACACCTCCGCCTTCCTCTTCTCCCGAGCAGCAATTTCCTTCTTTAGCTGGTGCCGCTGCCGCCTTCAATACGAGGTACCGGTTCCGTACTCCGCCTCCCCTTGCGCAGGGGCGGGGCCCAGCTGGACACCCTCCATGCCGGCTACGTCCGGCGTCACTTGCAATGGAGGGCTCCACTGTGTCATGGCCTGCTCTGCAAGTGCATCCCAGCTGCGCCTCAGCCGGGACCGGGAACTGGGGAGCGCTCGGCGTCTCTGCCGATGCTGACTTCCGGTCGGGCGCCGCCTCTGCTGCAGCCGGGCGGATTGCTGGGGCCGTCGTGTTTGAGTGCGCTGCCTTCTCCGGGACCGGGGGGACATCATCGGGGCTGCGGCCTGGCTCGGGACCAGAGGGGGCTTCTTCTGGGCTTTGGTCTGGCGTGGAGCTGGTGCAGGTGCCGGGACGATGGCGTGCTCGTGGCCTGATGATTCTGCTGGCAGGTCCTCACAGGCAGGTGGAACGGGTACCGCTCCCGTTTTTTGTGGCAGCAGACCGAGCGGGGTGTCGGCTACAGGTACAGGTAGCGAGGGAGGCGGCGTGGCGGACGGGGCAGACCGAGCTCCTCGGCCTGGTGGGCCGGTCCCGGTGGGACATAGGGGCGTGGGTCGCTTACCCGCTCCTCCGAGGTCTCCTTCAGTTAACGGGCCCGAACGGCTGCAGCTAGCTCCCTCGTCTCGGCCGTCCATCGCTTTAGCAGGAAATTGGCCTGGGCCTGGATTCTGCGGCACATTCGGTGTGTCTGGGCTTCCACCCAATTGGCTGTTCCGGGCACAGGTTCCTCCACACTTGAATTGCCAGACTGATCAGTCATCCTTCTCAATTGGTGTCCAGGAACAAAAGGGTTGCAGAGTCCTGGCGTCTCTGCCCTTTATCTCCTCAGGTCAAATGCTGCAAATTCTTCGCCCGCCCACCCTTGGTCTTTTGCAAGCACTCCCTCGTGCGGCTGGTTAGTTTCGTTTTCGGCCTCAGGGTGTTGTTTCCTTCCAGCCTCGTTCCCAGGGGGTGGGGCTTCAGCTTTGCGCCCTTTCTCGGGGGAGAAGACGCTGGGCTGTTGTTTTTCTTGCCTAAAAATGGCGGCAAAATGGCGACTTCTCAAAATTTTGCAACGGATCACCGCTGACTGTCCAAAACAAGGCGCACTTCCACCAGGTAGGCGGATGGGTTACAATCCTGTTTGTGACGCCAGTTTTTGGGGTGTGCTGCCCCCATGCCTGTAGCAGCCGAGCTGCTCGGATCCAGACCCGCTGTGTGGCTCAAGGGATCCTACGGACCCGGGGGTCACGCGGACACGCCAAATGAAAAGGGGGACGTAGTTGTACGGGCTTGGCCGTATTCAGTTCGTGACGCCACCCACGGTGTGTGGTGAAAGGTGGCACCACCGCTACTGTTGTGGGACACCCCAGGGGAGATGTAATGGCAGCTGGATGTTAACCCCTCAGTGGGTAGGGATGGTTGCCACGGGGCCCAGTGGCTCTATGCAGGGGATGGCGATGGCAGGGGCCTGCGCACCCGGACGTACCAAGGGATATTTGGTTACTCACAGTTGAATAAATCACACGAGTCTTTTGGTAAACCAAGGTGCTGGTGGCCAGCCGCCGCGGCCGGTTGTACTCTGGTCCCTCACCCGGGCTGGTGGTCGCCGTCTTTTCCTTCTGTTTTTGCTTGTGTTAGACTTCCTGGTATGGAACACAGGAGTCCGCTCCCGGCTTGTTGTGTACCTGAGGAGCCGTGCCCGCTGACGCTGACCCATGGGATCTATCGGGCCCTGGCAGTGGCCCGATCCCTCTCTGTGGGGGGTTGTCTGCTTTTGGGACTTTGGTTGGGACAGGACCTAAAATCCTGCCCTCAATTGGATAATTAGCTAGGCTGTTGGTTCCGGTCCTGGCTTCAGGGTCCAAGTACCCCCTCTGTGCACGGTTTCCGGGTCGGTTCTCCGGTGTCGGTACCGGCGGGCTCCAACCCTGTCCCGATACACCTCGGATCTCCGGCTGCCGTCTTCCCATCGCCTGCTGACGGGGACCAACGTCTGCCACCTAGCCAAGGCACCAGGGCTCCGACCCTGGCGCCTGACAACTTAAGCTTCACCTCCACTGGAGCTACACCTAGCCCCAGCCTCCACTCCTCTCAGCTTGAACTCTAGACTTAATCAGACTCACTGTTTTCCCACCCCGGGCTGTCTAGACCCCTAGGTGGGAGTTTCCTAACCACCTGGTCCCACCCACTGGTGTGCTTGTCTTGCCCCGAGGGGGGTGGCTAGGGTTTCAGGTCGGCTGTATTTAACCTTGGTGAGGGAAGGTGACTACCTGGAATGTCAGGGCGTCATACACACATATACACTACAGTTCAAAAGTTTGGGATCACGCAGACAATTTCGTCTTTTCCATTGAAAATCATACTTTTATTTATCAAATGAGTTGCATAATGAATAGAAAATATAGTCCAGGCATTGACTAGTTTAGAAATAATGATTTTTACTTGAAATAATAATTTTCTTCTTCAAACTTTGCTTTCGTCACAGAATGCTCCCATTGAAGCAATTCCAGCTTTGCAGACCTCTGGCATTCTAGCTGTTAATTTGCGGAGGTAATCTGGAGATATTTTACCCCATGCTTCCCCCTCCCACAAGTTGGATTGGCTTGATGGGCACTTTTTGCGTACCATAAGGTCAAGTTGCTCCCACAACAGCTCAATAGGGTTGAACTCTGGTGACCGGGCTGGCCACTCCATTACATATAGAATACCAGCTGCCTGCTTCTTGCCTAAATAGTTCATGCATAATTTGGAGGTGTGCTTTGGGTCATTGTCCTGTTGTAGGATGAAATTGGCTCCAATTAAGCGCTGTCCATAGGGTATGGCATGGCGTTGCAAAATGGAGTGATAGCCTTCCTTATTCAACATCCCTTTTACATTGTACAAATCTCCCACTTTACCAGCACTAAAGCAACCCCAGACCATCACATTACCTTCACCATGCTTGACAGATGGCGTCATGCACTCTTCCAGCATCTTTTCAGTAGTTTGGCGTCTCACAAATGTTCTTCTAATAATGATCCCAAACACACCTTCAAGACATCCACTGCCTTGCTAAAGACACTGAGGGTAAAGATGCTGGACTGGTTAAGCATCTCCAGATTTACGCCCTATGGAGCATCTATGGAGCATCCTCAAATGGAAGGTGAAAGAGGGCAAGGACTCTAACATTCACAGCTCTTTGATATGGTCATGGAGGATGGAAGAGAATACAGTGGCTCTAGTGAAGCTCTAATGAACGCCCTACCCCAAAGAGTCAAGGGAGTGTTATAAAATAATGGGGGCCACACAAAATATTTGTGCCACCCCAGTGTCAGCAGCCGGGCTGCTCAGATCCGGATCCGCGGTGGCTCGAGGCGTCTCTGGACCCAGGGGTCGTGCGGCTCCCCAAACGAATGGGGGGGTTATGTATAGGGGATAGTGTGGAAAGTTCGTGATGCCACCCGTGGTGTGTGGTAAGGGTAAAGTACCACCGCTGCAACTGGGAGTACCCGTTGGCGATGGTGTGGGCAGCCAGGTGTTTAACTCCTACACGGGTAGGGGGGATGCCCCGGGACTCGGTGATGGTGTCGGGGAGGTGCCGTCGGGCCGGTAAGGGTTAAATTGCGTACTCACTCAGTCCAATAATGCTGACGTTGACAACCGTGGTAAACCAAAGTTCTTGATGCCACTGCAGCAGGGAGGGAGCACGCCCATTAGTGTTGCTTGTTAGCCTGTGACCTTGACCTTGGCACCTCACTTCTGTAGTTTGTCCCTTTTAGCTTAAAACTAAACGGGTCCCGCTCACCTGTATGGCTAACGGAGTGAGCTTGCTCTCAGGATTCACGCATGGGATTTTTTGGACTATGTAGTGGCAAAGTCCTATTCCCCTCATTGCGCTAGTACCCCAATTTTGGAGCGGGTGGAGAATGGATCTTGAAGGCTCCGTCCTCGTCGGGTGAATTACCAGGATGCCTGAAGCTACTTCCCGGCCTAGGGTCCATATACCCCGTCGTGTCCTGGCCCCTGCCCAGTGATGGCACAAGGCCACCGGCTGTCCTCCTCGACAGTCCATGCCCCTTGTCACGATCCCCTGCAACTAAGGTCCAGCTCCTACCAGGCCCAGACCAACGTCTGCCACCTAGTAACTGAGGAGCCCAGCTCCTGACCTCCTCTCACTTTCACCTCCATTACTACACTCCTCGTGACCTCTCCCCTTGAGAGTCACTGCTCAACTGACTGCCTCCTGACACTCCTGACCTCCCCTTAACCAACCCCCCAAGTGGCCAACCCTATTCCCTTCAGGCTGTCCACTGGTGTGTCTGGTGGGTGTGGTGCAGAGTGTTCCTAGATTTTTTGATTAGCTTGGTTTTAGCAACACCAAAGGTCAGGGACCCATAACCAAGGAGGAGGTGGATACTGTGCAGAAGGGCAGATTGCACAATACCCTGTGACGACCTGATAGGCCAGGACGTCACGTATTGACACTTAGGGCACAATTTGGTCATTTTCAGTTAGGAGTGTACTCACTTTTGTTGCCAGAGGTTTAGGCATTAATGGCTGTGAGTTCAGTTATTTAGAGGGCATATCAAATTTGCACTGTTATACAAATTGTACACTGACTAATTTACATTGCTTCAATGAGTCCTATCTTCGGTGTTTTTCCATTAAAAGATTTAATAAATGTTTAGAAAAATATAAGGGATGTACTCACTTTTGTGATTTACTGTATGATAAAGAACATAGATTATTCTAATATTTCATTATCTTTAGTTATTTTGTTTAATGAAATGATAGGATGTGACAGTTCTTTACAATCCTCCGAACATGTGTTGTTTTTATCAGGAAGGAATAGTGAAGTGCAGGATAATACAGCACGTCGTGTACCGTACCAAGGCAGCCGGCGCTGCCAACTGCGGGGAACCATCTCCAGGGAAGGATCTGATGTTAACTTGTAGGAAAGGCTGAAGATAAGGAGGAAGGAGCCTGGATAACTGTAATACTAAGAAGCCAAAGATGCATTCATTTATGTATAAACATATGACACAAATGTACAAATCGTCCAAGTAGAAGAATCTGTCCACTGTTCACATGCCAGTGAAGATGGAGACGTCAAATAAAAAGGGTGTGTAACCATAAAAAAAGGTAACTTTCTAGAAAAAATATGACCATAGACCATGTCTGGAATTGCAGTTTAGATCCATCACAACAGGGGGGCTGAGATTTTAATCTCATACAGCCTTGATAAGATTATAAAGTGAGATATAGTCAAGTATTTATAACATGAGATTAACTATTTTAATACGCCAAAGGTAACGCTAATAATAATAGACATTTAGTAGAATTATCCTACTGGTGATACCGTATATGTAACAATCCCATTCTATAATCCACCAGAAATACTGTAGATCAATGTCCTAACCTGAAGTGATAATGGATGTAATATGATAATAGCACAGAGTAAGATCTACGATGGCAGTGACAATGTCAGTCACAACAGAATACAGTTGTCAATGTCAAGGAACATTCTGCACGTCGAAGAGAGTGATCAGTGAAATATAATGCAAGTAGAGGGAAAAGATGCAATCCTTCTAAAGAAAAGGTATTCCAGTCAACCTAACATCATTATGGTATGTTTAACCCCTTAAAGGGTTATTCTCATCTCCAAGATCCTATCCCAATATGTAGTAGGAGTAATAATAATAATAATAATAATATTAGCAAATACCCCCTATTAGAAATTTAGTATACTTCTTCTGATTCACTATGTCACTTACCTCACATGCAGGGCATTGCAGGACCTTGGGTATCCATGCTTACGACCAAGCATATAGTGACAGTTAGTTAGCTGCTCATTGTTGTAACCATGGATACCTAAGGTCCTGCAATGCCCTTCACATGAGGTAAGTGACATAGCTAATCAGGAGAACTATACTACATTTCTAATTGGAGGTGTTTTTTAAATATTATTATGATATCTACTAAATATTACTATTATTATACTACTACTACTACTACTACATTAGCAAATACCTCCAATTAGAAATGTAGTTTAGTTCTTCTGATTCACTATGTTGCTTACCTCATGTTCAGGGCATTGCAGGAGCATAGGTATCCATGGCTATGACCAGGAGCAACTAACTATTTAATTGCGACTATATGTGTGATCATAACCATGGATACCTAAGGTCCTGCAATGCCCTGCACATCAGATAAGCAACATAGTCAATCAGGAGAACTATACTACATTTCTAATTGGAGGTAATTGCTAATATTATTATTATTACACCTACTACATATTGGGATGGGATTTTGGAGATGGGAATAACCTTTAATTGTACGCTCACATAGTACGTTTAGTCACATCAAGTGCGATTCTAGACTTCTAATTAGTTCTTGTTTTACTATTATGATTTTATATGCTTTGACCCTAGAAATCTAAGTCTCTAAATTAGTTATAGAGGGATGTGACTAGAGTTGAGCGCGGTTCGTGGTTCGCGGTTCTCCAGTTCGCGGTTCGAGTGATTTTGGGGGGTGTTCTAGTTAGAACTCGAACTCGAGCTTTTTGCTAAAAGTTCGGTAGCTCATTATTACCCCAATTACCACCGCACCAGGGCAATTCGGGATGAGCTGGGTAGAGTCCCAGGACTGTCGCACCTAATGGATGCGGCAATTCTGGGCGGCTGCAGGGTGATATTGTTAGGGTGGTGGGTTCCCCATACCGTGGCACTCTCCATCCTGACAATACCAGCCGCCAATTATTCACATTAGAAGCTGAGTGGATAGAGTGATCACTTAGGTAGCATAAGGTCGCAAGTTCTAGACCCGGTAAATTTTTTTATTTTTTTTATTTTTAATAAATTATATTTATAATATATTTATAAATATAATTTAATTATGCACTGAGGGGAGTAGCCGGACATCAGCTGTGAGCTCTCTCTCTCTATCGCTCTCCTTTCCCTCTCTCCTATCTCTCTCTCCTTTTTTTTTCTCCTTTCTCTCTCCTTTCTTTCTCTTCTTTCTCTACTTTCTCTTCTTTCTCTACTTTCTCTACTTTCTCTACTTTCTCTTCTTTCTCTTCTTTCTCTTCTTTCTCCTCTTTCTCTTCTTTCTCTTCTTTCTCCTCTTTATCTTCTTTCTCCTCTTTATCTTCTTTCTCCTCTTTCTCTTCTTTCTCTCTTTCTCTCTTTCTCTCTCTCTTCCTTCTCTCTCTTCTTTCTCTCCTTTCTCTCTTTCTTTCTCTCTCCTTTCCCTCTCTCCTATCTCTCTCTCCTTTCTTTCTCTCCTTTCTCTCTCTCTTTCTCTCTCTCCTTTCTTTCTCTCCTTTCTCTCTGTCCTTACTTTCTCTCCTTTCTTTCTCTTCTTTCTCTACTTTCTCTTCTTTCTCTTATTTCTCCTCTTTTTCTTCTCTCTCTTTCTTCTCTCCTTCTCTTCTTTCTCCTCTTTTGCTTCTTTCTCTGTCTTCTTTCTCTTTCTCTCTCTATCTTCTTTCTCTCTCTCTCTTTCTCAGACCTGGCGATGATCAGCTGATGCGGTCACCTGACGGAATCAGCTGACACTATAAGTCGAGCGGTGAGGCCGGCTTTTTACCGCCCGGCTAAACTATCAGCTGATGCTGTCGGACAGGAGTCTGCACTGAAGTGTGTAGTTTGTTTTTTTGTTTTTTTGCACTGATGCATCAGCTGATTGTATAAAAGCCGTTTATACAATCAGCTGCTGTGTCATGTGAATCAGGCCCTTGAACCTGACACATCATCTGATCGCTTCCAGAAAACTGATCAGATGATATTGGATCCAGATTGGACGGCGCAGGACCCTTGACCCAGGATTACTGCGGAGGGGGGTTCTTTATTTCAATAAAGATGGAGTCACTAGTTGTGTTGTGTTTTCTTTATAATAAAAATATTTTTCTGTGTTGTGGTTCTTTTTATCGGTACTAGAAATTCATGGTGGCCATGTCTAATATTGGCGTGCCACCATGAATTTCGGGCTTAGGGCCAGTTGATAATATACAGCTAGCCCTAACCCCATTGTTACCCAGCAAGCCACCCGTCACCAGGGCAGCTGGAAGAGTTGGATACAGAGCCAAATGATGGCGCTTCTATGAAAGCACCATTTTTTGTGGCGGCTGCGGACTGCAATTCGCAGCAGAGGGGCCCAAAAAGCTCAGGCCAACCTGTGCTGTGGATTCCAATCCCCAGCTGCCTAGTTGTACCTGGCTGGACACAAAAATATGGCGAAGCCCACGTCATTAGTTTTTTAATTATTTCATGAAATAATAAAAAAAGGGCTTCCCTATATTTTTGGTTCCCAGCCGGGTACAAATAGGTAGTATGCTGAGCCTTGTAGTTCTGCAGCTGCTGTCTGTCTGTATGGAGGAGAGCAGACAGCAGCTGCAGAATTACAAGGCTCAGCATGCTCCATTGACTAGTGTATGCAGGAGAGCAGACAGCAGCTGCAGAACTACAAGGCTCAGCATCTTCCATCCAGGACTGTATGCAGGAGTTTTTTGCCCCCAACCCCCAGCTGCCTATTTGTACCCGACTGGGAACTAAAAATATAGGGAAGCTCGTTGTTTTAATTATTTCACTTATTTCATGAAATAATTAAAAAACAAATGACGTAGGCTTCGCCATATTTTTGAGTCCAGCCAGGTACAACTAGGCAGCTGGGGATTGGAATCCGCAGCACAGGTTAGCCCCAGGTTTCTGGGCGCCTCTGCTGCGAATTGCAATCCACAGCCACCCCAGAAAATGGCGCATTCATAGAAGCGCCATCATCTGGCGCTGTATCCAACTCTTCCAACAGCCCTGGTGACGGTGGCTTGCTGGGTAATAGGGGTTAATACTGGCTTCGTTTTACTAGCTACTATTAAGCCAGAGATTCTTAATGTCAGGCAAGTTTGACCCGGCCATTAAGAATCTCCAATAAAGGGTTAAAAAAGACACCACACAGAAAAAAAATACTTAAATAGAAATAAATACACAGACACATTAGAAACTCCATGTTTATTACTCCCTCGCATCCCTCCATGATCCGGCTCTTCTGTCTTCTTTCTCCTTCAACACATGCAGCTCTACTACATCAGCGCTGCATAGGAAGAAGGCGGTGCTATTCCCCGAGCTGCTGTTTGTGAGCGGTCATGTCACCACTGACAAGCGCGTTGCTATAGCAACGGTGATCTCCGTTATCGACTGGTTTATAACGGAACGGGGAAGCAGACCGGGAACCTGACTGCGTGCCAGAGCATGTCCCCGGTACACGGCGATACACAAACTATCACCGCATACTTGATATATGCACTCGCAGGTCCTACATGACGCGTCATAGTCATGTGACCAGTCTGTAGCCAATGAGATAACAGACACGTGACTGGTCACATGGCTATTTTGACATCACGATAGGTCCTGCATCACTGCTGGCAGTGCTGGTTACCGGGAAGATTCAGCGATCATCGGATGGAATAACGGCAGGAGACAGAGTGCAGGACACGTCTCGGGGACCGGTAAGTGTTATGGCAATGTTTATAAACTGTATGTGTACATTTATAATGTGTTTTTATGTGTTTGTGTTTGCCTCCCATTGTTTCCTATGGGTTCGAGTGGTTCGCCGAACCGGTTCGCCGAACAGAACTCGAACTAGACCTCCATTCAACGAACCAAGCTCGAGCCGAACCGCGACCGGTTCGCTCATCTCTAGATGTGACCATGGAAACCAAGTTTCTTAAAGAGAATCTGTTACCACGTATTTGACCCATGTAACTTATTAATATGGATGTACAGGTTATAGAATGCTGAAAAAAGTCCTACCTGTATGCCTCATATCAGAAGCCTTGTTATGGATAAATCATCTTTTATCACTTTATGTAATTGAGCTCTTCCAGGCTATGGGGCGGATGCTGCCTGGAAGATAACTCTGCCTCGAGAGATTATTTTAAATTAAAGGGGAGTTACTAATGTGGAACAAGTAACTGAGACAGAACAGGAGAAATGTATTTTAATTTCTTGCAAACACATTTTTTCAGCTCACTGAACTCTGCTTTACTGCAACAATATTGCAGCACTGTCTGCCTGTGAGATGGAGGCAGAAGCTGAGAAGATCTGCAGAGGTGTCAGTTATAATCACACACAGCTCTGCAGTGAGAGCAGAGAGCAGCCATCACACTGGTAACGCTCCTAATTATTTAAAATAAGCTCTGGAGGCAGAGTTATCTTTCAGGCAGCATCCGCCCCATAGCCTGGAAGAGCTCATTTAAATAAAGTGATAAAAGATGATTTATGCACAACAAGGCATCTGATATGAAGCAGACAGGTATGGTTTTTTCAGCATTCTATAACCTGTGTGTCCATATTAATAGGTTAGATAGGTTAGATAGGTCACATGTGGTGACAGATTCCCTTTAACCCCTTCACGACCTAGGACGTAACAGTACCTCCTAAATCATGAAGGGGCGATCTCCACCGGCTGCTGTGGTAAGCCAATGGTGATCACACATGTCTGCTGATTTGAACAGGAGACATGTGTGCCTCGCAGGCACAGGTGGATCCGCAACCTACCCGTGCCTGTTAACCCCTAAAATTGTGCTGTCAAAATGTGACAGCATTATTTAAATGCCCGCAGGAGGGATTTCACCTTTTCCCGGTGCCATCAGAGGCCCTGTGTCGCTATCATGAGGTACTTCCTGTTACAGCCGAAAGAATAGCAGCTGTTCCAAGAATGCAGCATTTCTCCTGATCAGAGCAATGCTGCTCTAATCAGGAGAAATGACTGAGCAATCTGACTGCTGATCTTTATAGTTCCCTAGGGGGACTAGTAAAATAAAAAAAGTAAAAAGACATTTTTCTAAAAATTAAAAAAATAAAAAAACCTAAAAGTTCAAATCACCCTCTTGGAAATTAAAGGGTTAAAAAAATAAATATACACAAATTTGGTATCGCCGCGTTCAGAAATGCCCGATCTATGAAAATATGAAATCAAGTAAAGTGATCGATAAACGGTGTAGTGGCAAAAAATTCCAAACATTAAAAGTACGTTTTTAGGTCATTGCAAATTTTGCGCAAAATGTAATAACAGGCCATCAAAATGTAGCATCTGCGCAAAAACAGTACCATTAAAAATGTCACCTTGGGACGCAAAAAATAAGCATCACTGCGCCTCATATGCTGAAATATGAGAACTCTATGGGTTGTGGAAAATGGACACTTTTTTGTACAAACTTCTGAATTTTTTTATTTTTTTTTAACTTAAATAAAAATAAACCTAGACATGTTTGGTGTCTACAAACTCGTACCAACCTGAGGCATCACACCCACACATCAGTTTTACCATATATTGAACATGGTGAATAAAATACTCCAAAACCAATTATGCAATTGCACTTTTTTTGCAATTTTTTCTCACTTGGATTTTTTTTGCTGTTTTCCAATACACTGTATGGTAAAACGTATGGTTTTATTTAAAAGTACAACTCGTCTCGCAAAAAACAAGCCCTTATATGGCAAGATTGCTAGAAAAATAAAAAAAGTTACAGCTTTTGGAAGAAGGGGAGCAAAAAACCCCATAAAAAAAATGGAAAATCGCTGGAGGGTGAAGGGGTTAATATCACTAATCTGTCAAGAAGAGAGACTAGGGACCACTGATCTGCTGACTTTTGAATGTGACCAATGCTGAGTGTGGATAATGATATGGGGCCTGGTTAGTAAAAGTCTGTTTTGAACAAATTTAATAACTTTTTGCACATAGTTTCTATTTAGAAGGAGTACAAAATTATATAATCAAAAACATCTGTTTCCAACTCCAGTGGGGCCCAGATACAAATCGTGTATGGAGCTGGAGCAGCCCGGCTCTGTACAATGTAATGTGGCCATTCTCAGGTGCCTATTGAGCTGTAGTACCACAGAATGGCCACTACAAAGTGTATGGCTCTGCACCACCAATAGAGCTACAAACACATATCAGTGATTTATATGGGGCTCATTTGCGTTCTGTGTTTTTGCTTAATTTTTGTATAAACGTGGAACTTTTTTTTCTGTTCTAAAAATATAAAACAAAGGGAAAGCAGAAACCCCATACAAATCAATATGGCTCCTCTGCTTCTGCATGACAAGGTAATAAATTCCCGAACAGGATAGCCAATCAGACTTGTTTTGTACATGGAGGTAATCATTATTGTACATCCTACTGGCTGATGTCCTTTTATACTAACAGAAACCTGTCCTAGAATTTGAATCGGACAGGAGCCTGTGAGCATGTGCAGTAGGAAGCTTCAACCCTCTTATCATGTTTTAGGATTATGTACCCTCTATGGATACTATGAGATACACCAAAGGCACCAGAGGTTCTGAGTCAAAAACCCACCATAAACCTTAGAATAATGTTGGCCAAACAAGCTTTCGGGGAGATATTGATCAGGTATGTTCAAATTCAAACTACCGATTGCATTGTTCTACCAGAGATAAACTACTGGTGAAATGTCAACCAGCGACTTTCTCAAAGAGAACACGGGAGCGCTTAGCCAAACAAATGCTCTTGTGTATGGGAGAGTCAACATTTTTTGTCGAACAATCATCTATTGTGTATGAGGGCATTAAGAAGAACATACGCACACTGTTGTCCACCTCATCCATCTAAATGCTGGGTGGCTGCTGTGACCTGGATATATCTACACCGCATACTATCCAGCTATCTCCCGCTCACAGCAGCATAGCTTGCTATTTGTAATATTTGCTTTTTATTTTTTTTCCAAGAGAACCTTTGTAAGGATTTTACAGATGGGCAGCATTCTGAAGATTCCCCTACTCGTCTGTCCCGATGTCTGTGGTTCGAAGATTGAATTACCTGATCTATGCCATGTGATTTTTTTTTTATTTTCTTAGACTGCCAGAATCTACAGTTGCCCTGCTATAACCAGCTATAGCCACATAACAAAAAAATCAAAGCTAAACCTCTTGTACTTTGTATGCCTGCGCTAGCATCCCCACACTGTCCCACTTCCTCTTCCAGGCAGGGACGCCAATGCACTCACCCTCTTGACTCAGCTGTGGCATCCTCTCCAGTCCCTGCCACTGGCTCCCAGGGCCTGCACACCTCACAGAGGTCTTCTGGGAACTCGCTTAGGGCGCACTCTTCTTCCTGCTCTTAAAGGGCCAATGTGCCCTAACTCGGAAGTGCCTCTCAGTTATGGCTGAGAGACACTAAGTATTTAAGGCATCCTCCTCATATGGGAGATGCCTGAGCAGAGTGGTCTTACTGCTAGAGACATGCTTGCTAATCAGGTCCCGTCAGGTCCCGTTTTGCATTCCCTGTATCCTGTGTTCATTACCTCTGCCTGCTAACCCGTTCCTGTGTTCTAGTACCTGCTATACCTTCTGTACCTGTTGTAACTACTGTACCTGCCAGTACCTACTGTACCTGCTTGAACCAGTCATTCAGTTTGTCTAAGCCGTCATGCCTACACCTGAACATGTCCCTGCGTCTTTGAACTCTGTGGTCCACTACAATACTGAGATATCCCATGGCCCATGCATCACAAGCCTATCCTCACCATCAGAGGCTCTTGTGAAGACGAGGGAGTCGCTTAGTTATGCCCCTCCATTGTGAGCCGGCGGTGTGGCATAGTGGGTCCACACCCACCAGCGTTATTACCCTTATTGGCAATAATGTTATCAACTTTATCAATTAACTATCATCATAAAAGGACTTATTGTTTCATTCAGAACCTTGAACCCATGCCAGCTATGAGCCGTATCCCCTTTACTAAACCTTGCTCACTTTATCTAAAAAACATTTTTGGGGGTGAGAATAAAAATATATTAAAAAAAAGTTGCCTATTATGGCAAAACTATGGCTTGTGCAAAAATATGTGACATTTTAATGCCAAAGTCAAGTTAAATGACAGCAACTAAATTGTTTATACAAAACTATACAACTTCGGTCCTACGGCTCTGTTCCAGATGACTATTTACTACGATTTACACGCTAAAAGAAACGTGCCACTTCTGAATATCAATTAAGAGGTGGCAAAGATCAATTATAATAATTAGCATATTTTTCGCATTTTAGTTACTCTTCTCACACTTTTCAAGGCCAACTATGACCCATATGGAAAACCTTCAGACGTGCTAAAGTCAGATGAACAGTTCAATGTAGCGGCAATATTATTATGAACTCTTTATTAGAAGGAACGTGAGAATAACCTGGACACATGTATTGATCAAAGTCAACAAATATATTCATAAAAAACATCTCGTCTTCCCCGAGGCACTATCGTAATGTATCAGATACCAAAAACATGACAAGTCAGTATCAAAATACAGATAACTAGAGGTAACAAGAGAAAGCAATTCATAAGAAGGTGAATAATAGAACTGTAACTGTGATCGGCTACTGGGATGGTCGCCAGATTGCATGTGAGAAGTGAATATCAGCAAAGAAAGATGAATTGTCATACAATGAAGCCTGCCGAATAATAATACAAAGAGTGCAAACCATGAGCAATAACCATGGGAGCAAATTATACCATTGAGTGAAAATTCAGTGAGAAAAATCCTAGGAGTAGGCATTGGCATTGAAATAGAATTAGGGTTATTTCAAGGCACCATTTCAGCTTGTTTTTATTTCAACACTGGAGTGCTTCTTTAAATATAAGTACTTGTCTCCTGAATTATATTCATCTTTTGGCATCTTAATCTTTTTCCTGCTCTGCTTCAGTTGGTCTCCTATGATTTGAGACCTGTCGGCAGCTCCAGTGTTTCATGGAGGGCACAGATCAGTGCAAGTCTATGAGAGCCTTGTTCTGACTCTCATAGAGTTGTATTTAGCTCTTGTGATTTAACTTCTGACTCCAGCCTGTCAGAACTTACCGGCGCAAGATGGCACCATGGGCTGGAGGGAAGCTGAAAAAGGATGAAAATTTCGGAAAGTAAGTATAAGACAGGGGGAGGGGACTTAGAGTTAAAGCGCCACTCCAGGACTGAAAAAACTCCAAAATGCTGGAGTGGTTCTTTAAGTTAGCACTATGATCTTGAGGTCATTATCAGTATTGCAATTAGATGACAATTTACCAATCTGCGGAAAAGCAGGGGTTTTGCGTAAAACCCAGTAAAAAAACATTGAATGTTCGAAGAGGATTCCTTGCTCTTGACTTTCCCAGCAACTTAAGGCCCAGTCACACACAACGACTTACCAGCGATCCCGACAACGATATGACCTGATAAGGATCACTGGTAAGTCGCTGGGAGGTCGCTGGTGAGATGTCACACCGTCAGAACTTACCAACAACGCCGTAACGATACAGGTCGCAGTACCGACCTGTATAATGACCTCGGCGGTCATTGGAACCCTGTCACACAGTCTCCAACACAGTGATGCGTCCTGCCCAGCAGGACATTGCCTTTGAAGAAAATGGTCCGTACCATTCGGCAACAACTAGCGATCTCACAGCAGTGGCCTGATCGCTGGTAGGTGTCACACATAACGAGATCACTGGCGAGATCGCTGCTGCGTTACAGAAACTGTGACTCAGCAACGATCTCGTTAGCGATCTCATTGTGTGTAACGGGGCCTTAACTGGAGTGGAAAACTGTCCATGGTATACATATTTTAATAGTCATTATGAAATAGGAGACATATGTCAACTGCAGGGTCTTACAAACTGCAACCTCATGTGGACAAGCTGAGATCTGAAAGGGATTGCCATGCTGAGATTACCCTCTTGAATGGCTACCCTCGTTTCTGCTAGGATATCATTCTCTAGGACTAATTCTGGGAATGAAGAGGCTGCAGAACTGATTCAGCACTATTTTTCCAGCACATTGGTGATACTTGCTGACATTGGATGTCGAGAAGCCTTGTAGTTTGTGTAGATTACTGGAAGGTTTCGACATGACTCTGTAGATTTGTGGACCCTTCCAGGAGTCTGTGGGATTCTCCTCTTTTCTTTGGCACCTTTTGGATGTTCCTGGAGTGTAGGGAACTACAGTGTTATGCTCGCCGGGTGAGCAGAGGTTTTAAAGAACCTACTGTGTAACCACAGCACACAGAAAACCCTGAGGGGCTTGACTGCGGAACCACACCTGGTCCTCACTAGAGCCTCTAATAGTGCGGGTGTTACGCTGCAGGTCTGAGATCGGGTGCCACTCGGGAAGACTGGTGCTGCAATGGCTGGCCCCAAGAGTGCTTGAGCGATAGTCTCTGGGGAGAGATAACAGCAGCAGCAGCTGTCGAGGTTTCTACCAGGATGGATGGGTATGGCAGCAGCAGCTAGTGAAGAAACTTTGTGGCAGTGGGTACCATGGTTAGCGGCTGGCACGACAGCTTGTAGCAGCAGTGGCAGGTTAGGGATAACAACAACAGCACACTGAAATACAAACATGTCAGCAGCAGAAACTAGCACAATGTAACAGCAGCAGCATAGTGCTAGGGGACCTGAGAACTAGCAATGTGTAAGACTCGTTGCCCAGGCACTTCTTAAGGGAAGAAAGTACCTTAAATAGCTGCAGCCACTCAGGTGACCTGAGAGGCACTTCCGGGTTAAGGGTACGCTAGCCCTTTAAGATAGAAAGTGGGTGTGGCCTTAGTGGAGAGCCAGGAAGCCAGCAATGAGCAGCATGAAACGGGAACGGAGCAGCCACCACAGGAGGAACAGTCAGGTGAGCGAGTCGACATCCCTGTCGGGGAAGAGGGACAGGACCATGCGGGGATGCCGGTGTGGGCGTTACATATAGTTGGCTATGCAGAGGTCTTCAGCACAGTTCTAGATACATGAATGGAGATGTTCTGCAGTTCCCCTGCACAGTTGGTGGCCAGGCATCGAAGTAGGATTAAACGATCATTAAAAGATATTGATTTCTTGGGTTCGGTTGATCTGCAGCCGCACAAGACCAAATCATTCTTGATTCTATCAAGATATTGGAGATTTGCTTTGTAACAGTTATGACCACAGACTGAATATAAGGATATATGCACCATATTTTACACTTAATTCTTTGACTTTTATTGCTATAATTGTATATTATTGTTGCATTATGTTGATGAAAGTCAATCACAGGTGAAGAAAACACAATCATGTCATTAGTATGTGTGACTTCACACTCTGAGTGGGTAAATGAATGTAGAACTTCTCATCTGACATTTTAATGACTTTGCGATTAGAGTTTCTATTAACAAATCAACTGTATGCAATCCTTGTTAGTTTTTCCCACCTTCTGCAAACAAGTTGTCAATAAATGGTGTTCATCAAACAAATGCCGAGCTAAAATAGGTGCAAAGTAAATTCTCAATCTCTGTAAAAGCTGTGAAGACATGAAAGGTGATGCTTAGAAATTAGAGTTCAGTAAACAATCCCGGAATGAATATGTTCCACATACTTTGGTCCATATGGTGGAAGGATATTGATAGAACATTTCTAGGAATATTCAGGGGTATGGAATATTTCTTCTTACATTGACAGCTGATGTGATGTGATATATATATAATATTTAGAAAAATGTTCACCGAGAAAAGTAGTAGAAGCTTTTCGAAGTTCTTATTCTTCTCTGCACAGTTTCATACCTAGCATGTACCCCAAACAACTTTTAAGGGTGCTTTACACGCTGCGACATCGCTAACGATATATCGTCAGGGTCACGTCGTTAGTGACGCACATCCGGCGCCGTTAGCGACATCGCAGCGTGTGATACCAAGGAGCGACGATCAACAATTGCAAAAACGTCAAAAATCGTTGATCGTTGCCACATCGCTCCTTTTCATAATATCGTTGGTGGTGCATGCTGCTGGTTGTTCGTCATTCCTGCGGCGTCACACATCACTATGTGTGACACCGCAGGAACGACGAACATCTCCTTACCTGCGTCCACCGGCAATGAGGAAGGATGGAGGTG
Organism: Anomaloglossus baeobatrachus; assembly: GCF_048569485.1. NCBI lineage: Eukaryota > Metazoa > Chordata > Amphibia > Anura > Aromobatidae > Anomaloglossus > Anomaloglossus baeobatrachus. Next base: position 101,054,973 of record NC_134353.1, read on the forward strand.
GACGGCATGCTCTGGCCGCTAATCTCCGCCCCTCCTCTGCTATTGGCCGACCGCTTAGTGACGCCGCAGTGACGTCGCTATGACGCCGAACGCACCTCCCCCTTGAGGGAGGGATTGTTCGGCGCTCACAGCGACGTCGCTGACAAGGTATATGGGTGTGACGCTGCCGTAGCGATAATGTTCGCTACGGCAGTGATCACCAAATGTCGCACGAACGATGGGGGCGGGTGCTATCTCGCTCAACATCGCTAGCAATCACTAGCAATGTCGCAGCGTGTAAAGCCCACTTTAGATTTTTCACTTTCTCTATAAAACCTCTCCATGTTTTTTCTTTAACCATTCTTCTTCCCTTCCTCCTTTCAGTATTTTTTCCCTCTTCTTTTTTTTTTTTTCTTCTCTCTATTGCCTCGGAATCATCACCTTTCTCTGTGTTTTGGCTTCCCTCCCTTTTCCTCCTGGGTAGCTTCTATCAATTATAACCATCCATTTACTCTTTATAGATCTTGTAGTTGATGCGCATTTGTTTTTGTCCTTAAGAAAGGCATTGGTCTAGTGCTGAAATGCGTTGGGACTAATGAAAACCTTATCCAAAGCTCCAAGCCTCCTCAAATCCTGCAGCGCAGTTGCATAACCTGATTTTCTCCATTCTGGTAAATAGACATCTGCAGGATGCCTCCTCTAGCCATAGGGCATGCTTAAACAAGCTTAATGCTTGTTAATGCAACATCGTTAATCACTGTGCCTTCACTCAAGACCACCAGGCAAGCACAACCACCCCCTAAGTCAGTCATGGCAAACCTTTCACAGGCCGAGTGCCCAACCTGTAGCCCTAAACCCATTTTTTTTCCGAAGTGCCAACCAATCCTATTATGTAAATGATTGTAACCTTACCTTTGCAGTCTTCTCTTCTCTTCAGCAGGGGGCATCACGCTCATGCATGCTTACCACACATTGAAGCATAGCCCCTGCCCTTTCCAGACACAGCAGTTGGATTGATCTTTCTGGAAAAAATTGCAGCATATTAGGCTATGTGCGCACTTACCGGATTTTGCCGCGGATTTTTTGCGGTTTAGCTGCATGTTTCGCTGCAGAAAATGTTCATAACATCTCTGCAGTGAATCACCAGCAAAACCTATGGGCAAAAAAAATCCTGTGCGCACTAGGCGGAATTTGACAGCTGCATGTTTTGCTGCGGGATTCCCGCAGCAAAAACAATTGTATGTCAATTCTTTTCCGCACGTCGCTGCGGGATTTCACTCCATTGACTGCAATGTTAATCGTGAAATCCCGCAGGGAATAACGCAGGAAGCAATTCTGTGCGGTTCACTGCGTTTTCCTGCGTTAATCCCTGCGATATTTCGCGGTTTACCTCCGGTAATGTACATCGCCTGTCTGCGGTTTTGCAGGGAAGTGATGTACATTACAGGAAGAGGAAGCCGTGCAGAGAGTAAACACACACAGAGATCACACACAGACATCACAGACATAGAACACAGACACAGACACATAGAACACACATAGAAAGCAAACAAAAATATAGAAAACAAAGAACGTGGGCTCCGCTGCATATTTACCTTCCAGCCGAGGTAAGCACACAGCGGCGGCCTGGTATTCTCAGGCTGGGGAGGGAGAGGGGCAGGGTTAATGTCCCCCGCCTCACTCCCCCTCCCGCAGCCGAGAATATCAGCCACAGCTGCCCCCCGGGACTGTCGCATACATTATGCGGCAGCACCGGCGTGTCCTCGGCTTTTCCTGCCGCCGTGTAGCAGTGGCAGCAGGGTAATACAAGGGGTTAATGGTGGTGGATCACCGCCATTAACTCCAGGCTTGATCATGGCAGCGTCTATGTGACAGCTGACATGATCAACCCCTAAGTAAAGTGAATAAAACATACAGAAAAATCCTTTATTTTAAATAAAACAAACAAGCCTCGTTCACCATTTTATTAACCCCTCCCGCACCAAAGCTCCGGCGTAATCCACAGCTCCAGCATAATCCACAGGTCCTGCGCTGCTTACATCCAGCCACGACTGTCACAGACACAGCGCTGAATGAATGCAGCAGACAGCAGAGGTAATTACCGGTCATTTCCCACGGCCGGTAATGTGAACTCACTGACGACCATGGGAAATGTAGCAATCTGTCCTCTATCTATCTATCCCTCTATCTATCTATCCCTCTATCTATTCTTCTGTCTATCTATCTACTATCTCAGAATTAAATGACTTTTTTTTTTCAATGTGCTTTATTGCATTGAATGCAATAAAGCATATCCCAACCCGCACGCGGCAAAACCGCGGCAATACCGCGAACAATACCGCGGTGAAACCGCAGTAAACCGCGGCAAACCGCATGCGGTTTTCGGGTGCGGTTTGCCGCGGTTTTTTACCGCGGGTGCGGTAATCTTTGAGAGCATGCGGAATTTTCTCAAGAAAATTCCATTTCTCAGTGCGCACATAGCCTTAGACAGAGATTTTAGCCTGGAATGCAATCATATTTCACCCTGTAATCCACATCTACATTTCAAAGTCTGAACATCTTGAAATCTCATAAAGATGTACGAGTTGCTCCCCTCCCCCTTCATTGTGTAGTTATGTCCCCCTTCCTGGGCCACTTCCTGGTAAACATGTCCCCCATCCTCACTTATTTTTCCTACATTCTGGTATATTTATCCCCATCATGGCCCCATCCTGGTAAATGTACCCCATCCCAGCATATTCCCCATCCTGGTAAATATACCCCATTCCTGGTAAATGTCCTCCATCTGGTAAATGTACCCCATCCTGGTAAATTGTTCCCATCATGGAATATTCCCCCATGCTGTTAAATGACCCCATCCTGGTAAATGTACCCCATTCCGGCATGTTCCCTTATCCTGGTAAATGTCCCCTTTCCTGGTAAATGTACCCCATCCTGGTAAATGTACCCCATCCTGATAAATGTCACCCTTCCTGCTAAATGTTCCCTATCCTGGCATGTTCATGTACCCCCATCCTGGCATGTTTTCCCCCAGCCTGGTAAATTTATCTCCCCATCCTGGTAAATGTTCCCCTTCCAGCTAAATGTACCCCATCCTGGCATGTTTCCCCCCATCCTTGCAGCCATGTTTCCCCCCATCTTTGCAGCCATGTTTCCCCCAATCCTTGCATGTTTTCCCCATCCTTGCAGTCATATTTCCCCCCCAACCTTGCATGTTTCCCCCATCTTTGCAGCCATGTTTCCCCCATCTTTGCAGCCATGTTTCCCCCATCCTTGCAGCCATATTTCTCTCCATCTTTGCATGTTTCCCCATCCTTGCAGCCATGTTTGCCCCGTGCTCTGCTTGCCCTGTGCTCTGTTTGCCCCCGTGCTCCCCATGCTTTCCTCGTGCTGGCACTGTCCCCCACACCTTGACACAGCTGCACACAGCTTAAAAATAAAAGAAACTCACCTTCCATCCCCCGCTCCGCGCCGCTGGGTCCTCAGTCAGTTCAGTTCCCGCGCGGCCACAAGACGCCAGCGCCACCTACTGACGCTCCTCCGTCTCCTAGGCAACAGGCCTGCGGCCCAGGAGAGGAGGCGTGTCTCCTCTGCTCTAAACACAACTTTGAGCTGCTGGCACGATCACGCTGACAGTTCAAAGTGGCTCAGTGTGGTGACAGCGCGCGTGCCAGCAAAATGGGCTCTGCGTGCCCAGTCTGGCACGCGTGCCATAGGTTCGTCATCACTGCCCTAAGTGGTAACAGTACTGCCCTATTGTGTGCGCTTTTGCTCCACTCTCGAGTTCTTTATACCTAGAATGTAGCCATATTACACGACTAGTAAGGCGCAGTAATAACATGGAGTGGTGGATTAAATTGCTTTTTCTTCTTCTCATTTTAAAGCGTTTGGCCACAACAGCCACTAGGACTAAATTAAAGATCCAGGTAGTTGAAAAAATATCAGATCCATAATGGCTTAAATCCAAGGTTTTATTCAAAAATAATTAAAAACAACAGATCCAGTTTAAAACCAGTAAACTACAGTATGATAGCAGCAAGAAATGTAGCTACGCGTTTCAGATGCACAGTGGCATCTTTTTTTCAAGCATCCTTTTTGAGTTTTCGTATCAAACACAGACATTACATATCAAACACAGCCTTTACAAAACAAAATAGAATTCGGGTTCAGAGTGTATGCAAAAAACTCGGGCGAGCATTACTCTGCTCGGGTACGTTCGGTCCTCAGCTTGCAGTGTTTGAATGGCTCGTACTGGGGATAACAACAGCATGATTAGATGTAGTGTGCACAAAACAAAAACAAAAAGTTAAAAATCTGCCCACACTCCCCTGGAAGTGATCTGATTATGGCTGGCTGCATGTGGCCGGAGACTCCAACTGCACAATTAGTTATTCCCATTGGGGTTTAGGTCACGTCTGGGTCCCAAAGCGAACTTTAGATAAAGTCTGGCTGCACCCACCGAACCGAACTTCCATGGATTCACTCCACTCTAATGCTGACCACTCGAGCGAGCATCACTGTGCTACAAAATATTTTAGTGTAGGACTGCCTCAAATGAGATTTGCCGTGACGTGGCGAGGCAGCTCAAGAAATTGCAATTTTTTGCCAAAAATCTCAAAAATTTTTTATAATAAGTACAGTTTGGAATGTTTAGTGCTGAAGTGCACATTTGGTGCTGGCTTTTTGCTTTTTCTTCATCACTGTGCTAGGGTACACTCAGTGCTCGGCCCAGTGCAAGTCGCTTGCAGTGAATGGCTCTGACTGGGGGTAAAAACACCATTATTGGGTGTAGTGTGCCCAAAAAAAAATAATTAATAAACACTACCCTCGCTTACTGGTTGTATGTTGGCGCAGAGTCGAACTGTCCAATCAGTGACTTCCAATGAGGTTCAGATCAAGTCCGGGTCCCGAACAGAACTTTATCTAAAGTCCGACTGAACCCAAACTTCAACGGGTCCGCTCATCTCTAGTTGTGCAACATTGCTATTTTCACGCTAGTTTTTAGCAGTCCCTCAAAAATTTGCAGAGTTGGGAAGGAACCAGGATTGCTACGTTCACCAATCAAATTCAACAAAAGCGCTGGCATTGTTACTCCAGTCCCTGGTGGGGTGTATGGAGGTGCACACTACTTTGAAGATGCGCCTTCATTGGGGTGTCCACCTCTTAATGAATTCGGTGCGTCGTACTGCAGCAGGCCCCTCGTTAAGACTGGTGTATGGAATGGAAGTCTTAATGAATCGGCCCCCGAGTCTGTCATTTGGTAAAATGGATTGTGATATTTTCAGTATGATATGATGTGTTTTACCAGGTCACATCTTTTGTAAAAAGTGTGTTGTGTAATCCCTAGCCTCATAGAGAAATACTGACTGTCATGCTCATACAAGGTGACAGTGACAATTAAACATATTTGTTTGCTGGTATAACACTGTCTCGTTAACAGTTTTACACCCGTCAGTGACCGGATCACATCTGCCGTCACCGATATCTCAGCCCAATGAGTAAAATTTCCTATTGCATTTTTAAAAAGTCATTTGCAAAAGTCATTTAGGAAAAAATATATAATAAATACTTGAGGTTCCAGTTCCTTATAGTGCAGACTGGCCAGACAGAGATTGCTTTTTCTGTGCAATATTCTTCAAGACATCTGTCATTTGCACCCAAGAAAGTTTCACACCAGTTACCGAGTGTAAATATTTCAATGGCCTGAGATTACGCCAGTCCCAATACATTAAACATGATGGGATTTAACTCCATCTCAATTAACAATGATGGCCTTGTAAACCTGGCTTTCTGAAGTGATAATATGCTGACAGCATTAAGTCGGTCTCCGAGCAGGAAAGGCTATTAGGAGAATATAATTTCCTTCTGAATTATTTCAGGGTTAAAAATCTATTCTTACTTTATATTTTGAGGGATATTATTGGATTTGTGAATTGCATCTTCACTTCTGTATGTTTCTGTATGTTTCTCAACTTTCCCCAATCCCTGCTAACAAGTTTTATTTTAAAGGGGTCCTCCAGGTTTGGGGCACAAGATTTCCATCACTCTATATGGCTTTAGACTTGTGAATTCTACAGCACACGCAAAGTCATGGCTCTACAGTGCCGGAAGAAGGCGGACGAGTTAGCTGTATGTATGCGATTTGCAGACTGATGACATGAACAAGCTCACAAGCCGTACCCATGTGTCCCGGCGCAGAAATAACAACTACAACTTCATAACCTTTAGTGGACGGGGTCGGCCACAGCTTTATTTTAACCTTAAACTTGTTTTAACCAACTTCCACTCAAAACGTGAGTGACATCTCTCTTTGAACCGAAACGGTTGCCCCTCCAGCTCCTGGAGGGCATGTGCGTCCTCGGTCCCTTAACTGTTGAAAATACCGCCTGCTGTGACTTGTATCATAATCGTTAGCAAATTGAAACCACAAACAGGGAGGGTGGGTGGGGAGCTCTCGTCAGCCGATGCCGGAAGAGGAAGAAAACGGGGGTGGGGGAACCTATAAGCCCAAGGGCTAAACCATAAACCACCAACTATAGGGTGAGCACCATGCAAGGGAGGGGGAGGGGCCCAAGCCCTAACCAGCCCATTAACACCAGGGCGCCCCCTACCACATTCCACAATCCCTCCTGTTTTTTTTTTTTTTTTTAAAACAAACTTTAATCATGTGCCCCTTGGTACAAAACAGCTGCCGGACACCGCTCCATTCCTTCTCCTCCAACCTAGGCCCTCAGTCAGGGACTACTTGCCCATAAAGGGCTCGTACTCCATCAGACTGATGACATGAACAAGCTCACAACCCGTACCCATGTGTCCCGGCGCAGAAATAACAACTACAACTTCATAACCTTTAGTGGACGGGGTCGGCCACAGCTTTATTTTAACCTTAAACTTGTTTTAACCAACTTCCACTCAAAACGTGAGTGACATCTCTCTTTGAACCGAAACGGTTGCCCCTCCAGCTCCTGGAGGGCATGTGCGTCCTCGGTCCCTTAACTGTTGAAAATACCGCCATGAAGAGGCTTGTGTACCCCTACACCAAGCCCCGACCGCCACGTAACAACAACAGCGCCTGCTCGACCCCGTCCTGAAGGCCTGACAAAAATATGTCCAAACCTATCTCATTTAGGTGTACACCATCCGTTCCCATTAACCGCCGATTATCCCCTTCCAGTTGCCTATGACGGATCACCACCCCAGACTTGGACCGCACAAAACGTGATAGACGACAATTAATCGTGCGGCGAGACCGCTCTATTGCCTCCGCATCCCTTGCACCCTGCCATACGACCCTGGGAATCAACTCCGACCAAACTAAAATGACCTCGCTGAAAAAACTGATGATTCTCTCAAGATCCGCCCGCATTAAGGTCATCAATTCAGCCAACTTGAGAAAACAGAGGTCATTACCGCCAGCATGAATTACTAGAATGGTCGGTGGCCGTGCAATCCTGCTGATTTCCATTGCCTCTAGCAACACCTGGTTCCATACCAGCCCACGGATCCCTCTCCAATACACATCGATGTCCCGTAGCCCGAGCTCTTTTCCACCGGGTCTGCACGCCGCTCTTTGTGAGGCCCAAAATATGTATGAATGGCCAATCAGCCACACGTTCGGGCGACGGTGACCTGTAGAAGAAAAACCATTAGATCAAAAGTTCCGGACGAACATAACTATTTACACAGTCCGATTTCCACCTGCCAATCTGCTTCACTTTACCTATCGACAACCCTGCTCTGGACGCTTCTGTCGCTGCTCCAATTCTGAATGAATGAGTCCCGAAATCTCCTGGTGGAACCCCAACAACCGCTAAACATTTCCGCAAAACCGAAATGAATTGAAAACGCGTTAAAGGGGACCCATCAATATGGGCTAAAAAGACCTGACCCTCAGTTCGACATGCTAAATATTCCGTGATTATTCTCAGTGGGCACGTATTCCCCCGTACCGGTTGCAAAACTACCCAAGAACCCAGGCCTCCTTGGTCTGTCTTCGAACGCCGAATTCTCATTTGAACCGTGCCATTGCTTAAAACTACGTCATTGTGCAAAAGGCCACCAGGACGCAATTTTGAGACTGATACCAACTCCCCTATCCGCAGCGCGCCGAAAAAGGCTAAACAAAAAGCCGCACTAAAAAGCGACACTTCAAAAGGGTCCGTGCACACAGATCCCAAAGCCCCGATCAATTGACCCATCAGCTCATACGACACCGGCCGTCGATGCTCACGCCGCACATGCTGCTTCCTCCAACCCTTTAGTGCCTGCTGCACGAGAAAGATCTTTGTTACATCCGTCATTCCCCTCAACCGTAGGTGAAAGCTAATACCCGACACCTTTTTAACCGCCGACGAGTATGGAACGCCTTTTTCCCGGAGATGAAGCAAAAAACCCACCACAAGCTCGCGGAGCCGAACCGGGGGAAGGACCTCGGGGTTCTCCCCCGCCATGACACACCACTCCCTCCACGCCTTACCATACGAGTTCCAGGTGGATTCTGCAACTGACGCTCTGACCAGGGACATCATTCCTTCGTTACCAAGTCCCACACCAACTGGGGGCAGGGTTTGCCCACCCTGCATGCTTCCGGCATCAAACTGTGGAACTCCTGCCATTTGAAATGAGAAAGAGCATCAGCGCATTGGTTTTGAACACCTGGTATATGCCTAGAACGAAAAAACACGTTGTGTTGAAGGCAGCGAAGAACCAAATGACGTAACAAAGACAAAACCGGCAAGGAGCTGGATGACAAACTGTTCAGCATTTGGACGACTGACATTATCAGACCAAAAACATACCCTCTTGTTGCTCAGCTCAAAGCCCCACAGTTCTATGGCCACCACAATTGGAAAAAGTTCAAGGAAGGCAAGGTTTCTACACAGCTCACCTTGCAACCACTCAGGGGGCCATCGAGCAGCACACCATTCCTTACCCAAAATGGCGCCAAACCCAGTGGAACCTGCTGCATCCGTAAATAATGCCAATTCCTTGTTAGATACTTCCTCCGCCTGCCAGCACGTACGGCCGTTGTAGCTCTCCAGAAAAACCCGCCATATCTCCAAATCCTCCTTCATTGCTCTAGTAACCCGAATCCGGTGCTCAGGCCTGGACACCCCTCTCGTTGCCAATGACAACCGCCGAGAAAACACTCTGCCCATAGGCATGACACGACACGCAAACACCAACATGCCTAACAGTGACTGCATTTGTTTCAAGGTGACCTTGGAAACCGCCAAAAAGCCCTTGACCAAACCCAGCAATTTACTGATCTTATCGGATGGAAGGCGAAAAACCATGTGAACAGAGTCCAGCTCGATGCCAAGAAAGGTTAGGCACCGAGCTGGACCCACGGTCTTTTCTGATGACAAGGGAACTCCAAAGCGTTGCATTAGGGAGCAAAAAGAATTCAAAAGATAACTGCACCTGGAACTGAACTGTGCAACAAAAAGAAAATCGTCCAGGTAGTGAATGATTGCTCTAGATCCCGCTTCATAGCGAGCAGCCCACTCCAGAAAAGTGCTAAACAACTCGAAATAAAAACAAGAAATGGAGCAACCCATCGGCAAACATGTATCGTAATAGAATGCATCCCCAAAATGACAGCCCAGTAGGTGATAACAGTCAGGGTGGACCGGGAGAAGCCGGAACGCTGATTCAATGTCAGATTTTGCCATGTAAGCACCTTCCCCCGCTTCCCTAAGGAGGGCAACTGCTCTATCAAACGATACATATGATACCGAGACTTCATCCTTATCTATCCCATCATTCACCGAAGAACCCCTCGGGAATGACAAGTGGTGGATAAGGCGGTACGTGTTCGGCTCCTTTTTAGGTACCACACCTATGGGTGACACTCTCAAGTTTGAAAAAGGAGGGGAACTGAACGGTCCCATTAACCTACCCAAAGCGACTTCTTTTGCAATCTTATCTGCTACCACCTGGGGGTATTGAACGGCAGACTTCAGGTTCCTTGAAAACATCGGACAGCTAGAGAATACGAACGGAATAAAGAAACCGTAAGTAAATCCTACTCGTAGGCATGCCGCTGCGGACTTATTGGGGTATTGGTCTAACCATGGCCCCATCTCTCCCACTTTCACCGGGGTCTTTTCCTTCAACTGCACCTACCGGGCGGACTTGTCTGCCAGGTTTTGTACACTTTGTCGCGGCATGCTGCCCGCCACAAGAGGAACACTCGTGCCTGTATTTACACAGGCCAAAGAAACGGCAGTGGCCCTCGTTAAACAACCAGCATGCCCCCGGTCTACGCACGGCCGCTCCCCCTTGACCGTGGGATGCTGGGGGGGCGGCCGCCGGCTGAAAAGGCCTCTGTGACATCATTAAACGCAGCCACACATCTGTTGCTTTTACTCCCCAACCTATCTCAGGCTGCAATGCGAGGCGTCTGCGAAATTCCTCGTCATAGCGGTGCCAGGCTGTACCGCCGTGAGATTTGTAAGCGTTATAAATCAAATCCATATACGCAAAAAGCTCGGAACAGCGCTCTGGGTGTTTTTGACCCATTACGTGACCCAGCACCGAGAATGCCTGCAACCAATTACCCATTGTTCTGGCTACTTTTGGTTTTCTGTCAATCCACCTGTCCGTGTTTGGTCTCCGCTCTCTGTCAATCGTGTGTTGATCAACAGACACCAGAGACCAAATATCTATATATTGGTTCGCCCATATTTTAGCTTTAGTGTCATCCTCCAAATGTGAACCTAAGGGACTTATTCCACAGAAAAAAGCTTCTTTATGAACTGAAGCCCGGGTTAAACTCTCTGACTGTGAAACCAAAGGGGCAGGGGGAGGGGGGTCACTGGGGGCTAACCTTGCTAACAGCGCTTTCACCGCTGATGCTAAACTATCCTCACTATCCCCCGTACCCCAAGCCCCAGCATAGTTAAACTCACCATCTCTAGACGCTGGAACCGGCGTGGGCCCATGCAGGGAAAGCGGCACCGCGCTGGCTTGTGATGCCTCGCGGAACGGCCCACTGGCCGACATCGACGACCTGTGTCTTCCTTTCCGCACCGACCCTGCGGAGCTAGCGGAGCTGCTTGAAGGCGACCTCCACCTCGACGAACGTGAGCGACGGGACCTGCTGCTTCCTCTTGATGATCTAGATCTGTGACTGCTGCAGCACCTGCAGTTTGACGCCGGTGTCCTGTCCCGAGCCGTGGCGCGAGAGCGAGACCTGGAGCGATCCCTCCTGCGGTACCTCCGCTCCCCTGCACCTTGAACCGGAGACCCCGTGCCTGGGGCTGCTCTGCTGTAAAACTCGGCCGATGGGGGGGGTGGAGTAGTTATCACTGTGGACCCCTGCTGTACAGTTTCTTGTTCCTGTGTGGGAGGAAGGGTTAATGTTTCCTTTGCAGAAGAGGTTGCCTGTGCTGAATTTCCCATAGTAATGTGCTGAACAGTGACTGAGCCCAATACCAGCACTGCAGCTGTTTGTGCCTCCTCCGTGCTATGTGTGGCCCGTGAGCTAATAATACTGTCAGCGTTACAAGCCAGGGCTGCAGCAGCACACGTGTATGGGATAGACTGCACAGGCGGCGGGATTCCGGGGGGCGTGGCCACGACGCAAGAAGCAGAGGAAGCCCGAGGCTGTCTCACACTTCCCCCATTACCTCGCCGCCTGTCAGGGAAACTGGGACTCAAACGCTGAGGGGGACGTGTCCTCCTTGCCGAGTGCCTGCCCCTCTCTACCAAAGTCTGCTGAATATTAGAAGCAGGCGCGCCGCTCACCTCACCACCTATGATATTCAGGAGATGCTCCCTGAAGTGCGGGTCGCCGGACTGGAGGCGTGCAGCCAGCACCGCCAAAAGCTCCCTGTCAGCCATCACTGGAGAGAGGTAACGACACGCGCTGAGCTCTCGTCAGCCGATGCCGGAAGAGGAAGAAAACGGGGGTGGGGGAACCTATAAGCCCAAGGGCTAAACCATAAACCACCAACTATAGGGTGAGCACCATGCAAGGGAGGGGGAGGGGCCCAAGCCCTAACCAGCCCATTAACACCAGGGCGCCCCCTACCACATTCCACAATCCCTCCTCTTTTTTTTTTTTTTTTTTTTTTTAAAACAAACTTTAATCATGTGCCCCTTGGTACAAAACAGCTGCCGGACACCGCTCCATTCTCCTCCAACCTAGGCCCTCAGTCAGGGACTACTTGCCCATAAAGGGCTCGTACTCCATCATACATGCGGTCATATATTGACTAGACATCCGCTACCTCACTCAATACAAATGAATTGAGGCCGGACACGTCTAGTTGGAATGTAGCCTGAAGTAGGCAAATCACATATTTGTGGTCTCATGACCGTCCATTCACAGTTCCAAAGAATACGGACAGCATGAACACTGGATTCAAAAGTGTGTAATCTTATAAAGTTACTGCAGCTTTACGCCCCAAACCTGGATGACCACTTCAAAGGGGTATTCTAATATTCTTTATTCAGAAACCCACATTTCTCCTGCCTTCATGTTCTTGCCTCTGCATTTTGAGTGCACAATATAAATTTATGTTTGTTATTTGTTTACTGGGGGTTGAGATGTGGTGTGCACTTGAAAATAAACTGTTCAGGCCAATCACACTGTTAGGCGGGCTTTACATGTTGCAACATCGCTACCGCTATATCGTCGGGGTCATGGTTGTTGTGACGCACATCCAGCGCCGGTAGCGACATCGCAATGTGTAAATCCTAGGAGCGACGATGAACAAGCGCAAACAGTCAAAAATCGCTGATCTGTGTCACGTCGTTCATTTTCATAATGTCGCTCCAGCTGCAGATACGATGTTGTTTGTCGTTCCTGCAGCACCACACATTGCTGTGTGTGAAGCCGCAGGAACGACAAACATCTCCTTACCTGCGTCCACCGGCAATGCGGAATGGAGAAGGTGGGCGGGATGTTATGTCCTGCACATCTCCGCCCCTCCGCTTCTATTGGCCAGCCGCTTAGTGACGTTGCGGTGACGCCGAACGCATCTTCCCCTTGAAGGAGGGATTGTTCGGCAGTCACCACGACGTCGCTGACAAGGTATGTGTGTGTGACGCTGCCGTAGTGATAATGTTCACTACAGCAGCAATCACCACATATCGTGCCACCGACGGGGGCGGGTGCTATCACGCTGGACATCGCTAGCCGATGCTAGCAAAGTCGCAACATGTAAAGCCTGCCTTGGTCTGCACGGTTTCCTCTCCTATGCTGCAAGTAATCTGGGCAGATTCAGTGGTGAACTTATATGCTTTGTAACTAACGGCTTACAAGTGCACACTCCTCGCCTAGGAAACCAGACACCTCTAATAGACTGGATCAGTTTCTGTTAACCTAGTCATATGACACTGCATAGCGGTGGATACCGCTGCCCTATACCGCCATTCCATGCTGACACTGGCTCCTGTTAGTAGGTACATCTCTTTTTTGGCATAACATTGTCTAAACTGCTTATATTGCTATCTTAATATTGACCTTGGTCTTTTATATAAGTTGCAGACGCTGCTTTGATTTACTGTACCAACACACGTTGCTGCTTGGGTATTTGCTCCAGTATTTACATTTATGTGAGTTGTCTGATGAAGGTCATCACGTGGCCGAAACGTTACATGTTCACAACAAATAATTTTTTTTTAAATACATTTTTCACTCAAATTAAACCCTGAAGAGTGCCTTGTTTTACTTAAATGGTGCATTTCGGGTCATTTGAAAGAAACAATTGTTAGCCTGATTGATACCTCAGCAGAATGATTTTCCTTAGGAATGAGTGAACCCAACGGTAAAGTTCAGGGTTTGTACCGGATACCTGGTAAAAAGTCTGTGTCCGAGTTTGGGTGCTGTTTGTATGCTAATAAAGTTAGTTAAAAGCCTGCAGCGCAGCCGATCAACAAGTTTTTCAGTATGTAGAAGATGTCTGTACTTTTTTTTTACAATAAAAAGGTGTGGGGCCTCCCTATTTTTGAAAACCAGTGCAGGTAAAGCAGACTTCTGCGGACTGCAGCCCTCAGCTGTCTGCTTTACCTTGGCTGGTTATCAAAAATAAAGCGGATCCCAAACCATTTTCATTTTTTTTAATTATTTATTTAAACAATTAAAAAAAAATGGCGTTATGCCTCCCATATTTTTGATAACCAGCCAAGGTAAAGCAGACAGCTGAGGGCTGGTATTATCAGGCAGGGAAGGCAAATGGTAATTTGGCTCTTCCCAGCCTAAAAATAGCAGCTCGCAGCCACCCCAAAAGTGGCTTATCCATTAGATGCACCAACAGGGGCTGAACAATCACAATCGCAGGGGTCACGACTGCGACCGGGCCCAGGAGTAAAGGTGGAATGCTGACTTCAGAGCCTGCTTCAGCTAGATCTGCATTCGAGAGCACACAACCAGCTGAACTGCAGCACAGAGACTTGGTCTCTGCACTGCAAACTGTGGTGGAGTGGGGTCACAGGAAGCAGCAGCCGGTGCTGAGGCTCACACGGATGCTGGCTGCTTAAGAAATGAAGCAACTGCTGAGAGATGGGCAGGATTATGGGTGCGAGGAGCTGTGAATATGCATTTTCTTTAATAGCAGCACACATAATTACCCAGCCACCGGCTTACTGCAGCTGCTGGGTGATCATGTGCTGATATTAAAGATAGCGATTATTCTTGTTCTCCACACCGATAATCCTGGGCAAATGGAGCAGCGAATATATCGGCAGCTGATACTGGTGTAAGTGGGTGCGAATAGCAGTGACGTCATGCGCTGCGTCACTTACTCGCTGAAGTCAGTTGCCAGCAAGCCAGTATTAGAGGATGACACCGTTGAAGTAGAGGGAAGGTGAGTATAATTGTTATTTTTTTTACTGTGTGCAGAGTGATGGGGCCATATAATACCAGAATGGGGTTGTACCATTCCAGGATGGGGGCCACATAATACCAGGATGGGGGCCACATAATACCAGGATGGGGGTCATATAATATCAAGATGGTGGCCATGTAATACCAGGATGGGTGCCATGTAATACCAGGATGGGGACTATGTAATAACTGAACGGGGGCCATATAATACCAGGATGAGGCCACTTAATGCCAGGATTGGGCCACATAATTCCATGATGGGGCCATATAGTAAGAGGATGGCGAACCATATAATAACACGATGGGGGGGTCATATAATACCAGGATGGGGGTCAAGTAATACCAGGATGGGGTTCAAGTAATACCAGGATGGGGGGCATGTACTTCCAGGATGGGGGGCATGTAATTCCAGGATGGGGGCCATGTAATTCAAGGATGGGGGCCATGTAATACCAGGATGTGGGCCATATAATACCAGAATGGGGGCCATATAATACCAGGATGGATGAGGATGGGGATCAAAGATACAAGCATAAAATGGGAAAGCTGGTTGCTGAGGGAAAGAGGCTCATCACTCAGCTTTCCCATGTTCTGCTGTACATCTTTCTCTCAATACCCAGCTTTCTCATGCTCTGCTATACATCTTTCTTTCAGCACATAGCTTTCCCATGCTCTGATATCATGGGAAAGTGGGTACTGAGGTAAAGAGTAGAGATGAGCGAGTATACTCGTTACTACTCGGTACTCACCGAGTAGTACGGTATTCGGGCTACTCATTACTCCGCGAGTATCCTTGTAATTACTCGTTAGGAGTAGCGAGTCCAATGTAAGTCAATGGGAAATGTGAGTAATTGTCTGGTGGACCCTATAAAAGCAGTCTGGGGGATGAGTAAAAGGCTGAAATGGATTCATGATTGTTTAAAAGGAAGGCGATAAAAAGCCTCCGGCTTTTTTAAGCAATCAGCTGATGCATGCTCCCCGCTGGGGTCCTTCGCTCCCTGGTGCTGCACTCCCCGCCCGGTCCTAACTTAGGATCGGGCGGGGAGCCGGCAGGGGAGCGAAGAACCGGGCAGTGGAGCGGGAAGCACCAGGCGGGGGAGCGAGGCAGCGGGGAGGGAAGCATTGGACGTGAAAGCCGTCGGTGAAGTCTCTCTCTGTCTGTTGGTCTCTCTCTCTCTCTGTCAGTCAGTCTCTCTCTCTTTCTCTGTCGGTCGGTCTCTCCCTCTTACCTCCTCTCTCATACTCACCGATCACCGTCCCGGCGCTACACGGCTGTCACCCTGCTCCGGCGGCTTCTTCTGCTTTTGAAATGCCGGCCGCTCATTATTCCATCTAGTATTCACTGCTTACCTCGCCCACTGATGCCTATTATTGGTTGCATTCAGACTCGCCCCCAGGCTGAGTGACAGCTGTCTCACTGCAACCAATCACAGTCGCCGGTGGGTGGGTCTATATCATGCAGTACAATAAATAAATATTTAATTAAAAAAATACGGCGTGCGGTCCCCCCAAATTTAGATAGTCAGCCAAGATAAAACAGAGAGCTGGGGGTTGGTATTCTCCCCCTGTGGGGGCACATAGTTCTTGCCCCCCCAGGGTAAGAATAGCAATTGGCAGCTGCCACAGATTTGGCGCATCCAGTAGATGTGCCATATCTGGCTTTTATCCCGGCTCATGCCAATTGCCCTGGTGCGGAGGCAATCGGGGTAATTGAAAAGGTTAATGACAAGTGATAATTGACACCTGTAATTAAGCCCTGGATTGGTAATATTTAGGTTTCAATGAGACCTGCATATTACCACTCCTGTAATTGAATAGTTAATAAAACACACACACACACACACACAGAAATCCTTTATTTAAAAATAAACACACAGACACCCTCTTTAACCCATTTATTAACCCCAAGCATACCCAGCTCCGACGTAATCCACAACCGAGGTTCAGCGCCGTCTCTGCTGTATCCAGTCCTCGCACTGAGTTTTGACATGAAGCTGCCGCTCAGAGCAAGAGCCAGCACAGAATGACAGCTCTGAAGCCCGCTCTTATCGTAATGATGATGTGAGAGCTGTCATTCTGCGGCTCGGCGTCTCCCTGCCAATGCTAAACTGTGTCAGGCAGCAGTGACATCATCGCTGCCCGACATACTGTCAGACCTGCCTAATCCCCGCCGCATGAACTCTAGTAACCCAGTCATTCTGTTGTTAGCGGCGGTAGAGAGAGGATTAACCCTCACTACCGTCACTAACATGGAGCTGAGCTGATAACTGCGTGGGACCTCATATTTGACTACTTCGGAGGGATTTTGGGGATTTAATAAAATGGTAAATGAGGGATTGTCTGATTTTATTTACAATAAAAGTTTGTTGTCTGTTTTTCCTTTTGAATAAAAGGTGTTTTGTGTGTGTGTTTATTTTAATTTACAACAAGTGAATTAATAAAGTCCGATTTCAAGCAAAGATGAACTTTATTAATTCAGGGCTTAATGTCACCTGGTAAAATTCCTTTTTACCCAGTTTGCCAACGCACCAGGGCAGCTGGATGAGACAGGTAAGAGCCAGATATGGTGCATCTAATGGATGCACCAAATCTGGGGTGGCTGCCAGTTACTATTATTTCCCGGGGGGGGGCAATAACTATGTTTCCCCCAAGGGGAGAATACCAACCCCCAGCTGTCTGTTTTATCTTGGCTGACTATCAAAATTGGGGGGACCGCACGCCGTTTTTTAAAATTATTTCCTTATTTATTGTACTGCACGATATAGACCCGCCAACCGGCTACTGTAATTGGTTGTAGTGAGACAGCTGTCACTTAGCGTGGTAGCGCGTCTAACTGCAACCAATCATAGGCGTCAGTGGCTGGGGGAAGCAGTGAATACGAGATGGAATAATGAGCAGCCGACATTTTCAAAAGCAGCGCCGTGCCGGTGATCAGTGAGTATGAGAGAGAGAGACCGACCAACAGAGAGAGAGAGACTGACCGACCAACAGAGAGAGAGAGACTGACCGACAGACAGAGAGAGAGAGACCGACAGAGAGAGAGACTTTACCGACGGCTTTCCCGTCCGATGCTTCCCACTCCGCTGCCTCGCTCCCCCGCCTGGTGCTTCCCTCCCCGCTGCCCTGTGGTTTGCTCCACTGCCGCCTCCCCACTCGATCCTTAGTTAGGAACAGGCAGGGAGCGCAGAACCAGGGAGCGGGGAACAAAGCACCGGACAGCGGGGAGTGCTGTGTTTTTGCCGCGGATTTGGTGCGTTTTTTTACCGCAGGTGCGGTAATCTTCAACTCCCAGAAGTTTCTCAAGAAATTTTCTTGAGAAAAATCACTTTTCTAGTGCGCACATAGCCTCTACTTTCTGGCAAAAACAATTAGGGTCTAAGCGCATGCTGAGTTTTTGGTGCACCAAAAAATGCACTTTGTAGCAGAAAAATGCACCGAAAAACACACCTTGAAGAAGAAAAACATACCAGAAAAACGTTCATTTTTTGGTTCGCTTTTGGAGCTTTTTTGTGCCATATGTATTTTTTGTAAAATCAATGACTAGAAAGGCTAAAAAATGCAGGAAAAAAAACGCACAAAGAATTGACATGCTGCAGATTTTTTCTGCACTGAAAATTATAAAGGAAAAACATTGGCAATGTGCGCACAGCACTGCAGAATTCTCATTGACATTGCTTGAATAAGGATAGACATGCAGATTTGGGCCACAAAGTGTACCAAAAAATGCATTAAAAACTGCACCATGTGCACAAGGATTTGGATAAATCGGGGCCTCAGGTTGCTAAACCCATTACTGCTTAAAACACCATAATTTAATTTGCCAAATACCCCCCAAATGGAAAATTTATTGTTTTAACCATCTTTGCATTTCAGAAATTTACTGTAAAGTCTCTTTAAGATTAAATTATCAGCACAGCCATCGAGCGCACAACCACCGACTTTTTCCATCCTCATCATTGTGCAGTCTGCCAACTTCTAAACTATTACGGTAAGTCCAATGTGAAACTTTTAGATGAGCTCTGCTGTACTTCTGACCTTGTTTACTTTTACCTTTTTGCATTTTTGTTTTTTTTTCCATCTGTGTTATCAGGATTTGGTTTTCTATTTGCTAAAGCTTGTGGTTTATTGACCGTAATAAAGTGTTCTGGCTCTCACACTGGAAAGGTGTGTTGAGAATGATTTTCCTTTTAGCTATGATTTAAAAAGCTCGGAGAAAAACTCTCCCCGTGATGTAGTGAGATTTGCTGACGGCCATACATTTTTGCCTTTTTGAAGTACAAAGCCCATATTTAGGGCTGTATATAAAATTTCGCACCAGCAAAATACAAAAAAAAAAGGAATAAAGTTATCATTCTCGCAGTCGTTAATATAATGCGTGATAAAAGACCCGGCAGTAGCAAAAAAACATTAGAAAACTACAGTTTGCTATTGATTGTCAATGTAATTATTAAAAAAAATAATAAAATAAATTACATTCCCGCTAATTGATTGTTTCGGAAAGTCTAGCAGTTTCTAGGTTACTGCGAACGCTAATATTAGTTTTCTATAAATAAGATAAAGGGTACTGAAGAGAGATTGAGAATCCAATTGGGTCTCATCATTACAATTCAACAGATGAAGCACAACTCAATACGCTCAGATCAAACCGGCTTTCTCGAGCAAAAACTAAACAATAAGAATATAAAAAAAAAAGCGTTTTCATCTTAAGGCATGCTAAGCCATGTAAAATCCTAACCATAGATGTATCCCTGGATACTGTGGAAAGTATTTGACAAGGTTTTATGAATGTACTCTTTTCACACACTACAAAAGTCGACTGGTTCAATAATGTAGACGAAAACACTATGGCAAGTTTTTTTGAAGATAAAAGTTAAATGCCAGCAGAGTTCCGTTTCAAGTGCTTCCCAACTTTTCCTTTTGAAAGTTTTAAAGCCTCTAACCTTGTTGTTTGCTGGTTCAGTCCTCTGAAACCTTATTCCTCTTGATGAGAGCTTATTATGACTTTCTTTCAACTGATTAATACTTGGGAAGATGCTTCTTTCTTTCCCTTTGGTGAAGTAAATGAAACTGATTGCCTTTAAGGTGTTATTGTCTCCTTCAAAACCCGCAAGGTTTATACAGAACAAAATCTATGAAGAATACATTTGCCGGGGGAAAAAATGTGATTTTGTAACAGAACAGTTGTGAATTTTTTATGTAGCTCAAATAGCTGCAAAAATTAAAAAAGAAAAAACCTTGAGTGAAGGTAATAAAATATGAAAGATTTCTGTTCTACTGATGTCCTTTACTAATAGAACCGCCAACACTATGCTCATTTCCCCAGCTAGAAATTCAATGCTTCCATTGCAATTAGTTACCTTAGGCCCAAAAGAACTACGAGGTCCAAAACTATGTATATACACTGTGTATATATATATATATATATATATATATATATATATATATATATATATACATATATATATATATACACACTGTGTATATATGTATGTATATATATATATATATATATATATATATATATACATATATACACAGTATGTGTGTATATATATATATATATATATATATATATATATATATATATATATATATACACATATATATATATATATATATATATATATATATATGTATACAGTATCTCTCTCTCTCTCTCTCTCTCTCTCTCTCTATATATATATATATATATATATATATATATATATATATATATATATACAGTCAGGGCCAGAAATATTTGGACAGTGACACAAGTTTTGTTATTTTAGCTGTTTACAAAAACATGTTCAGAAATACAATTATATATATAATATGGGCTGAAAGTGCACACTCCCAGCTGCAATATGAGAGTTTTCACATCCAAATCAGAGAAAGGGTTTAGGAATCATAGCTCTGTAATGCATAGCCTCCTCTTTTTCAAGGGACCAAAGGTAATTAGACAAGGGACTCTAAGGGCTGCAATTAACTCTGAAGGCGTCTCCCTCGTTAATCTGTAATCAATGAAGTAGTTAAAAGGGGTTGATTACAGGTGTGTGGTGTTGCATTTGGAAGCTGTTGCTGTGACCAGACAACATGCGGTCTAAGGAACTCTCAATTGAGGTGAAGCAGAACATCCTGAGGCTGAAAAAAAAGAAAAAATCCATCAGAGAGATAGCAGACATGCTTGGAGTAGCAAAATCAACAGTCGGGTACATTCTGAGAAAAAAGGAATTGACTGGTGAGCTTGGGAACTCAAAAAGGCCTGGGCGTCCACGGATGACAACAGTGGTGGATGATCGCCGCATACTTTCTTTGGTGAAGAAGAACCCGTTCACAACATCAACTGAAGTCCAGAACACTCGCAGTGAAGTAGGTGTATCTGTCTCTAAGTCAACAGTAAAGATAAGACGACATGAAAGTAAATACAAAGGGTTCACATCTAGATGCAAACCATTCATCAATTCCAAAAATAGACAGGCCAGAGTTAAATTTGCTGAAAACACCTCATGAAGCCAGCTCAGTTCTGGAAAAGTATTCTATGGACAGATGAGACAAAGATCAACCTGTACCAGAATGATGGGAAGAAAAAAGTTTGGAGAAGAAAGGGAACGGCACATGATCCAAGGCACACCACATCCTCTGTAAAACATGGTGGAGGCAGCGTGATGGCATGGGCATGCATGGCTTTCAATGGCACTGGGTCACTTGTGTTTATTGATGACATAACAGCAGACAAGAGTAGCCGGATGAATTCTGAAGTGTACCGGGATATACTTTCAGCCCAGATTCAGCCAAATGCTGCAAAGTTGATCGGACGGCGCTTCATAGTACAGATGGACAATGACCCCAAGCATACAGCCAAAGCTACCCAGGAGTTCATGAGTGCAAAAAAGTGGAACATTCTGCAATGGCCAAGTCAATCACCAGATCTTAACCCAATTGAGCATGCATTTCACTTGCTCAAATCCAGACTTAAGACGGAAAGACCCACAAACAAGCAAGACCTGAAGACTGCGGCTGTAAAGGCCTGGCAAAGCATTAAGAAGGAGGAAACCCAGCGTTTGGTGATGTCCATGGGTTCCAGACTTAAGGCAGTGATTGCCTCCAAAGGATTCGCAACAAAATATTGAAAATAAAACTATTTTGTTTGGGTTTGGTTTATTTGTCCAATTACTTTTGACCTCCTAAAATGTGGAGTGTTTGTAAAGAAATGTGTACAATTCCTACAATTTCTATCAGATATTTTTGTTCAAACCTTCAAATTAAACGTTACAATCTGCACTTGAATTCTGTTGTAGAGGTTTCATTTCAAATCCAATGTGGTGGCATGCAGAGCCCAACTCGCGAAAATTGTGTCACTGTCCAAATATTTCTGGACCTAACTGTATATGGAGCCTGTTCACATCCACTTTTAATTACGTGTCATATTGATGCTGATCAGTATACACATAGGTGAATTATAATGAGGGCAATCTTGGCTGCCACTTGGTGTCCAGGGCTCTGGGGACCATTGCAAGATTGTTAACAAGGCATTGGTGGCGCGCACATCTCTGGGCAGGGGGCCATCCTGGAGATCTGTTGCCAGCAATGCAGAACAACAGCACAGCTTTAAGGGCGCTCCCATTGTCATTTCTGTGACGTACCAGCATTGGCTCGGTGATGTCATTGCTCCGTCACCGGCATGTTCGTGCTACTGACAAGATGAAGTGGATTACCGGGAACCAGAGCAGAGAACCGGAAGAATGGGAGCAAGGTAATAATGTGTTTGTTTTTTTTTTTTAAATATATGTGTATGAGACGTGGGCCTGTATTTAGACACTAAGTGAAGGTTTATACTCTATATAGGGGCTATGTTAGGGCTCATTCTGTATATATGGAAGCTATGTGAGGGCTCATTCTGTATATAGGGATCTATGTGGTGGCTCACACTGTATATACGGGGGCTATTTGGGAGCTCAGGTTGTATATAGGATGCTATGTGGGGGTTACACTATATAGGGGGCTTTATTGGGGCTCACACTGTATATTAAATGGTTATGTGAGGACTCATACTGTATATAGGGAGGCTATGTGAGGGATCATACTGTATGTAGTGGGCTATGTGAGGCTCATACTGTATGTAGGAGGTTATGTGAGGCTTATACTGTATATAAAGGGGGCTGTGTGTGGGCTCCTATGGTATATAGAGAGGCTATGTGAGGGCTCACACTGTATTTATTATGCTATATGGGGGCTTATGAGGTATATTGGAAACTATTTTTGGGCTTATACTGTTTGTAGGAGGCTATATTGGGGATCATACTGTACATAGGAGACTGTATGTGGGCTCATACTATATATTGGGGCTATGAAAGGATACATACTGTATATAGGGAGACTATGTGAGGGATACATACTGTATATAGGGAGGCTATGTGAGGGCTCATCCTGTATATAAGGAGGCAATGTGAGGGCTCATCTTGTATATAGGGAGCTATGTGGGAATTTATATTGTATATAGAAGGTTGTGTGTGGGCACTTACTATATATAGGGGGTGTTAACATACTTAATTCTGCTCAATATTAAGTGATAACATTTATATTAATATAAAATAGTAATTATAATTAACATGTTAATATCAATATTAAGCATAATTAATTTCAGCCTATTGGTTTAGGCCTCCACAGGAGTCAAAGTCCCTCATGTGGCCAGTCAGGAAAAGTAATTGCCCACCCTTGCTCTAATATGTATTGAACTGTTCACACAGCACAATGTGCTCTCTCTCGTTTTGTGTTTGCAGAGCACATCACCTGACCTATTACATGATCTATCAAGGTTCCTGGGGGGCACGCCTTCTAAACTGCTTGGGCTCCTTGTTACTTTTGATCCACCCATGATTGCACACAGGACATGTAAATAATAGGACTAATATGTTATTTGTTAACCGGACTAAAAAAGGAACCCGTCAGCAGCTTCATGCTGGAAAATCTACATGTAACATGAAATGCGTATGAAAGTATTTCAAAGAATACATTGTTTTAACCCCTTGATGACCAAGGACATACTGGTATGTCCTTGGCTGTTTCTGTCCCGTTACTGCGGGTTCTATCTGATCAGCAGACATGTGAAGCTAACAAGCTCTGGTAGATCGGAGATCCACCCGTGCCTTTTAACACCTTTGATTTCTGACAGCGCAATCTAATGCACTCCTGCAGGGATTGTGCGGTTCTCCACCGCCATCGGTGGCCCAGTGATGCAATCACCGGGTGCCAATATGTTGCTATAACAGCACGGGGATCAGATGATGACCTCTGTCGCTTCCATGATTCACTTCATGTGAATGCCTGCAGTGTGTTGCCACTCACAGGAGAACAGTATTTCTCCTGATCAGAGTGATGCTGCAGCTTTGCTTTGATCAGCAGAAGCATTCAGACAGTGTAGCCATAAGGTCCCCTAGTAAAATCAATAAAAAAAAGTAAAAACAAATTGTTTTAAAAGATATTAACAAAAATAAAAAAAACCTAAAAGTTCAAATTTAAAAAAGCACATATTTGTAATTGCCGAAGTCAGAAATGCCCGATCTATCAAAATATAAAATCAATTAATGTGATCGATACACGTCGTAGCAAGAAAAAAAAATTCCAAAAGGCAAAATTAAGTTTTTAATCACCGTTACATTGCATTAAAATGTAATAACAAGCGATCAAAACATCGCAGAATATGGTATAATTAAAAACGCCAGCTTAAGACGCAAAAAATAAGCCATCATTAAGCCCCAGAAAGCCCCAGATCCCGAAAAGTGGGAACGCAACGGGTCTCGGAAATCGGCAACAAAAGCACAATTCGTTTTTTTTTTTTCAAACTTCTTTTTTTCACCACTCAAATAAAAGTAAAACTGTACATGCTTAGTATCTATGAAGTCATACTGACCTGGGGAATCATAATACTAGGTCGGTTTTGCAAAGTATTGAACATGGTAAATAAAAAGTCCCCAAAACAATCGTGCAATTGCATTTTTGTTTTGCAATTTTACTGCACTTGGATTGCACTTAGAATTTTTTTTCCCATTTTCTAGTACAATATGGGTCAGAATGAATGCTGCCATTCAAAAGTACAACTCGTCTTGCAAAAAACAAGCCTTCGTATGGCTATATTGACGGAAAAATAAAAAAAGTTATGGCTCTTGGAACAAGGGGAAAAAAAAATGAAAGTAAAAATAGAAAATCACCCGGGTAAAGAGGTTAAAGATGTGTAAATCATAGGGAGAAAAATAGTGGCATAACTTGAAGCTCCAACATGGCTCTCAATTATTGTAAGTCTTTTATAGGATTTGTCTTTTTGTATAGGCCAAAGGGACTTTTTGAGACCCTTAAGGGTGCTTTACACGCTACGACATCGCTAGCAATTGCTAGCGACGTTGCGCGTGATAGCACCCGGCCCCGTCGTGTGTGCGATATTGTGTGATCGCTGCCGTAGCGAACATTATCGCTATGACAGCGTCACACGCACATACCTGGTCAGCGATGTCACTCTGGCCGCCAATCCGCCTCCTTTCTAAGGGGGCTGTTTGTGCGGTGTCATAGCGACGTCACACGGCAGCCGTCCAATAGCAGAGAAGGGGCGTAGATGAGCGGCCGTAACATGCCACCCACCTCCTTCCTTCCTCATTGCCGGTGGACGGAGGTAAGGAGATGTTCGTCGCTCCTGCGGTGTCACAATAGCGATGTGTGATGGCACAGGAACGAGGAACAACATCGCTACTAAGCAGACAATGGTATTTGTTTTTTGGACGACCTCTCCAAAACCAACGATTTTTGTCTCTTTTGCGATCGTTTAAGGTCGCTCGTACGTGTTACACACTGCGATGTCGCTAACGACGCCAAATGTGTGTCACAAACACCGTGACCCTGAAGATAAATCGTTAGCGATATCGCAGCGTGTAAAGCACCCTTTAGGCTCCAAGGTCCGGGTGTGACTGTAACCCCTGTACCTATTGTTGTATGCCTCCGGAGAAGAGTCCAGATGAATTGACAAGTGTCTATGGGAAGAGCGAAGGGGCTGGAGTGGTGAGCGGTTAGACAAGTACATTTTTTTTTCTCTTAAACTTTAGATGGACCTCCATGGCCACAATTTTGCAAAGTCCATGAGGAAATTAATTACAAAAAAAAAAATCTGCATTTTGGTGAACGCCTATTTTTGTCACTCTAATACATTCATTCATCTCTACATATAACTTAGTGGACAAACAAAATCACTACTGTATTGTATTACATTTAAAAGTTCCCTTAGGGGACTTGAATGTGCAATAGTCTGTTCACTTGTTCTATATACAGCAGTGCCACAGCATTGCTGTATATACTGTAGAAGAAATCACAGTCTCCTATGAACGCTGGCCACAGGCTGGTTTTCACAGGAGTACTGAGATGACAGACACAGAGGTCAACAGCTGACCCTTGGCTGTCAAGACAACTCATCAGTGTCCCACGATTGTGTGCCGCCCCCACGCCAGCAGCCGGTGCTGCTCGGATCCGAATCTACAGTGCGGTTCGAGGGGTGCTCCGGACCCGGGAGTCGTGCGGACATTTCGAATAAAAGGGGGACGTAATTGTACGGGATTAGTTGTAAACTGTCTGTGACGCCACCCACGGTGTGTGGAGAGTTGTAGCACCACCGCTGCTATTATGGGATACCCGGGGGAGATGTGATGGCAGCTGGATGTTAACCCCTCCGTGGGTAGGGATGGATGCCCCGGGGCCCAGTGTTGTGCAGGGTTGCAGTGATCAGCACACTTACAGTTCGGTTGTTCTGGTGCTGGATGAGGTTGCACCGATGTGTGGAGTCACTGGTTGTCGTGGTGCTGGATGAGGTTGCACTCATGTGTGGAGTCAATAAACACAACTGTTCTCTTGGTAAACCAAGGTGATGGTGGCCGGCCTCCGCAGATGGGTGTATCTGGTCCCACACCCGGGCTGGTGATCAATGTCTCTTTCCTCTGCACTTTGTGTTTTTGAAATAGACTTCCCGGTGTGTAACACGGGAGCCTGCTCCCGGTCCTTTTCTTGGGAGCCGTGCCCGTCAGACGCTGACCCGTGGGATCTACCGGGCCCGAGCGGATGCCCTATCCCTCTCGGTGGGTGGTTGTCTACTTTTCTTGACTTAGGTTGGGACAGGACCTATAATCCTGCCCTCAATTGGTTAATTAGCTAGGCCGTTGGTGCCGGTCCTGGCTTCAGGGTCCAAGTACCCCCTTGTGCACATTTTCCGGGTCAGTTCTCTGGTGTCGGTACCGGCGGGCTACAAACCTGCCCCGGTCCACCTCGGATCTCCGGCAGCCGTCTTCCTGTCTCCTACTCACTGACCACCGTCTGCCACCTAGCCAATGCACCAGGGCCCTGACCCTGGCGCCTGTCAACTTGAACTTCACACTTCAACTGACTAAGCTCCTCTCCACTCATCTCGAACTGAAACTGATCTGCTTGTTTTCCCGCCCCGGGGTCTCTAGACCCCTAGGTGGGCGTTCTCCATCCGCCTGCTCCCGCTCACTGGTGTGTCTGATCTACCCTGAGTGGGGTGGCTGGGGTTTCACGTCGGCTGATTTAACCCTGTGTGGGAAGATGTAGTGTGGGGGCCTGTACTGTGTGACTACCTGGTTTTGCCAGGGCATCACAATTGCGTCGCAGAAGCAACGATGAGGGCTCAGAAGAGCGCACCCCCCTGTCAGTGTGTGTTAAATGCTGCTGTCTGAGATTGACAGCAGCATTTAAAATGTTTACAGCTACGGGAAGGAGCATCGCTCCACTCGTGGCTGTTAGAGGCAGATGAAGGCTGAATGTTTCAGCCTTCATCTGCAGTGAAAGATGCAGACTTAGTATGTGAGCCCACATCAAAGGCAGGGAAACAACTTATGATGTAATAGCACATCGTGTCGTAAAGGGGTGAAATCCGGTTTATATAAAGAACTTTTCTATTAGAAATATTGCAATTTTCACACTAACCACTGGGGATTTTCCAGACTCACACTTCCTGTTCTTTCAGGAAATGCTCATGTACATTAGCAGCAATAGACTGGCTCAGACTCTATTGTTTGCATTGAAGTATCATCACATTGGAGTTCAATGTGAAGGGAGGGGGTGCTGGGGAGCTGTCAGGTCATTTACTATGAATGGACGAACCAGTGTTATCAGCTACATGATTGTTATCTTGTCTCTGATGATAATGAGACTCCTAAAAACTGTTCTATAAAGTAAAGGAACTGGGAGTCTAAAGTAGATTTAGTGACTAGTATAGAAATTGCAAGATTTCTCTCTCTATTTCTTTTAAATCTACATTGTGATGTGACAAATGAAAAACAACATATTTTGGTGTTTTTAAGGCATGCTCTGTCCAGAAAGCAAGAGGAGGAAAGCTAGTCACTTATTGTGAATGATGGATCCTGTATAAGCTACTGGATATATAGATGTTATCGTTCATCAGCCTAATATTAGAGTGAATATTACAAGATTTTTTTTATATTGATGATAATAATGGAAAATTAAAAGAAAAATCACACTTTTTTTTAAATATTTATTTAAGGCAAAAAAAACCCATAAAAAAAGATTTATTTTTAACAATACCTGGAGTTATTGGAATGACCTATTAATGTGCACGACGGGCATGATCTCACTAAAGCCTGGCATTTACTGCTCCTTTTTGACACACAACCTTTTAGGTATCTAGGCATTAGTGTTGTAGGTTTTAGTAACTTTGACCTTGCTTATGTGCAACTTTCCCTCTGTAACTCATTAATTTTACACGTAGATGGATCTCTGTGTGCAGAAATATTCATAAATTAATCAATAGATGAGATCCTCCCTCATGGGTCTGATACAAAATAGACCTATCCCTAATGACCAAACATGATAGATGGGTTCCGTAGTAAATTCAATATATGTAGAGATATTTTTGTGCCTGAATATAAATTATTTGAAATTATCATTTCTACTATGCATATATAATCAGACAACTGGTTTTGAAGGAATCATATTTTTTTAACTTTTCATATCTTGTCAATTTTTTTTACCCCTACGATGTAATATTATAGATATGTTCTTTTTTGTCTCTTCACCTCTGTGTGATAACAACCTCTATACCTATAACATACAGAATGAAAATTTATTTTTGTATTTTTAGATGTACAATATTTGAATTCATCATTTCAGATAGCTATGGTTTTCTCATAGCACATGTGCATTCATCAAGACCACCGAATTTCTAGCCGGTCTTGATGAGGGGGCATGGTGCAGTCAGATGCTAATGATTCATGAAGAGGTGCATCAGTTATGAATCTGGAGCATCTGTTGAGTGATGTGCGCCACACAAGTAATCTTACACCTGTCCTTGACGATCAGGAATTAAATGAGACATGGTGTCATGCTCCTGAAAAAAGGTGCCACACTCCTTCGCTAAGAAGCCACTGTGTGTGGATGGAACCTTAGGTGGGTGCCCAACACTAAGGGGTACTTTGCACGCTGCAACATTGCTAGCCGATGCTAGCGATGCCGAGCGCGATAGTATCCGCTCCCGTCGCACATGCGATATCTTGTGATAGCTGCCATAGCGAACATTATCGCTACGGCAGCTTCACACGAACTTACCTGCCCTGCGATGTCGCTCTGGCCGGCGACCCGCCTTCTTCCTAAGGGGGCGGGTCGTGCGGCGTCACAGCGACGTCACACGGCAGGTGGCCAATAGAAGCGGAGGGGCGGAGATAAGCAGGACGTAAACATCCCGCCCACCTCATTCCTTCCGCATAGCCAGTGGAGACAGGTAAGGAGAATTTCCTTGCTCCTGCGGCTTCACACACAGCGATGTTTCCTGACTGGACCTAGCACTGAGACCATATCTTCTCACTCTTGAACCCTATTTTAGACTGGCTCCTTTCGAGACCTCCTAACCATTCTCTTTCCCAAAACTGTCAATTCCCCTTTAACCCTATCTCTTCCATTCTGCTGCTACCTCAGCCCAACCACTAGGTAACGCTTTTGGTATCAGTTCCGCTCTACTGTATTTAGAACCTGCACTCAGCTAGCAGCACAACATATTATCATATGCAATCAGTACTTAATATAACACACAGAGTACATGACATAACCGGTACAGGGCAAGCCCACTTTCTACACCCCCACTCTCCTTCCGTCATGCCCCAGCTCCACCCATTTCAGTGTATATGGGAGAAATGGCATGAGTTAATCTTCAAACTACCCAGATCTTATGATATCTTCATTTTACTCTTTGAGTGCTGGATAATTTTCTTTTAATATCAATAAGCTCCTACATACCCCCTCCAAGCACCTGTTGGAATCGGGTTGTTACCAGCAATACCTAGCTTGGATCTTCTTTGAACAGAGATAGATTGAGACAGATTGTTTTAAAGCTAACCTGGCCGGTACGTGATAGTGTCCATGTCTAATGACCAAGGACATCATCTTTACTGCAGTTGAGTTTGTATTTTATCCCATCAGATTATAACTATCATCACTCTGGGAATGCTGTTGTGACACCCTGGAGAACCCAGGTAGTCACAGTTAGGCCCCTGCATAACACCTTCCCTCACTTTGGCAACATACAGCCAACCAAAAACCCTAGTCACCCCCCCTTAGGGAAAGATAGACACACCAGTGGGCGTGACCAGGAGGTTGGTACACGCCCACCTAGGGGTCTAGACAGCCCAGGGCGGGAAAACAATCAGTTTTTGTGTTAGAGTTCAAGTTGAGAGGTGTGCTGGGGTTGTGTGTGGCTCCAGCACAGGAGGTCAAGTTGAACGGTACCAGCGTAGGAGCCCTGGTGCCTTTGGTTAGATGGCAGATGGTGGTCTCCATCAGCAGGAGACGGAAAGATGGCTTGGTGGAACAGAGGTGGACCGGGACAGGGTAGTGGCCCGCCGGTACCGACACGGGGAACCGACCCGGAAACCGTAGCACAAAAGGGGGGTACTCGAACCCTGAAGCCAGAAATCGGAATCAAGCGGACTGGTTAACCGATTGAGGCCGGGACCAGAGGTCCTGTCCCACCCAAAGTCCCTTATAGAAGACAAAATCCCACCGATTCGGGATAGCACTACCAGGGCCCATAGATCCCACGGGCCAGCGTCTGCGGGTACGGCTCCTTAGGCTACATCCAGCCGGGAGCGGACTACTGAGTTTCACACTAGGAACGTTCACCTTTCACAAAACAGTGCAAGAGGAGGATAGAGACCACCAGCCGGGCAACTATCACCTTGGTTTACCAGAGACTTGTGTGTTTTACTAACAGTGAGTACACCAGCACCCCTGCGGCCGCTATCCCCTGCACTGAATCACCGGGTCCCGGGGCCACCATCCCTGCTCATGGAGGGGTTAACAACTTGCTGCACAACATCTCCCCCCGGGTGCTCCATAACTGCAGTGGTGGTGTCCCAACTCACCACGCACCGTGGGTGGCGTCACAAACTTACTACGGCCTAGCCCGTACATCTACGTCCCCCCATTTATTCGGTGTGTCCGCGAGACCCCCGGGTCCGGAATTCCTCGAGCCCCCACCCCTGAATGCCCGGACCCGAGCAGCACCGGCTGCTGGCACGGGGGCGGCACACTGTCTCAGATTTTTATTTTCTTTAGTTCTTACTGTATTGTATGTGTCTGTTTATCTGCTTCAGATCCGTCAGTCTTCCCACTGATTAGCTCTGTCTACCCTTGCCCCGTTCATTGATTTACAGTTTTCTACATACACTGGAGTGGAGGGTTTGGATAGCTGGAGCTCATGAATATCTAGGTTGATATAACAGCTTGTTATCATTGAGATGAGTGGTGCAGTGAGGCTGTTTTGTGCCTTTCTAACACGTGGACATATTGCATCCCTTTCTGCCGATCCAGTATTGAACCCTTTATCCCCCAAATAAGTTTAAGAAAATACCAATGTAATTATTGTTTCCCCTTTGTCCCTCTATTTTTGTTTTGCTTTTTGCTTAAAATCCAACACAAAATTTTATTAAAAAAAAGTTAAAAAAAATGTTTCCGGTCTTTAGTTTTCTTTCTACATTTTTTTGTGGTTTTTAATGAAACTGTTATCTTACCTAATCTCAGCCTAGTCTTTTTCTTAACCCTTGTAGCTGCTTTGCCTTTGCAATTTTCGTCGCTACCTATATAGAGCTCAGTGAAGATGAGTTTGTCATAAGCTGCTGTGCTCTGCATAGGCAGCAATATGGTGACATTCTCACTTCATTAAGCTGAGAGGTTTATCAATTTGGTTGCTGCCTTCAATGAGCATAGCAGAACATGACAAAATTATTGTGACTGCTGTGCTCAGTATAAGAACTAGTGGCCATAGTCAAGATGAGAAAGCTACTGACTGCATTGTTCATCCAGTTGCCAGCCCCGAAGAGAGTACACACTCGGGATTTGTTTAGCTTGAGTAAGTGAGAGGGACAAAAATATGCCCTCACATAAAATATGTTACTTGGGTGAACTGTTCCTGTTGCCCCACCATACCCCACGATATGCGGCTTTAATGACTTGTAGACCTGAGGAGACAAAAACTGTTATGTTCAATCAAAATCACAGCAACAAGTCTAGTAAGTGACTCAGCGCTGCTCTCAGATGGGGCAGCAAAAATTACATATTCTGTTTAACCCCTTAACGACCGCTGGCAGTAATATTACGCCCTAGTGGTCATAGTGTTACTGCCTGGGTATGCGGCCAGCATGCATCCAATCAGCGCACATATCAGCTGATTTTCACAGCTGAGATGTGTGCCTGCTAGGCACGAGCAGCATCTTTATCTCCTCGTGCCATTTAACCACTTAAATGGTGCTGTTAATATGTGACAGCGCCATTATAACGGCATCGGCGGTAAACATTTACTTACCGGCCGAATACCGGAAGTTACGTGATGTGATCACGTGACTTCCGGTGGTTGTTATGGTAGCACAGGGTCATGGGATGACTCCTGTAGCTCACATGAATTACTTTCGGTTTCACTCGGCCCGGAGCCGAGTGAAGCAGAAAGTGAGCATATCTGCTGTTTACAGCTGTGTAGCTGTGATCATCAGCAGATAGGGAAGAGCGATCAGATTGTTGATCCATTAGCCCCCTAGGGGGACTAGTAAAATAAAAAAAAAAAAGTAAAAAAAAAGTTTAAAAAAACAAACAAACCTAAAAGTTCAAATCACCCCCCTTTCGCCCCATTGAAAATTAAAGGGTTAAAAAAAATAAAAAATATACACATATTTGGTATCGCCGCATTCAGAAACGCCCGATCTATCAAAATATAAAATCAATTAATCTGATCAGTAAACGGCATAGCGGCAAAAAAATTCCAAACGCCAAAATTACGTTTTTTGGTCGTTACAAATTTTGCGCAAAATGCAATAACAGGCGATCAAAACGTAGCATCTGCGCAAAAATGGTACCGTTTAAAATGTCAACTCGAGATGAAAAAAATAAGCCATCACTGAGCCATAGATCCCAAAAAATGAGAACGCTACGGGTCACGGAATATGGCGTAAAATGTGCACCACTTTTTTCGGACAAACACGATTTTTTTAACCCCTTAAATAAAAGTAAACCTATACATGTTTAGTGTCTACGAACTCGCACTGACCTGAGGCATCACACCCACACATCAGTTTTACTATATAGTGACCACAGTGAATTAAATATCTCAAAAACAATAGTGCCATCGAACATTTTTTGCAATTTTTCTGCATTTGATATTTTTTTGCCATTTTCCAGTACACTATATGGGAATACTTATGGTTTCATTTAAAAATACAGCTCATTCCGCAAAAAAAAGAGTTCTCACATGACCATATTGACTGAAAAATAAAAAAGTTGCGTCTCTCGGAAAAAGAATGGTGAAAAAAAAAACGGAAAGCGAAAAATTGGTCAGTCGTGAAGGGGTTGCTAGCCATAAACATGGTTGTTAACAAATAGATATTTTGTTCCACTTTGTTCAGTCCCTCTTTTTCACCATGGTAGAGACAGATGAGCTATCCACTTGGCTGACTTTAAATAAGATCTGAAAATGTCTTCACTTGCAATGTTTATTAAAGGGAATCTGTCAGCAGATTTTCACTATGTAATCTGAGGACAGCATGCTGTAGGGGATAAGACACAGAATTCAACAATGTGTCACATGATATAATTGAATGGTAACAATAATGTTTCTAACATAGCTGTACCATCAATTGCTGTGGCATAGTTATAAAATGAATATGTGGCTATGGGTATGGTTCCACTTGCACATAGCTTCTGAAGCGAGAGCATCAGAAGCGATATGCTAATGACCCTCTGCTGCGAGTGTCAGCTGAGGGTCATGTGACTGTGATGTGATCTTGCGATCGTATCATATCTGCAGGGAAGAGGGAGGGAGAACTTTCTCCCCATCTTTTCCCTGGACTGTCTCTGCACTCATCGTACTGCGGTCAGAGGACATGCGAGTGCAGTGCGATGTTTCACATGCTCCCATAGAGTTGTGTGGGTGCGTGTGAGCTGAGACTCGCTGCCAAACTCTGCATGCTGCGATTCATTTCTCATGCCGATATGGCATGAGAAATCAATCGCAGATGGACACTGCCCCATAGTTTTTCACTAGAGTGAGAGCAATCCAATGTCTGCGCAAAACGCAAGTGGAGCTGTACCCTACCCCTCAGCCTCACCAAGCTTACACATGATCAAGATCAGGAGGGGTGCATTCAGGACTGACATGCGGGACAGATATTGATCATGCACAGTAAGCCTGGTGAGGCTGATGGGTAAGGGTCTGCACATTACAGAGGCATTCTGAGCCCTAGTGATGGGCAGTCCGGCTCTTTTTGATGAGCCGGCTCATTCGGCTCGGCTCACCAAAAAGAATCGGCTCTTTCGGCTCAAAAAACGGCTCTTTTTTTAAAAAAAACCCTCTGCTCCACCTTGTGATGATACAGAACCTCCCCTGTACATTGGGAACCTCATTCTACAGCCTTGTATGTATCTAGTGAAGCAGTAAAAACAGTTTTTAGCATTATTGTTTCCGTTTCCTCAGATTGTCAGCTCTTCTGCACAGGGCCCTCGCTCCTCTTTTATGTGGTGTTTTTTGTACATGTCCTTTCTACATTAGTCAGTGCTCTGATATGTGTCGCTCCTACAAAAGATTATAATTCCTGAAAATAAAGGCGAGTTGCAATTACTGTGCTGCCTGTCACTATATGTGCAACACACACACACTGTACATACTGAACACAAAGGACACACATACACACATTGTACACACACACTGTACATACTGAACACAAAGGACACACATACACACATTGTACACACACACTGTACATACTGAACACAAAGGACACACATACACACACACACACTGTACACACACACTGTACATACTGAACACAAAGGACACACATACACACATTGTACACACACACTGTACATACTGAACACAAAGGACACACATACACACATTGTACACACACACACTGTACATACTGAACACAAAGGACACACATACACACATTGTACACACATACTGTACATACTGAACACAAAGGACACACATACACACATTGTACACACACTGTACATACTGAACACAAAGGACACACATACACACATTGTACACACACTGTACATACTGAACACAAAGGACACACATACATACACACATTGTACACACACACTGTACATACTGAACACAAAGGACACACATACATACACACATTGTACACACACACTGTACATACTGAACACAAAGGACACACATACATACACACATTGTACACACATACTGTACATACTGAACACAAAGGACACACATACACACATTGTACACACATACTGTACATACTGAACACAAAGGACACACATACACACATTGTACACACACACTGTACATACTGAACACAAAGGACACACATACATACACACATTGTACACACACACTGTACATACTGAACACAAAGGACACACATACATACACACATTGTACACACATACTGTACATACTGAACACAAAGGACACACATACACACATTGTACACACATACTGTACATACTGAACACAAAGGACACACATACACACATTGTACACACACACTGTACATACTGAACACAAAGGACATACATACACACATTGTACACACACACTGTACATACTGAACACAAAGGACATACATACACACATTGTACACACACACTGTACATACTGAACACAAAGGACACACATACACACATTGTACACACACACTGTACATACTGAACACAAAGGACACACATACACACATTGTACACACACACTGTACATACTGAACACAAAGGACATACATACACACATTGTACACACATACTGTACATACTGAACACAAAGGACACACATACATACACACATTGTACACACATACTGTACATACTGAACACAAAGGACACACATACACACATTGTACACACATACTGTACATACTGAACACAAAGGACACACATACATACACACATTGTACACACACACTGTACATACTGAACACAAAGGACATACATACATACACACATTGTACACACACTGTACATACTGAACACAAAGGACATACATACACACATTGTACACATACTGTACGCACACCAACATATGGAAGCATAGGATACTGAATAGCAAAATCAGTTTATTTCAACACAACCTGGAACAGAAATGTTTAAATGCTAACATAGCATGGGTCCACCTTCTGCTGGTGGTGCACAGCACTACAAATCCCAGCAAGTGGAACACAATATGGCAATGCAACACTAGTTACATACCGACTTTTTTAACAGTTAAGTGACAATAAATGCATTGAGGTAGTATTGCACATAAAACAAATGTATAGAGGTTGTGTGCAGATGTCAGATCTATTTACATTAAAAATACCAGGATTTGTTAACAGAAATAGAAAAAAGGGACTGAACACAGTATACAGCCCCGGCTCACAGTATACAGCCCCGGCTCACAGTATACAGCCCCGGCTCACAGTATACAGCCCCGGCTCACAGTATACAGCACCGGCTCACAGTATACAGTACCAAACAGCACCAGCTCACAGTATACAGCACCAGCTCACAGTATACAGCACCAGCTCACAGTATACAGCACCAGCTCACAGTAAGTATACAGTACCAAACAGCACCAGCTCACAGTATACAGCACCAGCTCACAGTATACAGCACCAGCTCACAGTATACAGCACCAGCTCACAGTATACAGCACCAGCTCACAGTAAGTATACAGTACCAAACAGCACCAGCTCACAGTATACAGCACCAGCTCACAGTATACAGCACCAGCTCACAGTATACAGCACCAGCTCACAGTATACAGCACCAGCTCACAGTATACAGCCCCGCTGTGGAGGGGCAGCCCGGCCGCCGTACCCCAAGTCATTACCTCCTGCCTCCGGCACTGAAAGGAAGAACCACTATGTGTGTATAGCTTTAAGTGTCAGCTCCTGCCCAGAGCTTGTGTTTACTTTACTCTTCACCTTATCTCCTGCTTCCCCCTGAAGCAGAGAAAAAAAAAAAAAAAGCGGCTCTTTATGGCTCGTTCACTTTGATGATTCGGCTCATATCGTTCACTTCAAAGAGCCGGCTCAAAGAATCGGCTCGTTCGCGAACGACACATCACTACTGAGCCCAGATGATCAAAGAACAAGCTCGGGGTTTTAGAAACGCGTGCCCTGATATCACCATAATGTAAAACAATCAAGCAAAAGAGAATATGCATGTTTATAAGGATGACTTGGTGACTCGGCCAGGATGCTGTAATGCCCCCATGATGCGGAGTAACATTTTTTCACGAGTAAGAATATTTTTATTTTGTAGCCATACCACAACAACTAATCATACAGCTAAGCATGAAACAATATTATCAGTCAGCTGTCTGCATGTGCATGGCATAATATGCAATTTGCTAATGTTAGATTCCCTTTAAAAAATAAAAAAAAACATTATACTCACCTGTGCCAGGCCCTCACTTCTGGGACAAGCCTTCACTGCTTACTCTACCTTCTACGTGGTTTTTGGACCTTCCAGCTCTGAGGTCCATATGGTCTCCTTGGCTTGTGATGCAATTAATTAAAAGTGGCCATTTCGTGTGCTAAGTATCTACATTTTTGCATGTTTTTTCATAGCAGTAATGCATGTTTATATTCCTATATTCAGTCTTACACATATCTTAGCATTACAGAGTGCAACTGTCTCTTTTTTGTTACTATGTTTCATGCTCAGTCGGCACCTGTTCACATGACAAAGGTAGGATGTGCCGTCAGTCTTTTACTTAGTTATGCCTCCTGAATGAGCACTCCTACTTTTCAGCCTTAAGGTGGCGTTACACGCCACGATATATCGTGCGATCGCATGAGCAATCGCACCTGCCCCCGTCGTTTGTGCATCACGGGCAATTCATTGCTGCCTCGGCAACAACGAACAACCGGCGCGCAGAAAAAGGAACGACATTATGAAAATGAACGCCGTGTCAACGAGCAACGATAAGGTGAGTATTTTTGCTCGTTAACAGTTGTTTGGACCTGTCACACGCTACGACATCTCTAACGATGCTGGATGTGCGTCACGAATTCCGTGACCCCGACGACATATCGTTAGATATATCGTACCGTGTAACACCGCCTTTGGACTATTTTAATTCTTTATTAGCAGGTTCCTGTCCGCCCATAAATTGGAGGTTTTTTAAATCCAAGGAGAGGCATTAGAGTAGGCAGGGACCAAACACTAAGAGATACGCCTTGACGTTGGTGTCGCGGGCGGAGGAGGGGACGCCGCGCTCTCCCTCTGCTCGGGTCCGGCTGCCGCTGCTGCTGCGGCCTCTGCTGCTCGGTGGCTCGAGCGATGTGCCGGATCCCGGGGACTCGAGCGGCGCTCCTCGCCCGTGAGTGAAAAGGGGGATTGGTTTTGGGGATTTATTGTCCATGATGCCACCCACGGTTGTGGTGATTGTGTTGACACCACCGCTGCTCTGTATGGGGATCCCGGGAGTGATGGTATGGAGCAGCTCGATGTTGGCCCTCCCCTCCGTAGGTAGGGGGGGTTGGTGGTCCCGGAGTTAGGATGGTTGACAGGCGGGTTATGGGGCCTGTTGGGGTGCAGGGGCGCAGGGGCAGTGCCACACGGCATGGAGGTACTCACTCAGCCCAAGGATGATGACACAGTTCACGGTAAACAAGCGGCTGGTTGGACGGCTCCCTCGGATGGCTGCGGTGTTGATGTTCCCTGCAAATTAGCGGTGACTGTCTCTTTCCTGCACCTAAATACGGTTGTTGGTAGCGATGGATTCCCACCGGCTTGGATATGAGCCGGAGGAGCCCCTCTTTGCCCGCAGTCGCTGGCCCTGAGAAACTGGTGCCCTGGCGGTGGCGGTGTCTCTCCAATATGGTTGGACGGTTGCCTTCAATCGGGACTTTGGCTGTTGGGAGACCCAGGAGGTCCCCTTCACTGACGGATTTGGCAAATTCACGGCGACTCCTAGCCTTGCCGGGATCCGAAAGGCCCCTGCCAATGGTGCTGGCTTCTCTTCGTATACCGCTCCGGTACCGCCAGGTCTCCACCCGTCCACGGTCCTTTTGGCAACCTCCGATCAGCCTCTCCTGAAAACGGTCACCGCCGTCTGCCAACCTTGCTGTCTCAGTCCGGGGCACACACCCGGACCAACTTCAGGCTCTTAACTGTCACTTTCTCTTCCACCTTAACGCCTCACTCTAGCTCCTCTACCACTTCACTTCAACTGCAAACCTAATCTGCCTGGTTTTCCCGCCTCCAGGGCTGTGAACTCCTCGTTGGGCGGAGCCAACCGCCTGGCCCACCCCCTGGTGTGGACATCAGCCCCTGGAGGAAGACAACAAGGGTTTTGTGTTCTGAACTTGGTGTTCCTGCAGGGAATGTGGGGTGTGTGGTGGTGTCATGACCTGTGACCCCTGGCTTGCCCAGGGCGTCACATTCCCCCTTAGCAAAACGCAGACCGTCCTCGGGCTGCCCGTCCAACACCGGTTTTATTTTTCTGAAAAAAAGATAAGAAAAACAAGACATACAAGTATGGTAACATCATCCCACAGCGGGAGGCACTTTTTCTTAAACGTTACGGTAACATTTTAAACTGTTGCTGCTGCCGCTCTTTCCCACCCAAGTAACCTGGCCCTGATGCTGCCTCTAAGAAACAGGCAGCACCCCTTGACCCCAGTCCTGAACCAAATTACCCGAGCGGGATCTGTTCTTCCCCTCCAGAGGGTAGCCACCGGTTCCGGTGGTGGCTGGGCCCCAGCCTGCTCCACTGCGGGCCCTCCCTCCAACCTGCCTCTCCGGAGGCGGTAACGGTAGCTGCAACAAAACATATTTTATTTACATGCCACTAATGTTTGTGGTTGCCCTGCAAGTTCTCGGGCCTGTTCATAGAGAGTTCCCTATGCTTATTTTGTGGATGGTCCCCACGGGGACAACAATGCCGGCAACGGCCGGTTCCAAATCAGCAGGTAATCAGATGACTTTTCACGGTTATCATTGACTTATCATTCTCATCTTTAAACACTGGTGGTCCCAACGGGGACAACTTTTAGGCGGAGGACCGCTGGCTTAGCAGTCCAACCTCAATCGCGGGGCTCTAGTGCCACCTTCACATGGTGCACCGCTGTGGACCCCGATGGTAGCTCGCTGCGGGTGATCTTCCTCCATATTCATGCGGGCATTCACATCCGCTCTACACCCCTCTCGGGCATTGATCTCCCTGCGCAGCTGCAGTTGCCGCCGCTCCCAGCCGGGAGCACTTTCTGTTTGCTCCGGTTCAGCGTGTGCGGGGGACGAACCCAGCCAGAGTCCCTCCGTGTCGGCTACGACCGGCACCTTCAGTAATGAGGGACCCCGCTGTGACATGGCCTGCTCTGCCTCCTGGCAGCTGCATCCCCGCTGTGCCTCCGGTGCATCTTTGCTGACGGGCTCAGCCTTCGGCTTCTTCCATGGAAGCGGATCAGGGTGGTCACGGGCTTCGGCTGCAGGTCGGTCCGCCGGGGCGGATTGGCAGGGTACCGCTACCGGTGGTGGTGGTAGCGGGCCTAGTGGCGGGGCAGCAGCAGCCAGCACGGGTAGCGGGGGAGGTAGCAGGGCGAGCAGGTATGGACCGGGTCCCTCAGCCGCGATGACCGACCCACTAGGGGTACAGGGGCGTGGGTCACTTACCCTCCCTTCCAAGACTCCCTCCACCTCGCGTCTCCGTATGGCCGCCACCACTTCCGCCATGTCGGCCTCCCACTCCTCCAGGAGGAGCTGCATGCGGACCTGCAGACGGCTGCTTAGTTGGACGGTCCGGACTTCCACCCACGCTGCGGAGCCAGGCGTGGGGACCATGGTGTTGTCGGTCGGACTCAGCATCTTTAGCAGCGGCCTCTTCCAGGAACCAGTCAATGGCCGCAGAGTCCTGGCGTCCCTGCTTCTATAGCCGCGGCTACATGCGACCAGTCGCCATTTCGTCCCCCTTAGCCTTTTTTCGGCTCCTCCTCTATCGGGGCGTGGTTTTGGCCTTCGCACCTCCACTACTCAAGAAGACGCTCGAGCGGGTACTTTTCGCGCCAAAGATGGCGGCTTCTGAAATTTTGCGGCCGGACACCTACGGCGGTAACAAGGCACACCTCTACCAGACGGCAGAGCGGTAAGATCCTGTTCGTGACGCCAAGTTGTCGCGGGCGGAGGAGGGGACGCCACGCTCTCCCTCTGCTCGGGTCCGGCTGCCGCTGCTGCTGCGGCCTCTGCTGCTCGGTGGCTCGAGCGATGTGCCGGATCCCGGGGACTCGAGCGGCGCTCCTCGCCCGTGAGTGAAAAGGGGGATTGGTTTTGGGGATTTATTGTCCGTGACGCCACCCACGGTTGTGGTGATTGTGTGGACACCACCGCTGCTCTGTATGGGGATCCCGGGAGTGATGGTATGGAGCAGCTCGATGTT
This sequence comes from Anomaloglossus baeobatrachus, assembly GCF_048569485.1. NCBI lineage: Eukaryota > Metazoa > Chordata > Amphibia > Anura > Aromobatidae > Anomaloglossus > Anomaloglossus baeobatrachus. Next base: position 101,096,708 of record NC_134353.1, read on the forward strand.
GGCCCTCCCCTCCGTGGTAGGGGGGGTTGGTGGTCCCGGGGCCCGATGATGGAGAGTTAGGATGGTTGACAGGCGGGTTAATGGGCCTGTTGGGGTGCAGGGGCGCAGGGGCAGCGCTGTGCTGCACGGCACGGAGGTACTCACTCAGCCCAAGGATGATGACACAGTTCACGGTAAACAAGCGGCTGGTTTGACGGCTCCCTCGGACGGCTGCGGTGTTGATGTTCCCTGCAAGTTAGCGGTGACTGTCTCTTTCCTGCACCTAAATACGGTTGTTGGTAGCGATGGATTCCCACCGGTAACCCGCTCCCCAGCTTGGATATGAGCTGGAGGAGCCCCTCTTTTGCCCGCAGGCGCTGGCCCTGAGAAACTGGTGCCCTGGCGGTGGCGGTGTCTCTCCAATATGGTTGGACGGTTGCCTTCAATCGGGACTTTGGCTGTTGGGAGACCCAGGAGGTCCCCTTCACTGACGGATTTGGCAAATTCACGGCGACTCCTAGCCTTGCCGGGATCCGAAAGGCCCCTGCCAATGGTGCTGGCTTCTCTTCGTATACCGCTCCGGTACCGCCGGGCCTCCACCCGTCCACGATCCCTTTGGCAACCTCCGATCAGCCTCTCCCCCAAACGGTCACCGCCGTCTGCCAACCTTGCTGTCTCAGTCCGGGGCACACACCCGGACCAACTTCAGGCTCTTAACTGTCACTTTCTCTTCCACTTTAACGCCTCACTCTAGCTCCTCTACCACTTCACTTCAACTGCAAACCTAATCTGCCTGGTTTTCCCGCCTCCAGGGCTGTGAACTCCTCGTTGGGTGGAGCCAACCGCCTGGCCCACCCCCTGGTGTGGACATCAGCCCCTGGAGGAAGACAACAAGGGTTTTGTGTTCTGACCTTGGTGTTTCTGCAGGGAATGTGGGGTGTGTGGTGGTGTCATGACCTGTGACCCCTGGCTTGCCCAGGGCGTCACATTCCCCCTTAGCAAAACGCAGACCGTCCTCGGGCTGCCCGTCCAACACCGGTTTTATTTTTCTGAAAAAAAGATAAGAAAAACAAGACATACAAGTATGGTAACATCATCCCACAGCGGGAGGCACTTTTTTTTAAACGTTACGGTAACATTTTAAACGGTTGCTGCTGCCGCTCTCTCCCACCCAAGTAACCTGGCCCTGATGCTGCCTCTAAGAAACAGGCAGCACCCCTTGACCCCAGTAATGAACCAAATTACCCGAGCGGGATCTGTCCTTCCCCTCCAGAGGGTAGCCACCGGTTCCGGTGGTGGCTGGGCCCCAGCCTGCTCCACTGTGGGCCCTCCCTCCAACCTACCTCTCCGGAGGCGGTAACGGTAGCTGCAACAAAACATATTTTATTTACATGCCACTAATGTTTGTGGTTGCCCTGCAAGTTCTCGGGCCTGTTCATAGAGAGTTCCCTATGCTTATTTTGTGGATGGTCCCCACGGGGACAACAATGCCGGCAACGGCCGGTTGCAAATCAGCAGGTAATCAGATGACTTTTCACGGTTATCATTGACTTATCATTCTCATCTTTAAACACTGGTGGTCCCAACGGGGACAACTTTTAGGCGGAGGACCGCTGGCTTAGCAGTCCATCCTCAATCGCGGGGCTCTAGTGCCACCTTCACATAGTGCACCGCTGTGGACCCCGATGGTAGCTCACTGCGGGTGATCTTCCTCCATATTCATGCGGGCATGCACATCCGCTCTACACCCCTCTCGGGCATTGATCTCCCTGCGCAGCTGCAGTTGCCGCCGCTCCCAGCCGGGAGCACTTTCTGTTTGCTCCGGTTCAGCGTGTGCGGGGGACGGACCCAGCCAGAGTCCCTCCGTGTCGGCTACGACCGGCACCTTCAGTAATCAGGGACCCCGCTGTGACATGGCCTGCTCTGCCTCCTGGCAGCTGCATCCCCGCTGTGCCTCCGGTGCATCTTTGCTGACGGGCTCAGCCTTCGGCTTCTTCCATGGAAGCGGATCAGGGTGGTCACGGGCTTCGGCTGCAGGTCGGTCCGCCGGGGCGGATTGGCAGGGTACCGCTACCGGTGGTGGTGGTAGCGGGCCTAGTGGCGGGGCAGCAGCAGCCAACACGGGTAGCGGGGGAGGTAGCAGGGGGAGCGGGTATGGACCGGGTCCCGTGACACCACCCACGGTTGTGGTGATTGTGTGGACACCACCGCTGCCCTGTATGGGGATCCCGGGAGTGATGGTATGGAGCAGCTCGATGTTGACCCTCCCCTCCGTGGGTAGGGGGGGTTGGTGGTCCCGGGGCCCGATGATGGAGAGTTAGGATGGTTGACAGGCAGGTTTTGGGGCCTGTTGGGGTGCAGGGGCGCAGGGGCAGCGCTGTGCTGCACGGCACGGAGGTACTCACTCAGCCCAAGGATGATGACACAGTTCACGGTAAACAAGCGGCTGGTTTGACGGCTCCCTCGGACGGCTGCGGTGTTGATGTTCCCTGCAAGTTAGCGGTAACTGTCTCTTTCCTGCACCTAAATACGGTTGTTGGTAGCGATGGATTCCCACCGGTAACCCGCTCCCTAGCTTGGATATGAGCCGAAGGAGCCCCTCTTTTGCCCGCAGGCGCTGGCCCTGAGAAACTGGTGCCCTGGCGGTGGCAGTGTCTCTCCAATATGGTTGGACGGTTGCCTTCAATCGGGACTTTGGCTGTTGGGAGACCCAGGAGGTCCCCTTCACTGACGGATTTGGCAAATTCACGGCGACTCCTAGCCTTGCCGGGATCCGAAAGGCCCCTGCCAATGGTGCTGGCTTCTCTTCGTATACCGCTCCGGTACCGCCAGGCCACCACCCGTCCATGGTCCTTTCGGCAACCTCCGATCAGCCTCTCCTGCAAACGGTCACCGCCGTCTGCCAACCTTGCTGTCTCAGTCCGGGGCACACACCCGGACCAACTTCAGGCTCTTAACTGTCACTTTCTCTTCCACCTTAACGCCTTACTCTAGCTCCTCTACCACTCCTCTACCACTTCACTTCAACTGCAAACCTAATCTGCCTAGTTTTCCCGCCTCCAGGGCTGTGAACTCCTCGTTGGGCGGAGCCAACCGCCTGGCCCACCCCCTGGTGTGGACATCAGCCCCTGGAGGAAGGCAACAAGGGTTTTGTGTTCTGACCTTGGTGTTCCTGCAGGGAATGTGGGGTGTGTGGTGGTGTCATGACCTGTGATCCCTGGCTTGCCCAGGGCGTCACATTGGCTGTTGGGCTCACATAAAACTACCCATTTTTGTGTGCTAAGTATCTCCATTTTTACATGTTTTCCATAACAGCATTGCGTGTCCATATCCCTATATTCATTGTTACACATATCTTAGCACTACAGAGTGCAACTGTCTCTTTTTTTATGCAATTTGCTAATTGCATTAGAGTAGGCAGGGATCCAACACTAAGAGATACGCCTTGACGTTGGCTGTTGGGCTCACATAAAACTGCCCATTTTTGTGTGCTAAGTATCTCCATTTTTGTATGTTTTCCATAACAGCATTGCGTGTCCATATTCCTATATTCATTGTTATACATATCTTAGCACTACAGAGTGCAACTGTCTCTTTCTATGCAATTTGCTGATGTTAGCTTTTCTTTAACAAATAAATAGCACATTATACTCACCTGTCCAAGGCCCTCACTGCTTCCTCTAGCTTCAACACAACTCCCCAATTTTCTACGTGGCTTTTGGATCTTCCAGTTCTGAGGTCCATATGGTCCCCTTGGCTTGTGATGCACTTAATTGATATGCATGGCCCCCTACATGACTATGTGGACCTCAACCTGAAGGAACCTAACACCAGTAAAAAAATTTAGGGAGCTGTGCCAGTGGCGTAAAGAATCAGGTGAAGGCTTAGAACAAGTGATTTTTTTAAAATTTCTTCCTGGACCACAAAAGAATCCTGAAAAATGGGGGAAAATCATAAGGAATTTGATTGGCCATAAATTGATTCACTCATCTAGTATCCTGACTCTTTTTATGCTTAGGAGTCCAATGGGAGGAGCAACTTAGTGATTGACAGTTTTACTTGTAGGAGTATGCATACTATGAAAGCTGTCAGTCTCTAAACCCACTGGACTTTTAATTATAGAAGGTATATTAAATTAATAAAATATAGGTTTTTACTGAATATTTTTAAAAAAACTCAATATTAATCTGCTCACCTCCTCCTGAGAAAACTCATGGCAAAAAAGGAATCAAGAAAACTTTTTTTGGTTGTGAGTTTCCTGTAGTATAAGCCATATCTAGCGTGAACATATGTTGACATGCAGCTCTGGGACTTGTCCCCTTCTTATCTAATAAACATATACTTGAGATCCCGTCACCAGAAGACAGATAATCAAATTGCACTGCTCAAAATGAATCCAAGCTGCACTAATATGGCGTACATGTGTGCCGAGTGGAAGCTTGACCCACCGTACTGCATTCCCATCATGAGCTGCACTACAAGGGGCCTCAAGAACGTGACGCTGTAGCGTACATAATATTTCAAGAGGCCGTTGTTGAGGAAGAAAAGCTCCGAAAGAGCACGCTTTGTTGTTACAGCCCTTAGTAGTTAAATAGGGACTCCCAAGATATTTAGGAATAATATTCTGCCCACTCCATTCCCAGAAAAGTGGTATTGGCACTATGCATGATAAAGCCCTTGGAGTGATCCGCTATCAAGCAATGTGGTGATTATCAGAGATCAAAAGCTACTTCACATTTGATAAGTCTGAGGCTCTGATTGTAGAACTCACGTTACCATGACAACCAACCGAAAGCTTTCCAAGAAAGGGGGGGCGAAGTAATCTCTGTTTTGGCAGGCGTATTCTGAGTCCCAGTCACAAGCCTTCATTTAAGCCCAGCGTGATTGTATATAACCTTCCACATATACCGTACCTAAGCTACCGACTGACCTCCCTACCCCAATATTCTAGGAACATTAACCCATTAAATTAGAATGCTTAATTAAAACGAGGAGCTATTCCATCTCGTGTAAATAGCCAATTACCATTAATCACGGTTTACAAAACAGGCAAAAACATCTTACATCATTTATGCTGTGAACTAATATGGCCTCCTGCATCAAATTAGAAATGTTCAAAAGGATCATTTACAAAAGCCATGACACCATTCGCAGTGTTAAATTACAATCTTAGCTGGTCTTGTAGAAGGGGACAATTATTTTCATGTCACAGGGATAAAATAATTGCATTAATATCAGTGTAGCTGATGCTAAACATGTTTTGGCTTTCAAGCTTTCCGACGATAAAGGGACAGGTGACATCGAGAGCGCTATTACAGGAATGGCTGGGATTGTGTCTGTATCTGTGTCTTGGTTAGATTGTCTAGTGGACATGAGATTGCCGCTCTGTAATTAATCAACATAGCATTTCTGCTCTTCTCATGAAATAATGAGACCATACTGAGTAATGCTGAGCAATGATGGGTAAGTGTGCTCAGCACTGCTAGGTACTCGATCGAGCATCTGGGTGCCCATGGAGCTCAGCCGAGTATCGCTGTCAATCTCTGACGGTGGGATTTAATATGCTCAGGCGCAGAATGCACCATTCCTCGTTCTTATCGACGGCCTTGTGACGTGATCACAGGGCGCACATGGGTTGTCAGGACTAGAGATGTGCGAACCTTAGGTTCAAGATTCGAGGTTCGGGTTCAGAAACTGACTTCCAAAAAAACAAGGTTTGGGATCGAGGTTCGAGCGAGTGATGAGTACGAACTACTGAAATGAGCAGCACTGTGCTTGGGTATGAGTGATGCATAGCCCTGTGCGGGCCAGGTGCAGTGTTGAATCAGCTCACTTTTGGGGTAAAATCAGCATGATCAGCACCCTGCCCTGGAAGTGTTTTGCTAATATCCCATAAGCAAAACACTTCCGGGGCGGGGTGGGCGGGGGTTTTGATTTTTTTGGGGGGTGTTTGTGTATATATGTGTTGCCCTGCGCTTTTAGGGGGCACAGTCCTAGGCATCAGGAGCAGTCACTCGGTCCCGGGCTTAACAGGTCACTGGTGGCGGTGCTCGGTTCCGTGCCCTGGGGTGGCTCTACAATAAAAGGGGGATTGTTTAAGTGGGAAAATTTGTGACACCACCCGCGGTAGTGTGACCAGGTGGAATGGCCACCGCTGCTGTGCTTCACGCCTGCTGGGGCCGGTGTTATGAGCAGCAGGTTGGTAAGCCCTCTGTGGGTAGGGCTGGTCCCAGTGAAGGTTGAGAGTAGTAGTCAGTGTAAATGTGTGCACAAAAGTCACTGGGACAATACAGGGAAGTCGTTTAAAAGTCTTTTTACTCACTGGGAGTGTTGGTGGGCCCTGGCAGCTGGTCTTCAGCAAAGTGGTCCTCAGGAATCAGGATCCCTCTCTCCTCGGGTTCTGTCACTGGTATTCTCCCCTGCAGACTCTTCCCTTTTTGTGTCCTGGTAATTTGGTCCCTGTGACCTGTGGTTCTTGGGGAACGCTTTCCTGCAGTGATCTTAGTACCAGCCTGCACACCTGCAGCAGGGAACCTCTCTGGAGTACGCTTCCTCACTATTCTACCCAGGCTCACTCTCTTGCAGCTGGATCTCAGGCTTTTGATGGGGCAGACTCCGTTCTGTCCTTCTCTTCCCCTTTGCAGATTTACCAGGGGTTTTGAACTTCTCCCTGGTCTAGGTTTCTGCACCTGGCACACACGATTCTGGGAGTCCTGTCTGACTTCCACAGACAATCATTCACTTTCCTTCTCACAGTCCACAGAGGTTGCCAGGAAAGCTCCTCACTGCTCGTCCCCCAACCCTCAACTCCTGTGTCTCTCTACTTTCCTCCCCAGACTGACTCTTCCCCCTTGGGCTTGGACAGGGGTGGGCAATTTGGTCTGGCTTGTACATACCGGTGCTGGTCCCTTGGAGTCCAGGAAGACATTACACCTTAAGTGGGTGCAAATGCCCTGTGGCGCCTGAGGTCGCAGGGGCACCACATTTACACTACATTTACACTACATCTGATCACACTGATTTTACTCCAAATGTGAGCCAATCAAACACTGCATGCAGATCGCACAGGGCTGTGCATCACTCATACTGAAGCACAGCGCTGCTGGCTTCAGTGGTTCGTATTCATCACTCGCTGAAAAATCGAACCTTTTTTTTATGTCTGGTTCTGAACCCAAACCTCAGGTTCAGGTTAGTCAGGACAGCCAGGGGTCAGCTGATGACCCCTGTATCTGTTATGACCAACTTCCTATGAACACTGCCTGTGTGCAGGCATTCATAGGAGATGATGATTGCTGCTGTACAGAGCAGAAAATGGCACCAAAACCATTTTTTTTTCCTCTTTTTCTTTTACAAACTTTGGATTGTTTTTTCACCAATTAAAAATAAAAAAATATACATGTTTGGTATGTTTTGTATCTACGTATTTGTACTGACCTGGAGAATCAAACTGCCAGGTCAGTTTTACCATATATTAATGAACCATGTAAATAAAAAAAAAACACAATTGTGGAATTCCACTTCTTTTGCAACTTCACCGCACTTGGAATTTTGTCCCCATTTTCTAGTACACTATATGATAAAAATAAAGGGAACTTGTCACCAGGTTTTTTCGCCACCACCACTGAGCCATTATATACAGCATTCTAGAACGCTGTATATAAGAGCCCAGGCCGCTCTGTAGAACGTAAGAAAAACACCTTTATTATACTCACCTACGTGGCGGTCCAATCCAATGAGTGTCGCTGGTCTTGGTCCGGAGGGGCAAATTATGTGTTCTGAGCACGTTGCTGCAAATTTTGACCATGCCACTAGCTACACCCAAAGTCACATCCATTGGCAATTTCTTTCTACCCTAACAGATGGAGATGTCAGAGGGGCGGTGATAGTGGCAATCAGCTAACTCCTAAAACTGCAGCGCATAGTCCCAAATCCTAGACTGTCTCCTGTATCCAGGAAGGTTGGGCCTAGAGATGAGTGAATCGATTCACTGGGCTACAGTCCAGCTTCCAGTTCACTGCTACAAGGCTGCTGGATGGGAGGCTGTGTATCTCTCACCTTTAGATTATCCTCCCAATAGTGTTCCAGTTTCAGTTACAGGGGTGCCACCGGCACTGGTTCAGTCACCACTTTGTGTATGGAAAGCAGCAACTTTAACTGCGCCTCCTGAACTGATTCACAACTGCTCAGTATTAAAGGAAGTTGTGAGTCAATGTGGAAGGGGAATGTTTATAGCTGCCGCTTTCACTACATAAAACGGTGTCTTAAACTGCACTGGGGCCGCCCCTGTGACTGAAACCAGAAAGCTGCCGGGATGTTTAAAGTTAATTTCCTCCTGGCAGCAGAGATTAATGTGCAGGCTCTGGGCAGGTTCAGAATTCTATTAACCTGCAGATTAAACCCATATCAGTAAGTTAATAGCATTTTTACATGTGACAGGTTCCCTTTACATATGACAGGCCTGTTCGATAGTATAGTGACCAGAGTTTTAATAGCATAGGTTTAATTTTTTTTAAGTGCTGTGGTGTAATGAAAGCTATGCTGAGACTTGATGCTATTGGCAAGGATTGATAAAAATGAAGTACTCTTTACTTGACCCAACACTTGAACACAGAATACAGCAGACAGCACACTTCAGGGTATCTTCTGTATAACACAGAGGCACAATCACTGGTTTTTAGCAATTGTACTTTATTTGTGAACAGTCTTTTAACCAGGCAAAGTAAATTAGCCCTCCTTCTCTATGGTACTGTAACACATGGGTCTATATGTTTCGCTGATTATCCTGCACTCACAGCCACCATCAATGATCTCTTACAAGGGTCGCTCTTACAGCCGCATCACTCTTCCTTGTGTTCTGCTGGGCAGCCCCCTCACTTCACTAGGTCCTCCAACACTGACATACAATACAGACCAAAAGTTTGGACACACCTTCTCATTCAAAGAGTTTTCTTTATTTTCATCACTCTGAAAATTGTAGATTCACATTGAAGGCATCAAAACTATGAATTAACACATGTGGAATGAAATACTTAACATAAAAATGGGAAACAACTGATATGTCTTATATTCTAGGTTCTTCAAAGTAGCCACCTTTTGCTTTGATTACTGCTTTGCACACTCTTGGCATTCTCTTGATGAGCTTCAAGAGGTAGTCACCGGAAATGGTCTTCCAGAGATGCTTAGCACTTGTTGGCCGTTTTGCCTTCAGTCTGCGGTCCAGCTCATGACAAACAATCTCGATTGGGTTCAGGTCCGGTGACTGTGGAGACCAGGTCATCTGGCGTAGCACCGCATCACTCTCCTTCTTAGTCAAATAGCCCTTACACAGCCTGGAGGTGTGTTTGGGGTCATTGTCCTGTTGAAAAATAAATTATGGTCCAACTAAACGCAAACTGGATGGAATAGCATGCCACTGCAAGATGCTGTGGTAGCCATGCTGGTTCAGTATGCCTTCAATTTTGAATAAATCCCCAACAGTATCACCAGCAAAGCACCCCCACACCATCACACCTCCTCCTCCATGCTTCATGGTGGGAACCAGGCATGTAGAGTCCATCCGTTCACCTTTTCTTCATCACACAAAGACACGGTGGTTGGATCCAAAGATCTCAAATTTGGACTCATCAGACCAAAGCACAGATTTCCACTGGTCTAATGTCCATTCCTTGTGTTCTTTACACCAAACAAGTCTCTTCTGCTTGTTGCCTCTTCTTAGCAGTGGTTTCCTAGCAGCTATTTTACCATGAAAGCCTGCTGCACAAATCTCCTTTTAACAGTTGTTCTAGAGATGTGTCTGCTGCTAGAACTCTGTGCAGCATTAACCTGGTCTCTAATCTGAGCTGTTGTTAACCTGCGATTTATGAGGCTGGTGACTCGGATAAACTTATCCTCCAAAGCAGAGTTGACTCTTGGTCTTCCTTTCCTGGAGCAGTCCTCATGTGAGCCAGTTTCTTTGTAGCGTTTGGTTTTTGCCACTGCACTTGGGGACACTTTCAAAGTTTTCCCAATTTTTCGGACTGACTGACCTTCATTTAAAGTAATGATGGCCACTCGTTTTTCTTTACTTAGAATTTGTATTATGACAAGAAAAAAGCAGCTAACAGTCTATTCAGTAGGACTATCAGCTGTCTATCCACCAGACGTCTGCACAACACAACTGATTGCCATTTATAAGGCAAGAAATCCCACTTATTAAACCTGACAGGGTATACCTGTGAAGTGAAAACCATTTCCGGTGACTACCTCTTGAACCTCATCAAGAGAATGCCAAGAGTGTGCAAAGCAGTAATCAAACCAAAAGGTGGCTACTTTGAAGAACCTAGAATATAAGACATATTTTCATTTGTTTCACACTTTTTTGTTAAGTATTTCATTCCACAAGTGTTAATTCACATTTTCAGAGTCATGAATATAAAGAAAACTCTTTGAATGAGAAGGTGTGTCCAAACTTTTGGTCTGTACTGTATACTGGACTCACTACGTTCTTGGCTTCCTTCCCACAGTTCTTTTTCAACTTACCTGCCAATTGATCACTGTGGCTTCAACAGGTTCCCTTTAACATTTTCTTGCTGATTCTGTGCTATTGTCTTCACACCACAAACTGTCCTTCCGTGCAGTATTCCAAGTCCCTCATGGTTCTGGGTCCCTATCTTATGGTGTTGCCTCCAACAGCAAATCAAATTCTAGATACACACTGCACCACACCCACCAGGCACACCAGTGGACGGCTTGAGTGGAATAGAGTTGCTCACCTGGGGGGTCAGGGAGGGGAGGTTGGGAGTGGTGGCTCCCAAAAGAAGCTGTCTAGGTTGCAGACGGTGGTCTGGACCTAGAGGAGTTGGACCCCCGGTCGCAGGGGATTTCGGCTAGGTGCCTGGACCTGTCAAGGAGGACAGTCAGCAGCATGACACTGTCACTGGTCTGGGACCGAAGGCACGGCAGGGTACACAGACCCTAGGTCGGGGAGAAGCTTCAGGCAACCCGGCAATTAACCTGAGGAGAACGGAGCCTTTATGATCTGTTCCCACCCGCTCCAGAATCGGGGCACTAGCGCAACAAGAGTGATAGGGTCTTCCAAACAAGCGGTCCAAGAAAATCCCAAGCGTGAGCCCTGAGAGCAGGCTCCCACACTTAGCCACAGTGGGGTGCGGGGCCCAGCAAGTTTCAGACTACTGGGCCACTACATTGAAGTTAAACTTAGTGCCAGGAGGCAGGTTACGGATCACCAGGCAACACTGTAGGGGAAAGGACCGGACGAGCTCCACTCAAGAGGCAGCAATACCCCGAGATTTTGGTTTACCCGGTTGTCAGCATCTGCTTATGGACTGAGTGAGTACCTGAGTGATCCCTGCACCCTGCGGCATCCCACCGAGTCCTGGGGCCTTCCCCCACCCGTGGAGGGCAACGACACCTTGCTGTCCCACTCCATCACCCCGGGTACTCCCATCGGCAGTGGCAGTATCCCTTCATTACCGTATACCACGGGTGGCGTCACGAGCTATACCTCCCCTGTAAATAACTCCCCCACTTTACGTTTAGAAGTGGCCCCAAGCCACCGGGTCCGGAGACCCTGGAGCCAAAAGTCATCACACGGATCCGTGCAGTTCGATCCGCTGCAGGGGCGGCACACTAGCTTCACCACACAACTCTTTAATTCACAAGTACTCTCAACCCACTCATGCCGTGCTCGCATCAGCGGTATTTTGACGCAAAACTGGATCTGTCACAAATGCATTTCAGTTCCGCATGCAACCGCATGTGACAGCATGTTGCCGCGATTCCATACGGAATGAATGAAACTGAAACGCATTTGTGATGGATCCAGTTTTGCGGCAAAATACCGCTGATGTGAGCGTGGCCTAACTCTTGCTCTGAAACTTCCTCTTCCTGACTATAACATTTCTCCCTCTCTCTGGCTGGCTAGGAGTTAAGCCCCACATCCCTGAACACAGGATCCTGCAGCCTGTTGCTTGGCAAACCTAACTTTTCACCTCCAATCATTTCTACACAGCTTGCAATACTTTTGTACATAAATATTACATTACTGTGCACTATAATACCTTCCACATTACCAACACTGTTACATCTATGCATTACACTACACTTTACTATGCCTACAAATGGTGCCATACATTATTCCTTACATTAACATTGCTTATCCTTCGTAGCATAACAACGCATCTCCATACATTTCCAATAAAACCATTGATGTCTTCAGGGGGTACACGACCATAAGTTTACTCTCTTAAGCCCACTTTACACGCTTCAATATATCTCACAATCCATCGCTGGGGTCAAGTTGTAAGTGACGCACATCCGGCATCGTTTGTGAGGTATCTGCGTGTGACATCTACGTGCGATCAGGATTGAACGCAAAACCATTGATCGCAAACACATCGTATCTTTGTCTAGAATTGAGCGTTTTGTTGCACAAACCTAGTCAATTGTAACGTGTGACATCCCTCATACGATTTTGATGTCTGAGGCTATGTGCGCAGGTGTGCGCTCTGCACCGCAGCTTAAAAAAGGTCCGCTTCAGAGCGCAGCTGAAAAGCTGCATTCTGAAGCGCCTCACAATGTCTGTCATTCACTAATCTCTGTCAGTCGGTCACTATCTCTGTCCCTCACTCTGTCCATGTCAGTCTATCCCCCTCTCTCATATACTCACCGATCCCTGATCCCCGGCGCTGCACGGCGTTCACACTGCTCCGGCGACTTTTACTGTTTTGAAAAAGCCGGTCGCCCATTAAACAATCTCGTATTCCCTGCTTTCCCCGCCCACCGGCGCCTATGATTGGTTACAGTGAGACACGCCCCCACGCTGAGTGACAGGTGTCACACTGCACCCAATCACAGCAGCCGGTGGGCGTGTCTATACTGTGTAGTGAAATAAATAATTAAATAATTAAAAAAAATGGCGTGCGGTCCCCCCCAATTTTAAAACCAGCCAGATAAAGCCATACGGCTGAAGGCTGGTATTCTCAGGATGGGGAGCTCTACGTTATGGGGAGCCCCCCAGCCTAACAATATCAGCCAACAGCCGCCCAGAATTGCCGCATACATTATATGCGACAGTTCTGGGACTGTACCCGGCTCTTCCCGATTTGCCCTGGTGCGTTGGCAAATCGGGGTAATAAGGAGTTATTGGCAGCCCATAGCTGCCAATAAGTCCTAGATTAATCATGTCAGGCGTCTCCCCGAGATACCTTCCATGATTAATCTGTAAATTACAGTAAATAAACACACACACCCGAAAAAATCATTTATTAGAAATAAAAAACACAAACATATACCCTGGTTAACCACTTTAATCAGCCCCAAAAAGCCCTCCATATCCGGCGTAATCCAGGACGCTCCAGCATCGCTTCCAGCGCTGCTGCATGGAGGTGACCGGAGCTGCAGCAGACACAGCCGCTCCTGTCACCTACACACAGCAACTGAAGACAGCCGCGCGATCAGCTGAGCTGTCACTGAGGTTACCCGCTGTCACTGGATCCAGCGGTGGCCGCGGGTAACCTCAGTGACAGCTCAGCTGATCGCGCTACTCACCTCAGTTGCTGCGTGGAGGTGAGAGGAGCGGCGGTGAGTAGCGCGATCAGCTGAGCTGTCACTGAGGTTACCTGCGGCCACCGCTGGATCCAGTGACAGCGGGTAACCTCAGTGACAGCTCAGCTGATCGCGCGGCTGTCTTCAGTTGCTGTGTGTAGGTGACAGGAGCGGCTGTGTCTGCAGCAGCTCCGGTCACCTCCATGCAGCAGCGCTGGAAGCGATGCTGGAGCATCCTGGATTACGCCGGATATGGAGGGCTTTTTGGGGCTGATTAAAGTGGTGAACCAGGGTATATGTTTGTGTTTTTTATTTCTAATAAAGGATTTTTTTCGGGTGTGTGTGTTTATTTACTGTAATTTACAGATTAATCATGGAAGGTATCTCGGGGAGACGCCTGACATGATTAATCTAGGACTTATTGGCAGCTATGGGCTGCCAATAACTCCTTATTACCCCGATTTGCCAACGCACCAGGGCAAATCGGGAAGAGCCGGGTACAGTCCCAGAACTGTCGCATATAATGTATGCGGCAATTCTGGGCGGCTGTTGGCTGATATGGTTAGGCTGAGGGGCTCCCCATAACGTGGAGCTCCCCATCCTGAGAATACCAGCCTTCAGCCGTATGGCTTTATCTGGCTGGTTTTAGGACCGCACGCCGTTTTTTTTAATTATTTAATTATTTATTTCACTACACAGTATAGACACGCCCACCGGCTGCTGTGATTGGGTGCAGTGTGACACCTGTCACTCAGCGTGGGGGCGTGTCTCACTGTAACCAATCATAGGCGCTGGTGGGCGGGGAAAGCAGGGAATACGAGATTGTTTAATGGGCGGCCGGCTTTTTCAAAACAGTAAAAGCCGCCGGAGCAGTGTGAACGCCGTGCAGTGCCGGGGATCGGGGATTGGTGAGTATGAGAGAGGGCTGCTAACTTCAGTCACTTAGGAGATTAGCGGTCACCGGTGAGTCCTTCACAGGTAACCGCTAATCAGGGCGCGACACAGACAGAGCCGCAGCATGACAATGAAGTCGGGTGAAGTTCACCCGAGTTCATTCTGACTGTGCGGCTCTGTCTGTGTCTGCTGTCATCTGCCATTCAGCTCTGCTGCATGGCTGTCTGTGGCTGCTGTTAGTGGCCATGTAGCAGAGCTGAATGGCAGATGACATAGTAAAAACGCATCCCTACACATTACACACGCTTGTCAAGTCAATAAATAAAAAAAAAAAAAAAGGTGCCCAATGCATACGTCACAGAACACATGATCTAAAGGATCGCACACAAAATTGATCAATTTAACATAGACTACTAACGCACGTGTGACAGCAAATGAATGACCTACGTGTGATCTCATAAGATCCTGTATGCAACCTGGGCGTGTCACATCGCAAATGCGATTGTACAACTAATTGCAACGTGTAAAGCAGGCTATAGACTATAATAACTTTTGGTTTGGTTTCTCCAGGAGTACTCATTGGTAACATTTGACCATAAGTATATGTAACATGATGACAATGTATGGTTTTGAAACAAAAAAGTTTTCAAAAAGTGTAGATAAAAAAAAAAATCATTCTTTGAGTGGGGCCCAAGAAGAAGTACTCTGTTTTAAGATATGTGTGCTGTTTTAATTGATAAATTAAAGAGGTGGTTCCCTACTCTGCAGTAGTGACCACATCTCTATTGATACTGATAGGGAAGGCTTTTTGTAAATACTTTGTTCAGCCAATTCTGCCTCTGAGTGGCGCTATCGCGGTCCGCTCATCCCCATCGTCTGACCCCCCCGGGCTCCATGACCTCTGGGATCCGGTGAGGTCACGTCAACTTCCAGTTGACCTAACTTCACTGCGGCCGGCCCCAGTCTTCCAGAGTGACTGGGCTGTGGGCGGCGTTTCACAGTTTGTCACAGCCCAGCATATGAGCACAGCATCTCGTGTGTGCTCTCCTTTACTGCAGAGCGCTGCAAGCAGGAGCGATGCTGGGCTGAGATGAGCGGTTAATCGCTGCCCACAGCCCAGTCACTCAAGGAGACTGGGGCCGGCTGAGGTGATATCAGGTTAACTGGAAGTTGACCTGACATCATGGGATCCCAGAGGTCACAGAGCCCCAGGGGTCACGCGATGGGGAAGAGCGGACCACGATAGTGCCACTCAGAAGCTGAATTGGCAACACAAGGTATTTACGAAATGCCTTCCCTATCAGTTTTACAAAGATGCGGTCACTACCGCAGAGTAATGAACCACCTCTTTAAATTCTGCCAAATTCTTGCTGCTACATCTGTAACTATTCTTGAAATAGGCATAACTCCAATGGATTCATACCTTGAGGAAGCAAGAAGGAAATGAGGCTTGATCCAAATGGGTAACCACCTGTAATCCACATTTTGGCAATGTCTTGGTCATGACAGCCCCCACAACACTGCCATTACCTGCCCTCATGCTACTTAGATGGCTGAAAGCGATGACTGCTTTTAAACTTCAAAACTTTGGGTAAAGTGCTAACATTTGTGTTAACTCATAAAAAGCAAAACAATCTCCAGCCATGATTTCCTTCATTTCATTCCCAGTTCTATAGTTCATTTGTGAATTACAATACAATGGCTGCACCAATTATGTTTTGTCAGATGTGAATCTTAGTTCTACTGGTGTCAATTTCCTTTTAGTGCCAAAATCTGATTGTGCCTTGTAATTTGTTCCAAGTAAGGAAACATTTTCAAAGGAAAATTATCTTTCTCTGGAAAAAGCATTTTTAGAGAGAAGGTACCTGGAGTTAAAATGCTCTCAGTTCTGAACGGTGATTATATCAAAGCCTAAGAGGGACCTTCAAGTGCTTTTTTATATATTAAAACACTACTTATATTTTTTTTTATTCCAACACTGTAGGCTCTTGTTCTGATGTTTAATATAGAATCCCATAGGTGTCTAGGTAAATTCTAGTGTTTTAGATTTCTCCTACAGCTTTGAGCCTAAATGATTACCAGCCGTAGACAGAACATTTCTCATTAAAAGGTAAAACAGTCCACTCCAGAGTTTTCTGGGATACACAATTTCACATTAATGCGGCCACAAGGACAAACTTCCAAAGTGCTGTAATGTTTGGAATTAAACCTTGTTATTTCATTGATGTAAAAGTTAGTATTTGTTATCATTACAAATAGGTTGGTAGCCAGACACTGTGCACTACATGTATCAGTGTGACTGGCGCCCTATACAAGCCTCCTCTGTGTGCATTTATAATACTAAGTAGCCACCACCACCATGAATGGTAGGTTGTGATTGGTTGTCTCATCAGTATTTTGTACTTGTGCTGCTTCGCCACGACCTACTGCATCCTGCAGTGTCTAAAGGGGGCTTTACACAGTAGCGATATCGCTAGCAATTTGTAGCGATAGCGAGCGTGTAAGTACCCGCCCCCATCGCGCATGCGATTGTTTGTGATCGCTGCCGTAGCGAATATTATCGGTACGGCAGCGTCACACATACTAACCTGGTCAGCGGCGTCGCTGTGACTGCCGAACAATCCCTCCTTCAAGGGGGAGGGACGTTCGGCATCACAGCGACGTCACTGCAACGTCACTAAGCGGCCAGCCAATCAAAGCGGAGGGGTGGAGATGAGCAGGACGTAACATCCCGCCCACCTCCTTCCTTCCTCATTGTGGCCGGCGGCAGGTAAGGAGACGTTCCTCGCTCCTGCGGTGTCACACACAGCGATGTGTGCTGCCGCATGAGCGATGAACCACCTGGATAAACAACCCTTACCGATTTTTGGTTTTGGGACGACCTCTCCATGGTGAATGATTTTCACCATTTTTGAGGTCGCTTAAGGTCGCTGGTCAGTGTCACACGCTGTGATATCGTTAATGACGCCGGATGTGTGTCACTAACAACTTCACCCCGACGACAAAACATTAATGATATCGTAGCGTGTAAAGCCCCCTTTAGTACTTCTCTTGTTTTTCTCCTTAGTTTCTTACTGTTTGTTCCTGTGAGTTTGCAGTGTGTCTGAGTTTTGTAATCTGTGCTGCCATCACACTCCTGCCCCTTCCTTTCCTGGGGTCAACAAATTAGCTCTGGTCAGGAGAATAGCCAGCCCAGGGACTCAGGCATCTTCATCTTTAGGTGTAACCCTTAGGACAGGAATAGTCTAGAGTCCCCTAGCATGTGGGACAGTAGCTCCTGTCCCTCGCTACACTGCAGACACATCATAAGGCCTAAGACACACGACATGAAAAGCAGACCGAGTGTAATGGGATAAAACATCGTATTCCACTTGGACCAATATTAACCTATGTGTCAGAACCCATGAGCGATTTATTTTCCCGGGCCCCAATCGGACCGAGAAAACAATCGCAGCATGCTGCGATTGTAATGCGAAACTTTCTCTTGCACGCATTCAAGTCTATGGGGTGAGAGAAAGATCGCACTGCACTTGCAGAACACTGGTGTACCGCGAGTGCAGGGCGAGAATGGCAATAGCTGGCTATGGAGGAGAGAGGGAGATAAATCCCTCCCTTCCCTCCGCAGCGCCGTCCCGCCCCTCCTCAGCACTGGCCTGCCCCTCCTCAGAGCCGGCCTATCCCCTGTAGCTGCGGTCCGATCGCATGATTGGATCTCAGTCGCAGTGACATTCGCATGACACTCGGCTCCTGCTGTGCTACCAGCGCGAGCCGAGTGTCATGCGAGGGGATTGCATTAGTCCCTGTGTGGCTCCAGCCCTACAATTATCATCTATCCTTCCTTCCATTCCTTTCATTTCCTTCCTTCTTTCTCTCTACATGTGCAAGCTGCTATGACTGCGTTATGTACAAAGCAAAGAGTGCAGAACACTATGTGCATGCAAACATTGAATATATGAAATGTAAACTGCATTTCTGTCGTATAAGCTATATTTATAAAACTCATTAATTCAGCACTGATTAAAATCAGCTTTAAGCACCAATTACACATCAGACTGAAGTCATCTGAACCAGAACTGATGGGTTAGGCTACTTTCACACATCCGGATTTTAACTCTGCGGCACAATACGGCGTTCTGCAGAAAAACCGCAACCGGCTTTTGTAACGCCGGTTGCGTTTTTTTTTGCATAGACTTACATTAGTGCCGTATTATGCTGCAAGGGCTTGCGTTCGGTCCGGTTTTTGCTGCATGCGGCAGATTTAGCCGATGCCGCGGCCGGATCGAACGTTCCCTGCAACGTTTTTTGCTCCGGCAAAAAACACCACATCGCGCCGCATCCGGCCGCTGCCGCGCATTTTTCAATGCATACCTATGGAGGCCGGATGTGGCGCGATGCGGAAAAAAACGCATCCGCTCGCCGCATGCGTTTTTTTCCACTGCGCATGCTCAGTAGCATGCCGCAACCGGAAAAAAATGGACGGGCCGCATGTAAAAACTTATGCAAAGGATGCGGTGTTTTCGCCGCATCCGTTGCATAGTTTTCACAGCCGGATTGAGCCGCAGTGCTCAAACCGGATGTGTGAAAGTAGCCTTAGCCAGCAGCAAAATGTGTATGGGTAATGTTGGGGGGATAGAAGACTTTGACATGTTGGACTTTTTTTGCTGATCCTTTTCTTCCCTGGGAGATAAGCTGCTCCCAGACTCCTCTGACAGCGGTTCTCACATAGAGAATACAGGAATGCTCAGCCTAGCCCTGCACACTTACATAAGACTCAAGGGAGACAGTCGGACCAAAGTTTGGGTGTCTTTAGACTGATGGGAGGAGATCTCATTAATCTATGGAGACAGTTGCTACCTACAATGAATGCTACAAAACTATTAAATCGGAGCAGCACCAATTAAAATTCATATATTCAATCTTTTTTAGAATCCTATCTGCTGGGCTTTGACCTAGGTGAGATTTGTGTGCAAGAGTTAGGGCTGGTTCACACTAAGCGACAGCGACAACGAGGTCGCTGTTACGTCACCATTTTCTGTGACGTAACAGCGACCTTGTAAGTCGCTGTTATGATCGCTGCTTAGCTGTCAAACACAGCAGCCGAAGCAGCGATCATAACCGAGAGAGCAGGGAGCCGCGCACACTGCTTAGCGCTGGCTCCTTGCCTTGCTCTCCTAGCTACAGTACACATCGGGTTAATTAACCCGATGTGTACTGCAGCTACATGTGCAGAGAGCCGGAGCCGGCAGCACAGGCAGCGTGAGAGCTGCGGAGGCTGGTAACTAAGGTAAATATCGGGTAACCACCTTGGTTACCCGATGTTTACCCTGGTTACAGCTTACCACAGCTGCCAGATGCCAGCTCCTGCTCCCTGCTCGCTTCATTTTGTCGCTCTCTCGCTGTCACACACAGCGATCTGTGTATCACAGCGGGAGAGCGCCTTTGAAGAAAACGAACCAGGGCTGTGTGTAACGAGCAGCGATCTCGCAGCAGGGGCCAGATCGCTGCTCAGTGTCACACACAGCGAGATCGCTAATGAGGTCACTGTTGCGTCACCAAAACCGTGCCGTAGCAGCGATTTCGGTAGCGATCTCGCTATGTGTGAAGCACCCCTTAGGATCCCATCCAAGATACGTACGCCTTGACCAAGTTGTGCGCTATGTAGCAAAATTTTTTAAAAGTTAATTTCTATAGCAGTAATTGTAATTCCATTTTACACATGCCTTTGCGTACATAGTGTGCTGCTGCTCTCTTTCATATGTATCTATGGCTTTACATGGTTGACTTTCTATCTAATTACAGTATATCACAAAAGTGCATACACCACTCACACTTTTGTAAATACTTTATGTATTTTCATGGGACAACTTTGAAGATCTGACCATTTGATGCAATTTAAAGTAGTCAGTGTACAGCTTGTATAACAGTGTAAATTTGATGTGGCCTCTAAATAACTCAACACAGCCATTCATGTCTAAACCGCTGGAAACAAAACTGATTACATCCAGATGTGAAATTGGCCAAATCATGTATAATTAACCATATTCTCTCCCCAGTGTCATGTGAGAATGGGGAGCAGGTATGTTACATTTGGTGTTATTGCTCACACACTCTCTCATACTGGTCACTGAAAGTTCAACATGGCAACTCATGGTAAAAAATTCTCTGAGGATCTGAAAAAAGAATCGTTGCTCTACATAAAAATGGCCTAGGCTATAAGAAGATTGTCAGCACCCTGAAATTGAGTTTCAGCACAGTGGCCAAGACCATACAGTGGTTAAGAAGACAGGTTCCACTCAGAACAGGCCTTGCCATGATCGACCAAAGAAGTTGATTGCTGCGCCATAACCAGAGGTTGTCTTTTCAAAACAGACATATGAGTGCTGCCAGCATTAGTGCAGGGATTAAAAGGGTGGGAGGGGGATCAGCCTGGCAGTGCTCTGACCATATGCCGCACACTGCATCAAATTGGTCTGTATGTCTGTCATCCCAGAAGGAAGCCTCTTTTAAAGATGATGCACAAGAAAGCCCATAAACAGTTTGCAAAAGACAAGACAAGCAGGCTAAGAACATTGATTACTGAAACAATGTCCTGTGGTCTGATGAGAAAAAGATAACCTAATTTGATTCTAATGGTATCAAGCATGTGTGGCTACTACCAAGTGAGGAGTACAAAGATAAGTGTGTCTTTCCTACAGTCAAGCATGGTGGTGGGAGTGACATGGTTTGGGGCTGCATGGGGCTGCATGAGCCTGCGGGTTGTGGTGAGCTGCAGTTCATTGAGGGAACCATGTACTGTGACATACTGAAACAGAGTATGATCCCCTCCCTTTGTAAACTGGGTGGCAGGACAGTATTCCAACATGTTAACAAACCCAAAGACACCTGCCTTGCTAAAGAAACTGAAAGTAAAAGTGCTGGACTGGCTAATCGTTTCAAGACCTAAACCCTATGGAGCATCTTTGGGTTTTCCTCAAACGGAAGGTGGAGGAGTGCAAGTTCTAACATCCAACAGCTCCATGATGTCATCTCCTGTGAACTCTATGCCCAATAGAGCTAAGGCAATGTTTTGAAAATAATGGTGCCCGCATAAAATATTAACACTTTGGGCAAAATTTGCCATTTTCATGTAGGGATGTACTCACTTTTGTTGCCAGTGGTTTAGACATTAATGGCTGTGTGTTATGTTATTTAGAGGACACCAAATTTACACTGTTATACAAGCAGGACACTGACACTGTACATTGTATGAAAGTGGCAGATCTTAAGTGTTGTCCCATGAAAAGATAAAATATTTCCAAATATGTGAAGGGTGTACTGATATACTATCTATCTATCTCTCTCTCTATCTATCTATCTATCATTTATCTATTTATTGAAAATAAAAGTACCTTACGTCCACACAAGTTAGAATGCCTGAAGGGTGAAGGGTAAAGGTAATCAATTCATATTTTTTAGGTCCGGTGACAGTGTTAAATAAATGATCCCACTGAAAAAGGACACAGTGCTGATTCTACACCCCATCCACTGAGTTATGACTCAGTTATTGTTGCATTTTAAGTCATTTTCAACACTTGAATGAGTGTTTACTCTGTATGACCCCTTCTCCTTGTTCTTCACTGACTATCAATACTGTTGCTTTGCGGTATTTATCACCTCTCTGAGGTCCGTTATATAGATTTATTGGTTTTCTTTTCCAATGTAGGTTCTGTGTTTTGTTTCCCCTGTCATCTCATTATCGAGTTTGTGATACATGGGGTGTGGGAGAATCCTAGAAACTTTAAAATCAGTCCTTTTTCCCTGTTTACTGCCACACAAAACATTGAAAAATGTTACCTAGAGTTCAGCCTCAGCATAATAATAATAATAATAATAATAATAACAACAACATCTGTATGATAGCTGTAGGCTTTCAAATAATTATTATATTCTCATTTTTTTATTTTAATAATATAATCTTTAACTTGAAATGAATGATGAAAATACCAAGGTAATTATAACAATTTCTGCTGATTTGGTGCAAAAATGTCTGTGACTAAATACTCAATGTGCGCACATCACCTAATCCAGTAATTCGGTATTGAGTTCAATGCAATAACTTCCCCTCAGGTGAGGGCACTGAGTTTAATGAGTTCACTTCAGGTCAGTTCACCTGAGGTCACAGCTGGGGTACCGTGGGAACTGCCAGCTGTTACGT